>NC_092741.1:50928852-51238852 GCF_047496795.1 Chiloscyllium punctatum | reverse complement strand
TAGGTTCAATATATAACAAAGAAACAAATAAATCAAAAGACCTCCATATTCTACACAAAGAATTATGTTGTGGCCTTCTCCAGGGCCTCATTTAATTCCATCTACATTTCTTATAGTGAAACAATCAGATTCCTGAAGAAGGGCTTATGCCCGAAACGTCGATTCTCCTGCTCCTTGGATGCTGCCTGCCCTGCTGCGTTTCTCCAGCACCACATTTTTCAACTCTGGTACTCCAGCATCTGCAGTCCTCACTTTCTCCACAAAGTTAAAGGGGTGTGGCAACCAAGAAAGAATAACACAAGAGAATACCAGAGCTTGCAAAATATTCAGGGATACAGCTGGCACTAGCATAGAGAATACCTTAATGATCTGATCTTGGTGTGTGGGAACAATTTCAAACTTTGCAAATGACACTAAACTTGGAAGAACTGTAGACTGTGAGGAAGACAGTGTGGAACTCTCAAACAACATTGGCAAGTTACTGGAGTGTGTGGGTAGGTGGCAGATCACGTTCAATGCAGAGAAGTGTAAGGTGATGCACTTTGGTTGGAAGAACATTGAGAGACAATATTAAATAGTGGGTACAATTCTAAAGCAGGAAGAGTTTCTCCCTAAGCAGAGGGACCTGGATTAATGTGCACAGATCATTAAAGGTGGCAGGACAGGTGGAGAGAACAGCTAATAAAACATAGTATGTTCTTGACTTACTGAAATGCTGCCAAGAACAGTCCTGGGAGCTCAGACACTGTCTCCAAATGACTGACTGCCTGCCCTTTCTCGCCCCACACTTTCTCTGGAGTTCTACACAAGGATGTACCCTCAACCCTCCTCTTCCTGAGATAATCTTTCCAACATTGCCTTGTATAGGGAAAAGGCGGAATCTGTCAAGAAGTTTTAGTAAAAAGTTCTATGTGTGGCTATGTTTGTGTGTGCGCTATTTGGAGACTCATCTCCCACAAGGCAGCAGCAATCTTGTTGTTGGTGTCCAGTCTGGTTGCCCCAGAGAGGGGGGTGGGGGGCGGATGGGGTTTGGGGGTGGGCAGGGGCCGGACGGTATTGGACGGGGTTGGGAGGCAGGCAGAGGTGGGGCTGGGGGGGGAGGGGGGGGGGGGGAGGGCTGCTGTGTTGAATGGGGTTGGGAGGTGGGCAGGGGCTCGTGCAGGGTATGCTGTTGTCTTGTCTCCGGAGAGGAAACCGGAGCACCCGGAGGAAATCCACGCAAACACGACATGGGAAGAATGGGCAAATTCCACATAGACAGTCGCCTGAGGTGGGAATTGAACCTGGGTCCCTGGCGCTGGACTTAACAGAAAACTCGGAGCCCTAGAGAATAGGCATTTAATCAATTAACCAAATAATCAATTATTCTTCTCACAATCCAAAGATGTGCAGGTCAGGCAAATTGGCAATGCTAAATTGCCCATAGTGTTAGATGCATTAGTCATTTGCCCATTAGTCATGGGTAAATATAGGATAGGGGGATGGTCTGGGTGGGTTACTCTTCGGAGGGTTTGTGTGGGCTTGTTGGGCTGAAAGGTGTGTTTCCACAGTGTAGGGAATCTGATCTAATCTACTCAGGGTATGGAATGCACTGCCTGGAAATGTGGTGGAGGCAGGTTCAATTAAAGCATTCAAAGGGGCGTTGGATAATTATTCAAAAATTACATGCAGGGATTGGGTAAAGCAGGAGATTGGCACTAGTTAGCAGAATCAATGAAGGTACAATGAGCAAACGGCCTTCTTCTTTGCAATAAGAATTCTGTGATTCTGGAGCCGACCATTACAGAGTTGTAGGTACTTATTTAATGGAGATATACATTCCAGACATGCACCTCCTAATCCAACCTCAATACTAGTCTGTTTCTATCCAATATGAGCGCAACTAATTCCCTAGTTAATACTACCACCTGCTAAAAATTAAATACAATTCAGATATAATTTACATCATGGACATGTCATTTGCAAGTTAAAAGATTCAGCAATTATGAATATGTTTTATTTTGACAATTAAATTACAGTTCTCTTAATCTTGTGAGCTTGATACTTGGTCAAGTTTTAAGAAAGAATCTCAAGCTTGGGACATTTGGAGCTGGGTATTTGGTTGGCATTATACTAGAAATTCAAGATTACAGCAAGGTGACGTTTTGGATATAATGCCCACATGTACACCTGCTTGATTTAATTCTACTCCAAACAACAGCAAAAATGTGCAGTTGATTTGTTTCACCACTGAATACCTCATTTGATAAAAAAAGATCCCATTCAGGTTGATGCTTACTTTTTACCCAGCTTTTCTGTAATCCTGACTTTCCAATCTTCAATTCGCTCACGGACAAGTGCTTTCAGAGGAGCAATGTAAACGGCCTAAAAATCATACAAGAGTTCAAAGGTAACAAAATTAAGCTTCAGGAGTCAAATTCCTGAACAAATAACAGGCAATAAAAACTCAGAACCTAAGTTTCAAAGAGGGCAAAAGTATTTTTTGAGAGAAAGCTTTTATGATAAACCTTCTCTAAGCCTTTATAAAAGTGTAACTTAAATAACTCAAACAAATATGCTACTAAGAGACAAACTTAAACCCAAAATTACCTTAGATGTTGGGTATTTGTTGAAAAGGCGAAATATTGCCAGTTCAGCTGCAACCGTTTTTCCAGACCCAGTGGGAGCTCCAAGCAGTACATTACAGTCGGTATGATAGAGGGTGTGGAATATCTGAGTCTGGATTGGGTTGAAGTGTGTGAACTTGTACAGTGCCTCATACTCTCGATTTCCCAGAGCAGTGATGGGCAATGGCTGCAGGTCAAGCAATTCTATAAAGCACAAAAAATTCAAGCATGTAATATCTATGAATATACACATGCGACCAGACAAGATGGAAACAAGCAGATAATGTCAAAAGATTAAAAAACCCTCTTACGGTGCAAAAGACAAGGTTTGAATTGCAATGTCTTTATTCAAGAGAGATGGACTAAAAAACAAAAAATCAGACAAAATGTTTCCCGATTTGTTTGGGGACAGATACAACTCAACATGAACACTTTCTTTGAGCAAAATACAAAATGTTTTTCTAGCTAAATTGTTAATATCATTATGTAGCACTGGCATACAACATGTCTTTTTTTTAATGAAAAAGTTATTGAAAGCCAATCACTGGAAGTAATGTCTGCATTGGAAGTGTGATCAATGCAGTTTTGTGATCGAATGCAGCAGCCAGTATGCAGACAGCAAATTGCCACAAGGAGTAAATAAATGACCAGACGTTGCTCAATTATTGCTTCGAGGAAAGATTATCTGGCGTTTATATGACCAGATAATCCTAGGCAGGATATCAGAAGAGCACATCTTCCTGCTTCTCTTGGCAGAGCACCCATTTAACTGCATAGGTAGGAACGTAAGTTTAATATCTCATATGAAAGGTGGCATCTTTGACAATCTACCCTTTCTTGCTACTACAGTGAAACATCTGATGCTAAGTCCTGGAGTAAGGTAGAAGTCACAATCATTTTTGATTCAGGAGTGACACTGTTGTCACTTTGGTCTAGCATGGACTATGGTCACTATTCATGTGAACCTGGGAGCAATCTCATCTAACGTCTCCACATTTGCTTTTCCAGTTAGAGTCAATGGAAAGTGGTGCAAGTTCGAAATGTGACTGATTTTCAGGTCTCTGAATGATGCTTGCTGAGGCCACTTGTAAAGGCTTTGATCATCAACCTGAATGAGATCAGCTAACAGCGCTGTATTGTATTGAAGCTGGGACCAGATATGCATTGATTAAACTACTGAGCCACTTAGAGTGCTGAGCACTATTGAAAAGTATCTTCAGTCAACCAACAATACATTAGTTGGCATATCATAGCTATATTACCGGTATGAGGTGGATGTCTCTCTGGCAAAATCAAATGTTGAAAGTTTATTATGCACACAGCTTCAGCTCCCAGCCACCGATCAGACACAGCCCGGATGTAGTATTGAGAGGGCAACGGCTCAAAAATAGGAATGGTAAATACCAGCAGCTGTGGCTCTTTGGACAAAACCTACAAGCAATATAAAACAAAATAGAAAATGAAGTACTTTGTCCACTCCCAAAATGCCTTTAATTTGCAAGTGTCTATTATTCAAACTTCCAAGAGAAAACAAAACAATTACATCATGCACATGAACAGTTCATAAAGATTCTCATCTAGAGTACAGACATTCTGTTAACTGCATATTTGTCCTCGTGACCCATCTTGTTCTAATGGAAATCTCACCATATTGATGCTCTGGTTATTTTGGGTAAAGGGTGAAAACAAGGACAAAACAGATACTGTCATAATAAGACACACCTATTTGAAAACCTGGATATAGCCCAAAGTTTTAAAGATAACTTATGATTACCATGATTCAAATAGGTGGAAGGCACTCAAAACATAGATCCTGACATTTAGCATTCCAGCGTGGATTCGGAGAAATTCTACCGAGGTGTTAGATCCACTTTCATTGAAGATGTGAAATTTTCTAGCTAATACATAATAGTACATGGCTCAGGACAAAGAGTGAGGGCTTATAGGTTCCTGGATGTAGAGGTCCTTGTGGAGGAAGTCCAGAAGAGACTGATTCCTCTTGGAACCCTCTTGTCACTTTGGTCTAGCACTGACTATGGTCACTATTCATGTGAACCTGGGAGCAATCTCATATAATGGCAGGAATGCTGTCATTCAGAGCAATAAATGCAATAACTTTTGCTTTTCCTGTTAGAGTCAATGGAAAGTGGTGCAAGTTTGAAATGTGACTGATTTTCAATTCTCTGAATGATGCTTGGACTATGTGTAGGAGGCCGCACAGTCAGTTAGAAAAAAAGGTACCTGTGCATTTAAATAACTGGCAGAATGGTCAAGAACTAGACCAACCTGATTCAAGGTGAATGGCAGAAAAAAAACAAAGGTGGTATGAGGAACACCATCTTAACCAAGTGAATGTTTAGGATCTGGAATGCACTGCCGCAGCATGTGGTGAAGGTAGGTTCAGTCATGATTTTCAAAGGGGAATTAGGCATTTATTTGAAAAGATATAATTTGCAGGGCCATGGGGCAAATGCTGGAGTAAGTAGGACTGATTTGCTGTTTCAGAGAGATGGGTGGAACAATTATAGCATTGAAAGAAGTTACTCAATGATACTATTGGCTTTAGATGTAACAGATATGAGCCCTGACTACACGGATTCGGCGTCACAAGAAATTTCACTAATTGACATGAATAGCCTCGTGATTGGGCAAAACATACATTCTAAGGTCCTCATGGTACTACCACTGGACTGTTAATCCAGAGACAAAGGTAATTCTCTATGGACCTGGGTACGAATCCCAACGCGGCACATGGTGGAAATTGAATTCAATAAATATCTGAAATTTAAGAGTCTAATGATGGCCATCCATTGTGAATTGTTGGAAAGAAAATTCATTTCATTAAAGCCCTTTGGGAATGCAATTGTTATCGTTATCTGGTCTGTCCTATATGTGACTCCAGACCCATAGCAATGTGGTTGACTCTTAACTGCCCTTTGGGCAATAAATGCTGGCCCAGCCATGAATGAATTAAAAAAAGGTAGTAGTGATGTGGCAATCATGCAGCAAGAACTGGCCTTGCTCTGAATGACAGCATTCTGCACCGCCCCCTGTAACTCGGTCTAACCTTTACAGTTGACAGGTAGGTCAGACTGCTAGACCCTATGCTGAAGTACAATCTAAGGCAGAGACATCATGGGCAAGGAGATGAAAAGGAATGATGCAGGTGCATCACAGACAGCAGCAAGTGAGTAGTGAAAGATAAGCATGGCTTGCAATTATGCTCACCATCCTCAGTGATGACCTATTTTACTGTTCAGCTGTTTGGACAATTTTTAACTACTGTTTGTACTTGCATAACATTTTTAAATGTGCTGCACAGAGATTCTTAATGAACTATTTATGACCATCCAAGGCAGATTTTCCTTGTTTATGCTTTAACTTTTCTATCAACAAGGAAACACTGTTCAACATCATCTTATGACCATCTCAAAGTCTCTTTAATATCAAAGTATCCAGAGAAAACTGCCAACTGTGAATTTAAGTGTTGTTTTCTTTTCATCATAAATTGTGCCTTCACATTATTTTCTTGTATACTATGTTGCAGGATTCTTACTTAAGAAGATTATTAGTAAAACCGTTGGGATCAACCAGAAAAAGTAGCAGTGCTACCCAGACAATGGAATCCACATCTTTCATTCAAGCCAAATTGAAAAGGACTGACTGATCTCAATAGAACATAGAACATTACAGCGTAGTACAGGCCCTTCGGCCCTCAATGTTGCACGGCCCGGTCATACTAATCTGAAGCCCATCCCATCTACACTATTCCATGTACGTCCATTTGCCTGTCCAATGATGACTTAAATGCACTTAAACTTGGCGAATCTACTACCGATGCAGGCAAAGCATTCCACACCCTTACTCCTCTCAGAGTAAAGAAACTACCTCTGACATCTGTCTTATACCTATCTCCCCTCACTTTAAAGTTGTGTCCCCTCGTGTTTGCCGTCCCCATACTTGGAAAAAGGCTCTCTCTGACCATCCTATCTAACCCTCTGATTATCTTGTATGTCTCTAATGGTCTTGTATGATTTCAATGCTGAAGAACAAAACATAAATCAACAAGTTTACTGAAGCAACTTTAACTGTTTCCAGGAAAGTTCGAAAGGGCTGATCAATAGGATTAAATAATTGCTCTATGGAACAGTGGGATATTGCAGATAACACATATTTGGAAAACAGAATTGACTTTACAAAGTTATCAAATCATGGTTAAGAGCTTTCAGACATAAGTATAGTGTTTTATGCAGTGAAAATAAAACAACCTTCAATTGTATTCCCAAACAAAAACACGTTTCCTGTAAGAAACGCATTGCAGCAATATGTCAATTCTACTTCACTGTGATAGCCGCCAAAGATACAACTTGGTGGGTGTGGTGAAAATATCATGACTGCATTAGCTATGTGGTTACATCTCACCTGCTTCTTTTGGAGGAGGAAGTATTCAGAGTGATATATGTGGTCATTCACAGGATCTTCCACCCAAATCCACCAAGGTTCACCAACAGATCCGTGAGTCTGAGGGAATAAAGGCAATCAATTAATTTTAGTACTGCAGCACTGTTTAAAGCAGTTTGAAGGAAATGAAGCCAGTGTCAGAGAAAGAAAAATAAGTACATAATACAGTATTGTAAATGCTTGGGATGTGAAATGATAATAGGAAGGGTTGGGGAAACTCAGGGGGTCTTACAGTATCTGTACAGAGAGAAGCAGAGTTAACATATCACGTCCAATGATATTTTGTGAACTTTGCTTCTCCATGGGTGCTGCTGGGCCTGCTGAGCTTCTCTAGTACTTTCAATTTTATTATTATTTTGAACCATTGGATATTACAGCAAAGGAAGAGGCCATCTGGACCAACACATTTGTCCCAGCTCTATCAAATGGCAATCTAGTTCGTCCAATTCTCAGGCTTTATCCTCATATTCCTGAAGTTTTTTTTTTCTTTCAATTTTTATCCAACTCCTTTTAAAAGCTTGTGTCAGACAGTGAAATGCAAATCCTCACTACCTGTGCAAAAACACTTTTTTTCATGTTACCAATGGTTCTTTTGGCCTTCAACTTAAATCTGTGCTCCCTGGTCATTCACCCTTTATCCAGCAGAAAATATTTTTCTTTACTTGTTCATTTAAGCACTTCCTTATTTTAAACAGTTCTATTAAATCTTCTGTTTGACTTCTCTATTGTAAGGAAAACACACCTAAATTCTCCAGTCTCTCCATATAACTGTAATCCTTCATCCCTGGAACTAGTCAAGCGAATATCTTTTGTACCTCTTCACAAGAATAGTTCTTCCTCATGATGCACAGAAATGAAAATGCTACAACTAGTGCTGAGCTAGTGTTTTATAGAAGTTCAATAAAACTTCCTAACTTTAATACTCTGTGGCAAAATATTAACATTTTCGGTAAAAGCCATTTGGGAAATTTATTGATAGTTGGTCCACCAAGTGGTGTATAAATAAGGCAAGCTGGGCGAATAACAACATGCAAATACATGGAACCAAGTTGATCACTGCTTGATAACGTTATTCTGGAATTGACATTTAAAGATGAATGGGAGAATTGGAAAACTTTCTCTCAATGTCAAGATGCTGATTGTTTCATTCTTGCCATTATTTTTCCAATTTTCTTGCTGTTGTCAATACCACACCAAGCAGGGGAAAATTCTGCCCAAAGTATTTATGTATAAAATCAAGCACTCCGTATAATTTTCATAAACAGCTTTCTGCACTTATTCTTCAAGATATTAAGACACCACCAGATACCTCTGCTTTTTCATCCCTTTTAATTTTGTAGCATTTAGCTGGTTCTTGCTGCTCACTCTTCCTCTCAAAATATATCACTCTCACTTTTTGGTGTTGAATTTCAGCTGTCCTGCACCAGACTATGCCACTCAACCTCTCAATGTCCTTCTGAAGTCTACTACTTTCTTTCTAACTGTTCATTATATTTCCAAGTTTTATGTCATCCATAAATTTCCTAATTGCACTGGTATCTCCAAGGTTGCGGCATAGAAAATTTGCTCCCTGTACTGACTCTAGGGAATTGCATACATCTAGTCACCACAGTTTTGGTTCCTATCCCTTAGGTAATTTCATATCAATATTACGATTGTCTGTTTTATTCAGTGGGTTTCAATTTTTCTAAAAAAACTTATTACATGGCACTGATCCAATGCCTTCGCAGGTTCATGTATACACCAACAGTATAACCCTCATTCACCCTTTCCACCACCTTAGTGAAGCACTCAATCGAGTTGCATCATACTTTATCCTTAGAAAATCTGAGCCGGTTATCCTTTATTAGACCATACTTGTCCAAGTAGCTGAGAATTACACTTTGTAAAAGATCCTCTACCTCCAATGTTAAACCAGCCTGTGATTTTCCTCTGTGCTGTTGCAACTTTTCAGAGAACAGGTAAGCAAGATCGTAAAATAGTGAAATACAGTGCAAAGATGTTTCACAGAATTTCTATAGCATGGAAGCAGGCCATTCAGCCCATCAAGTCAACACTGAAAAGCATTCCAACAAATCCCCATAACCCTGCATTTCCCATGACTAATCCACCTAGCACAGTCCTGGATACTATAGGCAATTTAGTATGCCTAATCCACCTAACCTGCACATCTTTGGTCTTTGGGAGGAAATCCATGCAGACATGAGAATGCACAAACTCCACACAGTCACCCAGGGGTGGAATTGAACCTGGGTCGCTGGCAGTGTGAGGCAGCAGTACTAACCACTGAGCCAACCTGCCGCCCACTTTAGTATAAATAATTTTCAAAGTCATGAAAACTCTGAAGTAAGGTTGCAATGGTAGGAACAGAGAATCGAACAAGAAAGTGATAACTGAAGAGTCACCTAGTTGCAGTCAGTGCACGCCACACGCTGGCTGTCGGAGAGTAGTGAGGCTTTTAATAAGATTTTGAGAGTCTACAAAGGTATTACAAAATGAAAGGCTGCAGCTTAGCCTGAAAACAAAACATTTTTCATAATATAATTTACATTTTGTATTACACTATTTTACCACTTTGTTTATCTATTCTCTGAATCGTCACAACAACAGAGGAAAATCACAGGCTAGTTTAACATTGGTGGTGCAGGCGCTTTTACAAAGCGTAATTCGCAGCTATTTGGACAATTCTGGTCGAATAAAGGATAACTGGCTCAGATTTTCTCAGGATAAATCATGATATAACTTGATTTTGTACTGCATTTTGATTAAACAAACAAGGGCAGGACTAATATAATTAGTTAAAAAGGCAAAAACAATGATTTCAGATGCTGGAAACCAGAGTCTAGATTAGAGTGGTGCTGGAAAAGCACAGCAGTTCAGGCAGCATCCGAGGAGCAGGAAAATCGACATTTTGGGCAAAAGTCCTTCATCAGGAATACAGGCAGAGTGCCTGAAGGGTGGAGAGATAAGTGAGAGGAGGGTGGGAGTGGGGAGACAGTAGCATAGTGTACAATAGGTGAGTGGGGGAGGGGATGAAGGTGATAGGTTAGGGGGGAGGGTGGAGTGGACAGGTGGAAAAGAAGATAGGCAGGTAGGACAAGTCATGGGTAATTAGTGGCAGGGCCCTGGGAACTGTTGTAGAATAGAGATACCTAGGGAGTTCAGATACACAATTCTTTGAAATTTGCATCACAAGTAGACAGGGTGGTTAAGGCTGCATTGAGCACACTTGTTTTCATTGTTTAGACCTTTGAGCATTGGAGTTGGGATGTCATGTTGAGGTTGTACAGGCCGTTGATGAGGCCTCTTTTGGAGTATTGTGTACAGCTCTGGTTGCCCTGCTATAAGAAGGATATTATTAAATTGGAGGGGACTCAGAAAAATTTACCAGGATGCCGCCAGGACTAGAGGGCTGGAGTTATAAGAATAGGCTGGGACCTTATTTTCACTGGAAGCTAGGAGGGTGTGGGGTGGCCTTATAGAGGTTTATGAAATCATGACAGACATAGATAATGTGAATAGCTAAGGTCTCTTCTCTAAGGTGGGGGAGTTCAAAACTAGTGGTTGTATTTTAAGGCGAGAAGAGAAAGATTTAAAAAGGACAAGTGACAACATCTTTTCACAGAGATTGGTTCGTGATTGGAATGGACTGCCAGAGGAAATGGTAGATGCAGATACAGTTACAACATTTAAAAGACATTTTGACAAGTATATGAACAGAAAAGATTTGGAGGGATATTGGCCAAATGCAGGCAGGTGGGACTAGTTTAGTTTGGGAACATGGTCAATGTAGACTAGTTAGACCAAAGAGTCTGTTTCTGCACATTATGAATCTATGACTCTATCCTGAAAAAAATGCAATATATTTGTCAAACAAACAGCCCTTTCAAAAAACGATGTCAACACTCCCTAATCATATTATACTTTCTTAGTGCTCTGTTACCACTTTCTTAATAATGGGTTTTGGCATCTTCTTTTCAACTTAGGTCAGGGTAGGTAGCCTATAGTTACCTGTGTTTTCTCTCCATCTTACTTCATGAATAGCAGTACTAAGATTTGTTGCACTCTGGGATATTTGCAGCATTTGGAAAATGATAACTGTTACATCCACTGTTTCTGTAGTCTCCTCTTTCAAGGCTGAGTGGTATCTGAGATCCGTGGTTTTCAGTCCCAGTAATTACATTCATGCTTTGCTGTTAACATTAATTACTTCAACCTCCTGACTCTCATTAAGCTCTTAGATCTAATAATTTTCAAAATAGTTACAGTGAAGACTGAAGCAATGTATTTGTATAATGTTTCTATCATTTCCTTTTTTCTCAGAATATTTCTCGCACATGAGCTTCCACGTATCACTTTTCCTTTCTAGATATTCTTAGAAACCCCTTTAATTTGTTGTTATACGTAGAATTTTATTAGCCTTGGGATGGCAAATGTCCAGTAAAAAAAATTAGCAAGTTGTAAGCTGGAGTGGTGGGCAGCTGATTTAAATATTTCAAGCCTCAATTCAGGGCTTTGTGATTGGGATGCCTGCATTTTGGGATGCTGAAGAAGTCTGCTGCAGCATAGGGACACTGTCAGATTTGTGGAAGAGGTTCTCTGCAGCAGTCCTGGGGATAGTCAGAGCCAATGGCTTCAAGGTCCAAAGAGGGGCCTGTATGCTAGGAAGCTTGCACACTACAGTTTGGGGGTAATTTTTATTTATTCATGAGATGTAGGCATCACTGGTTTGGCCAATAACTATCAGCAATCTTTAATTGCCTTGGAGAAGGTGGCAGTGAGATGCCTTATCGAGGTGCTGCATTTTGGGAGGATGTAGAGACACGCAGATTGTTTTTAGAAAGGGAGCTCCAGGATGTTGACTCAATTCAATATGGAGCAATATTGCTCCAAGTCAGGGCAGTATGTGTCTTGGGAGGGAACTTGCAGATGGAAGTATTCTCATGTATTTGCTGCCCTTGTAGATAGCAGAACTTTCAGGTTTGGAAGATCAAAGGAGTCTTGGTGAGTTGCTACAATGCATCTTGTTGGTGACACATACTTAGGGTACTGTACATTAGTGGTGAAGGAAATGAATGCTGAAGATGGTGGTTAAGGTTCCAATCAAGTAGGCTGTTTTGTTCTGGATGGTGTCAAACTTCAAGTGTTGTTCGGACTGCAACTATCCAGGTTAATGGAATATATTCCATTCTGAAATAGATCTTGTAAACAAGAGGTGAGTGACTCATGGCTGAATGCCTAGTCTCTGACCTACTCATGTGCCCAGAGTACACATTACTGGCCCAGTTCAGTTTCTGATCAATGTTAAATTTCCAGGACATTGGGAGTGGAGGATTCATTGATGGCGATGACATTGAAAATCAAGGGGTGGTAGTTAGATTCTCTGGTCATTGCCTGATGTTTGTATAGCATATATATTACTTTCCACCCATTTGCCCAAGCCTGGACATTTAACAGGTCTTACTGCATAAAGATAGGAAAAATTCAGTATTTGAGGAATTTGAGAATGTGCAATCATCAACATACATCCTTTTTTCTGACCTTAAGATGCAGGGGAGGTCATTGAAGCAATTGAAGATGGCTGGGCCGAAGGAACTCCTGCAGTCAGATCCTAGAGCTGAGACGATTGACCTCCAACAATCATAACCGTTCTCTATTGTACTAGGGATGACTCCCACTAGCAAACAGATTGCCCTCCTTCAACTTATTCCCGTTGATTCAAGCACTTCAGTGTAATACAAAGTAATTTATAATAGCTAGGCAAAAGTGAGGACTGCACATGCTGGAAACTAGAGTTTAGATCAGAGTGGTGCTGGAAAAGCCGGGCAGCATCCGAGGAGCAGGAAAATTGATGAGTGTTTTTGCCCGAAACGTCGATTTTCCTGCTCCTCGGATGCTGCCGGACCTGCTGTGCTTTTCCAGCACCACTCTAATTTAAAATTACACCTATCCTACTTATTCTTAATTCTGGCATACCATTCTTTATCTCTTTTCATTAATTTTCTCTGTGCAACTCTTACAATTCCCCTTTGTCTAATTCTCTGCGACCCATCCTTCTCTCTCACACACACGTACACAGAAACAAATCCAGAAAGGCCAACGTGTATGTCGGATTTACAATAAAAATAAGATACCTGCAAAATAAGGGAACACAAGGGGAAGTGACTAAAAGGCTATTCAAAAATGTGTCTCTTTTCAGAAGAGACTCAAAACTGGAATGACAGAAGGACTTGGGAAAGAAGTTTCAGTTCATGGGGCCAAAGACTAGTTCTAATAGGGCCATTGACCAGCAAAAAAGATTACAGGGTCAAATTTGTAAAGAAAGTTGCAGATGGGTGTAGGAGTTATTGTGTGGTTATAGTAATCTGTGAATAACAGGATGGTAGTACTAATGATTACAGTTAGGGAGAATTCAGCAGTAATTCTATTGTAGTAGAATGTCCAATGACAACGGAGATATCACTGGATATTTGATGATTAACTTTGGGAGGCAGAAAATTTAAATAAAAAAGAAAATTCTAAAGAAGATGCCAAAGCAAAGGAAATTGTGTACATATTGTGTCCATCCTCGGCTCCCCAAATTTGGGTGTGACACTTTATGGAATGGTCCTCTGGTCCACAGCATTGTTTTCCATAACAGAAAAACAAATGAACAAAGAATGTTTGATTCTAGGTTTTATTATTAAGGGGAGGAATATAGAAGTAAATAAGTAATATTAAACATATACAAATCAGTTCTCACATCAATAAGGCTTTTGTATCTCCTGTGTCTTCATTCCTTTTTGATCACCATGGTTACCTCTTTTATTCACATGTGGGCATCATTGGCTCGCCAGCATTTACTGCTGGTCCATAGTTGCCCTTTAGGAGGTGGTAGTGAGCTGCCTTCTTAAACAACTGTAGTCATGGTTACAAATATACTTTATGTTTACCATGTTGTTGTAATTTCCTGTTGTCTCAACCCACATTTTATATTGCTTGATATTTGGTCCTCCTAATATTTGTGGGTGAATTACTAATTGCTATGAGATTTGAGTGATTATTTTACCAATGGTAAATTTACATCGTTCTTCAATCTCTTATCCCCACTGTTCTCATGTAATGTAAAACAATAGAGGGACAAACAGTACAAGAGTTTTACAGAATTGACCATTGATGAAGTTTCTGTTTATTTCTTCTGATCAAATTTAACAATACTTAAATTGAGATTAACAATTTATGAAACCTGTTTTCAAACTGACCTCATCCTGTCAACCTTGAGTAATTGAAAAGAGCACAAAATGTCTTGCATCAGCTGAAATACACCAGTAAGTTCTGTGTTTCAGTTCTTCTTTATTATTTGAGCCCGAAGCAATTCTAAGTCTTTCAAATAGCTTTATTAATCTTGGTTATTCTGTTTCCTGATTGAAGTCAAATCTAACCATTTCCCTGTGCTTTTAAAAATTTCTCTCCCACCAATTTCTAGATGTTGTATTTCCAAAGCTTTTCCACACAGTTCTGAAGAACAGTCGAATTAGACTCAAAATATTAACTCTGCTTCTCTCTCCATATATGCTGCTAGACCTGCTGAGTTGCTACAGCATTTTATCCTTTTGTTTGTTTCTTTTTTATCCCTGAAGACCAGTACAATTGCTTATTACAATGGTCTGTAAATGATTTTTTTGAACAAAGAGCATGCATTGCCACCATTTTGGGTGGAACTTTCCTAGTGCCTGAAATGTGCGGGTAATGTTCAGATTGTGAGGAAATTACGGTGAGAATGAAAAAATAAAACTCTTGTTGGGTTTATTGTCTAGATGAGAATCACACTACTAGGTGACTATTGCATGCTGAGGGAAGTCCATTGTTTTATTCTGTGTTTTTTTTTAAATGAGAAAACAATAGGAATGTTGTTTCAAAAAGCAGTTTTTGAAAGGGTGGCTGCAGTTTTGAAAGACAAGTAACTTGCCAGCCCTGCCAAATACAGTGTAAACAACTGTTTGAACAAGCAGCAATTGCAGTTTGGGTTATAGATGATTTGGAACAGAGAGGGTTTATTGATGCAGCTTTTGCTGGCACCAAGAGTTTGAATGGTCTCTGGATTAGTGACCAGACATCATCCTTTTGCTCTGCCAACAACTATGTGATTGACTTTCAGGTAACTGAACAGCTTGGAGCTGGGAACAAGCTAGAGATAGAGAAGTATTCTGTTCTCCCCCAGCTCAGATGCAATCTCTCTATTTTCTGCAATCAAAACTCATTGTAAACCTGAAAAAAAAGCTTATCTTTCCTGCAAAAGTTCTTGCATGCTGTGACTTTCAACTTAAGTCAGGAACATTTTGTAACTGTTCCAGTCACCTTGCATCTTCCACCAGAGTCAAGGTTAGAGTGGTGCTGGAAAAGCACAGCAGGTCAGGCAGTATCCGAGGAGCAGGAAAATCGATGTTTTGGGCAAAAGCCCAAAGGGCTTTGTCCGAAACATCGATTTTCCTGCTCCTCGGACGCTGCCTGACCTGCTGTGCTTTTCCAGCACCACTCTAATCTAGACTCTGGTTTCCAGCATCTGCAGTCCTCACTTTTGTCGAGTTGCATCTTCCACCAATCAGTGGAAGAAACTGGAGAAAGACTTTGCAGCAATGCACTTGACAGCAGAAAAGTCATAAGGATCACCTCAACATTAGTGTCTGGAGACAAAGATTACCAAACTATCTTTCTAGCTTTCCCCTTGGGTCTACAACTTATTTATCCTGTGAGATTGTGTGTTCTTGAGAGGGTCTGTGCATGAGAGACTGTGTGTGTGCACGCATGAGAGAGTGTGTGAGAGAGAAAGAAGATGAGTATGTGTGTGTAAGAAGGAATTTATAACATGATTAGTGTCTTTTTTATTAGTAACACTATATGCACAGGCTTTACAATTATTTATCTGTAGTTGGTTTAATACTTGTAATAAATAGCGATTCTAGATTCCAAACAGAAACCTGCTGCACGTTTCTATCAATCTGGGTGCAGAAGTCAGGTAAATTAGGGAACTTTGTGAACTTTAAAAAAGCCTTAACTTTTGTGATGACTTGGAATAGCAGGGCTTGGATCTCCAGCATGATGCTGTCATAATGAGTCATAACAAATTACTAACAACTCATCTCAGGTATTGGAGTGACACTCCATTGGATGGTGACAATTCCTAATATGAAAGTCTCAATTTGCCAGCTCACCAAGTTTCTCCAGTCATCCACTTAGGCCAGCATTTCCCAACATCTCAGGGCACATTGCATGGGCAGCAACTACCTGCATCCTTTGTTCACAGATCTTGGCATTAAAAATGCATCAACCTCACCACATCATTACCACACATCCCTTATAATAGTTCACCACTTCAAGCTCACCAACACCTTACATTACAATTCCATAGCCAGGTGACAGTGCATGCAGGGACTGGATCCCATCTCACATGTAAGAGTAGGGGTCCCGGCTCTTAGCTTGGATGCTTGCTGGTCACTCAGCTTAAATTCACACTCTGTCTTGCTCTGACTTTTACCGCACACACAAAGCCAGGCAGCACGTCATGTTTGCTAGCGACAAATGGTCAAGGAAGTGGACTTGTTTTTGCATGGCCCCGTGCAATGAAAGTGTCATACCTATATCAAGTTCCAGCAGCTTAAATGGCAAACAGAATAAGCTCCAACTAAATTGGCATAACTCAATGTCTGAGGGAAAAAAATGCTCAGTCAAGTCAAGGGATTATTGTCATTTAGGGGTCCTGCCAGTCAGTTCAAGGGCATTGTCTGATATCTGTCTGTGGGTTTAGTTTGGCAGCCACTAGGGCCATTTAGGTTCAGGGGTTCCACCATTATAGTCTGAGACTAGGCGATGGGAAAAAGTGAGGAGTGCAGATGCTGGAGACCAGAGTTGAAAAATGTGGCGCTGGAAAAACACAGCAGGCCAGGCAGCATTCGAGGAGCAGGAGAATCGATGTTTCGGGCATAAGCCCTTCTTCAGGAGACTAGGCGATGGCCTGTCTTGCAGGTCTCATGCAAGCAGTCCAGAAATTCACAGTAAGACAGTTTAGAAACCTTGTCATTCATCAGTCAGGACTGATTTTCCAAGTCAGTTGGAGAGTGTATTGTAAAGGGTTAGTCCTGGCTTGTAGCATTTGATCTCTTTCACAGCTGGGCTTTAAATATGGCACCGGCACCAGAAATCTCAGAAGGTCTCAGCAGTGGCAAGCACTTTGCTACTAGTGAGCCAAAGACAACGTGAGATAGCAACTTGCTGCATGTATAATGAGGTTGGCAGTTGAGAATTTTATGAGATAACTTGCGAGAGCTGGCAGAGAAAGCACTGCACAAGAAAATCCCCCAAATTAGCTGATTGAGAAAATTCAGCCTCTGGGTTCTTCCACAATACACTCCTATTGCAAAAATACAAATTATATTATAGTTTTTCCAGTTTATTTCGAGCTGGGACATTTCTGCAACAATGCACCATTCCAAGTGACATTCATAATATTAATACTATTTTAGCACTCCCAGTGCTAGCCTGTGACATATAATGCAGTAACGAAGCCTACAGGCAGAAATGACCTGAAGGGAGGAGCATGGCTGGAAAGAAGCAACATTGAACAAGAAAAACACTCTAGTACATGACAAATCCTGTGCTACCTTATCCTTAAAAGTTATCTGGTATCAGTGCTTAACACAACATTATGTTAAACCTTTTCTAACTTACAACTTTATTGAATGGGTGAAAGGGATCAGCGGTTTATGACTCAAAAGTGAGCACTTGAAATGATGTTAATTGTGAATTTTTGAAGGTGTTAACTGTAATCACCTATACGTTGAAGAGGTGCTATCGGCTACTGACCTTATTTTCAAATGCAGGAATTTCTGATTTGGAGACTGGATTTTTTTTTTGTAAAAACTTTTTCCTTTAAATTTAGTTTTGATGACCTGTTTTAACTACAAATCTTAATTCATCAGTACAGCTGCATGTGCACAATATGCAAATTTTTCTTTCATGGTGGAGTTCACAAGTTTAATTGTGTATATTCTGAACACAAATAAACGATAGATGGTTACACCATTCCCTTCTTCATCCAGTAGTTACTTACATTGCAGGTACCCAAATAAAACCCTGAACAGAGAGGTAACTTTTCAATTTTGCATAACATTACACACCTATCCTCTGACAAAAGTCATGATTCTAACTCAGTGCTCTGGGGTTACACTGTTACAGGAAGTATGATTTCAGGTTATCTAGGAAATACCAAACCTAAAAGTGAGCTCTATCTCCATAAAGAGAAAGAAAACTTTCACATTTAGTCAGCAACCAGATCAAGAGCAGCATCCACCTCAAAGCTCTCAAACTTTCACTACAATTCTGCAGTTATATGAAACTGACTGCTCTCGTGCTTGAATCTGTGGAATATGATGATCTATGGGCAGAACTGAATATTATTGACTCTGCCTTCTTGAGATTTACATTGCGATTACTCACAAATGAGCTTCCAGCATAAATTCTGATTTCCTCCCATTTAACTTTTAATATTAATTAAATGGTTCTGACTTCTCCAACATTAAACTATTAAAGCCCTTGAGGTCTAATTATTTATTTAGGGTAGTTTTTAGACATGGTTCACACTGTGATACAATGCACCCATCACAAAATCCAAGTAGTACGAGACTAGCTAAGTTATTATCATATGACCCAAAGATCTTGCCTTGTTACACTGTCAATTCCATAAGGACATAAACCTAAACATAGCTGCACGCATTAAAAGTTACTAAACACTCAAACAGGGAACTGTGGAAGATAAAATAAATACAACTTTAATGCACCAGTAAACATTAAGACAAGTATTTATCTGTTAGAAGTGGCCCAGCAGTCTACCAATCGTCTTTTATAGCATAGTGAAATTAAAGATAAATTATGCAAGAGCCTGGTGCTTAACTTAAAGCTCCATTAATAATAAGCCTGGGTGTGAAAATCAAAATAATAGTGCTGAAAGTCTGATTTCCGATTTATGGCCTAATTTTGCAAATTTGCTATTTCAATTGTCAATTGAAAATCATGTCAAAGTTCTTTATCTAAATGCACATAGACCATATGGAAAATGCTTCTGTTCCAAAAAATAAAGTGACATTTATCACATGAAACACTTTATTATATTTTGACGACTTATTTCTATCAAGTATTTCACGACACCTCCTCAAACAGTGGAAAAGCAGCAATGATTTTTAACATGTAAGCAACATATCCCGAAAATATAAAACAGTTCTTTTCTAAGGGAGCACTTTGGATGAATACCCAGTGGAATTTTATGCATCATAATACTATTGTACACAAATGAGTCAAAAATGAGTGTAGCACTGAATTCACGGTAACATTTCTGAAATCTCAACTGTGTTTTAAATTGCTTATTAAGGCATAGGAAAAGCAAACTAGTTCAGGTTAAATTGCATTAATTTCTGTTGAGGTGCAAATAGCACCCCTATAACTGATCTACAGAGTGTCATAAGGTCTATCACAAAGTTAATGTTTACACACTGCTACAGTTTTAACTGTTGCTTGAGTTCAAGGGAACTGACCCCCATGCTGGATTTACAAAAATTAAGCACACCTTTTAATAGTGTTCAAATTTTAAACTTTTTAGGTTTTTATGCCAGAAATTATTTTTTAAAAAAGCATGTACACGTTGTAGACTACATAGTTTCAAAGGAAGGATAAACCAAATACATGTGTAATTATTTAAATCTCTATATATCTTTCAGAAAGGAGGAACAGGGAACTAAGGCATATTAGCTTGACGTCAGATGTTTTAAAAAAGTGAATCTAATTTTAAGGAAGCTTTAATAATGTGCTGCGAAAGTCATAGTAAAATCAGATATAGTCAATATGGTCTCATGAAAGAGAAATTATGCTTGACAAATTTATGAAAAATTTTGAGGATGGTACTTCTTGGGTAGGTAAAACAGAGCCAATAGATGCAATATGTGGATTTCCAAAAGACATTTGATAAAGTGCCACAAAAAATGTTCATTTCTCAGGTAAAGGCTGCTGAATTTGGGAATAATACATTAATTCGGATAGAGAATTGGTTAAAAGACAGGAAACAGAGAACAGGGATAAACTGTATATTTTGCAGGTTCGCCGGCTGTGACACCTATTATTCAATGAAACCTTTGTCGAGCCTTCTTAATTCCCCATTTGACTTATGTCTGATCTCCTTTTCAAAGTCATTTGGGCTTTTTGTTATCTTGCATGTACAATATTAAATACAAGTTGCTGTTATCAAGAACAAAGTATTTTTTCCTTTCAGACTAAATGCCTCAGCTCCCTCTAGCTGTGAGATTAATAAAAGTGAGTAATTGACAAGAGCATAATGCGTACAAAAACTTACCCTGTCCACTCAAAGAAAGCCATCACCTAATTAAAACTTCAAAAATGAGGAAATATGAATAAAAGTAGTTCAAAGCAGAAGCTTCTACTTTATGGCTTAACAGTACATTCAAACGTGTGGCTCCAAATTCACAGTATGTACCTCCATTATTTTGCAATCTTTCTTTTACAAATCCCTATCTAAAAACAACTTTTTCTTAAGTATATGCAAATATTGCAGATAACTAAATGTGAGCTGTAATAATCAGTTATGACACCTTTGCATGTCTTGCCATCATCATGGATTTTATATTTACCTGATCATGCCATTTGAAGTCAGGAGTAATGGTCAGTCGGACCCGAAGGACAGTGCGTGTGATAGGCTGGATGCTCGCTTCCAGAGCTACAGAAGGAATTTCATGAACACATTGCTTCACCTTTAAACCAATATTCACATGATGTAACATGTGGCCTAGACAATAAAATAAAATTTGGAAAAACAAATGTATACAATTCAACAAACAATAGACAGATGTCTACAATCAAATGGAAATAACTTTCTTTGCAAATTAAATTTTCCTATGGTCTGCCTTCTAATATTATTTAGCAAACTGTTTTTTCAAATGTGGCTTATTCCTGGTCATATTTAAAAATAGTAAGTCTGCCACCTCAGTCGATATGCATAAAAAAAATTGAATAGGTCTCCTTCTAAAGACAAAACAATTTCTTCCTGCTCAAGACAACTCTTATTCTGAAATTTTCATATAAATTCTTGGACCATAAAGTATTTGCTTAGCTGGAGGGTTGGAGACAAATAAATCCAGCCTTAATATACTTCCATTAAAAATAAACAAACTACTACTTGTAAAAATGGAGGCAAATAGACACATACCACTGCAAAAATAAACTCAGGCATGAAGCTAAAAGCATCTGGTATTCACTAAAACCTCATTGTTTTGAAGTGTCCATGTATTTCTCAATCATATTAGACACATGTTCACATACTTCCTAGACCGCCAACAGATTTAAGGCTTTATCAAGTTCTCAGCTTGCACACTGTGGCCCTAAAACAAACACTATCATAATAGTGTTTATAATATAAAAACTAAATTTCATATCTTCAAATTTTGTGTTCCTCTTTATCACTCTTATTTCAATTAGCATTTTAAAACTATTTTAACCACATTTTAGATTTAAATTTATTCGAAATTAAAACGTTAGTGAGTAACTTAGGGGCGGCACAATGATTCAATAGTTAACACTGCTGCCTCACTGCACCGGGCCTGATTCCAGCCTTGGGTGACTGTCTGTGAGGGATTTGCACATTCTCCCAGTGTCTGTGTAGATTTCCTCTGGATGGCTCCAGTTTCCTCCCACAGTCCAAAGATGCACAGGTTAGGTGGATTGGCAATGCAAAATTTCCCATACTGTCAAGGGATATGCAAGCTAGGTGGGTTAGCCAGGGAAATGCAGGGTTACAGGGATGGGGTGGGTCTGCTCTTTGGACAATCGTTGTAGACTCGATGGGCTGAAAGCCTTGCTCCTACGTTGTAGGACTTCTATGAAATTCCAGCAAATTTACCCTTATTTGTCCTTTTCCTGCCTCTGGTAACCATCACGTGTCTTCAAGGTAGGAACACTCACCAATGTTGAGTTTTCTGCTTGTGAACATCTTTGTTAGCTAAGATTACCTTGATGGTGAAAATCATTGGGGAGGCTCTGGTGTAGTGGTAACGTCATTAGACCATTAATCCAGAATCTCGGGACAATGTTCTGGTAAAATGGTTTGGAACGTCATCATGGCAAAGGGTGAAATATGAATTCAACAAAAAAAATCTAAAATTAATAGCTAATGTAATGGCAACTACGTAACCACAGACGCTTGTCATAAAACCCACTTGGCACATTAATATCATTTAGGGGAGGAAATCTGGTGTCCTTAAAATGTTCTGGTCCACTCTTGATCCAAATCCACTGAGATGTGGTTTACTCTTTGGTAATTGGGGATGTATAATAAATGATGGCCTAACCAGAGACAGCCACATCCTGCAAATGAATGATTTAAAAAAAAAGCATGGAAATTTTTTTTCACAAAACACTGGCTATCTTGAATTATGTATGATCCTGTGCACCACAATTCAAATGTCATGGTCTTGGAAAGGTTAAAGAAGAGGTTTGCAGGACATTGCCAAGGATTTAGGACTGCTGTTATGTGGAGAGATTGGAGAAACCAAGAATTTTAATGAAAGGTCAAACAGAGGTATTCAAGATTAGTTTCAACATCTGGGTCAGAATAGCCAGAATTCATAGATTGAAATTAATTGTCATGTGAGTCAGAGAGTAGAGAGGATGTTTTATCTTACACAGAAGATTCTTCAAGTCTAAAATCCATACAAACACAGAACTAGGGTAGGTTATGTGGGCTCCTTTATCCTCGTCTTTTATTTAACAAGGTCATGGTTAATCTGATAGTGGCCACAAATCCACATTCTTACCTATCACCAATAACCATCAACTTCCTTGTTAGTCAAGAACCCTATTTACTTCTGCCGTAAAAGTATTTAATAATGCTGCTTCCAATATACTCCGAAGAGAGCTCCAAAGACACTCAACCCTCAAAGAAAACCTAATTTCTGTCTTAAATAGAGACCCTTACTTTTAAATTCTGTGCCCATGGTTCTAGTCTCTCCCACAATGGGAAACATGCTTTAAGTATCCAAACCATCCAGTCCCTTCAGAATTTTACGTATTTCAATAAAATCTCTTTATTTTGCCACTATTTGCTGCCCAATCACTAAATGACCTTGAATGGAGTGATTTGCTGGGGCCTATCAAGTAGCAATTAAGAGTGAATTGCATCACTGCAAATTTGGACTCTTTTGCAGTCAAGGCTGGGTAAGGATAGCAGATTTTCTTCCCTGAAGGACATCAGTGAACAAGACGATATTTTCAGAAACAGATGATGGCTTCATGGTCACCATTACAGAGGATGACTTTCATTTCCAGATTTTTTCAGTTGAGTTTAAATTCCACCAGCTGATGTGGTGGGTTTTGGACTCTTCCCAACAGCATTAGCCTGGGCCTGAGTGTGACTAGTTTAGTGACATTACTGCTAGACCACCAGTCTCGTCTGACCTGAAATGGTGGATGTAGAGTTCACAGGAAATTTTGAAAGATAATTCAAACTGAAATCAAAAACTGAACAATTCTCAATGTTATGAGAAAAAAAAACTATGTGTGGGATTAAGTTGTAACAATCCTTCACAAGACAAATAACCTCTCCCTGAGTTGCAAAAACTCCATGCTTCCAGCTAACAATAACATTCCTACACATATCAAAAGTTGTGTCTTTTAACTCTCTTTTTGCACTTTATATCATACACCAGTCAATAGTGTTGTGAAAGAAACCACAAAAAAAACCTGCAGTCAAATGAATAATCCATCTGCCTTGTTGTGTCATTGTCATTAAATATGTTTACACATTAGAATTAGAATATATCATGTGCAATCAAATACAGAGGTACATGAGTACAGTGAAAATTGTATCATGTTGCCATTCCCAATGCCATCTTAGGTACAAAGATATCTCGGGACAAAATCTTAGGTACAAAGTAGAACATAGAACATAGAACAATACAGCACAGAACAGGCCCTTCGGCCCACGATGTTGTGCCGACCTTCTATCCTAGATTAAGCACCCATCCATGTACCTATCCAAATGCCGCTTAAAGGTCGCCAATGAATCTGACTCTACCACTCCCACGGGCAGCGCATTCCATGCCCCCACCACTCTCTGGGTAAAGAACCCACCCCTGACATCTCCCCTATACCTTCCACCCTTCACCTTAAATTTATGTCCCCTTGTAACACTCTGTTGTACCCGGGGAAAAAGTTTCTGACTGTCTACTCTATCTATTCCTCTGATCATCTTATAAACCTCTATCAAGTCACCCCTCATCCTTCGCCGTTCCAACGAGAAAAGGCCGAGAACTCTCAACCTATCCTCGTACGACCTACTCTCCATTCCAGGCAACATCCTGGTAAATCTTCTCTGCACCCTCTCCAAAGCTTCCACATCTTTCCTAAAGTGAGGCGACCAGAACTGCACACAGTACTCCAAATGTGGCCTAACCAAAGTCCTGTACAGCTGCAACATCACCTCACGACTCTTGAATTCAATCCCTCTGCTAATGAACGATAATACTCCATAGGCCTTCTTACAAACTCTATCCACCTGAGTGGCAACCTTCAAAGATCTATATACATAGACCCCAAGATCCCTCTGTTCCTCCACCTGACCAAGAACCCTACCATTAACCCTGTATTCCGCATTCTTATTTGTTCCTCCAAAATGGACAACCTCACACTTGGCAGGGTTGAACTCCATCTGCCACTCCTCAGCCCAGCTCTGCATCATATCTAAGTCCCTCTGCAGGCGACAACAGCCCTCCTCGCTGTCCACAACTCCACCTATCTTAGAAATAATGAAACAAAGTTAGAAATTAAACGTTTCAGTCCTTCTGAAGGAACAAAATTAAAATTTCAACAGCCTTTTTTGAGTGGTTAGCCATACTGGGTTAATATGTAATATATATTCAAATCTAACTCCAAAAGCAACATTGAGTATTCAATGCATCTTATTCATTTCTCAAATCAGTAAAGAACAATTACTTCAACTTACAACAACCTGAAACTTTGCATAAAACTGTACCTGACATCATAAATTTTGTTTGTGATGTTAGACTTATATGCTCCACCAAGCCCAATTAACTCAAAATGGCATGGCAGTCTGGCAACCTAATTGCACTTAACTGCAATTAAAAACAAATTCTAATTCTGCAAGCAAACAAAACCTTATCTACAGAATTACATAAAAATTATGACTAGGGATATGTTGAAAAACAATGCAACCAAAGGCACTAAGTATCAACTAATTATATCAAATCATCAAGTAGTGTTTTTGTGTGTCTGTGTACCTGTGTTGGAAAACAGGCCATTAGACTTTCACATTCTCAAATGTAAAAAGAGATTTCTTTTATATTCAATTTGAGCTGTTTATAAAGTTTGAATTTTCACCTTGTAATTCAGCTGACACCTAATAAATTCTGAGCTTTAGCAAAACCATTTACCATTTTTATAACCATAAACTTACCAATTGCTGTAAAGATACCAGTTTGTTACACACAAATTACACAACCTGCCTTGTTGTGTCACTGTGTGTCGGCAAGGCACTTATAAAAAACAGCACTTCAGTGATGCAGCATCATGGGACAGGGAAAGAAAGTATCATTGAAAAGAGTTTTGCTGTGGTCTATATATAACAGACTTTTACATTATTTGTGAAACACATAAAGAGATACTTTGGAACAGCTTCTTCATTTCTTCACACACAGTTTGCTTCCCCATTGAAATATACTCTCCCTGTCCTTTGAGCTGGCCTTTCCTTTTATGTACAGATATCTTATACCAACACATCCATGGCAGGTAGGACTTTAAGTTGGCCTTCTGGTAGGGACACTGCCACTGTGCCACAACAGCCTCAAACTATCTGTTCAGATTAACTAGGTCACAGAGACCAGGTTGGACTTGCACCCAGGCTTAAAGCCACTACCACTGTACTACAAGAGCCCTTCAATTGTGGGGTTTAGATATTTTCTTTCTCTTTATATCCAGAACTGTTCATACACACAACTGAACGATTGTTTCTTTTTCCCATCACCAAACTGCCCATGGTATTTTTTCATCTATTGACCACTTTAGATGTTTTCTAATTAACCCAATACATTCCTAATATTTGTTTGTTGTGTAACCTTCAATACTACAGTTAGCATTCCATTAACAATGACTTAATCTAGTAGTTGCAGGGATATGGTGGAGTGTGGGAAGCAAGAGAGGAAATTGCAGTACCGTTGGCAATGATCTTCTCGTCTTCACTGGCAACTGGGGTGGTACCAGGGGACTGGAGAGTAGCGAATGTTGTGCCCCTGTTCAAAAAAGGGAATAGGGATAACCCCGGGAATTACAGGCCAGTTAGTCTTACTTCTGTGGCAGGCAAAGTAATGGAAAGGGTACTGAGGGATAGGATTTACGAGTATCTGGAAAGACACTGCTTGATTAGGGACAGCCAGCACGGATTTGTGAAGGGTAGGTCTTGCCTTACAAGTCTTATTGAATTCTTCGAGGAGGTGACCAAGCATGTGGATGAGGGTAGAGCAGTGGATGTCGTGTACATGGATTTTAGTAAGGCATTTGATAAGGTTCCCCATGGTAGGCTTATGCGGAAAGTCAGGAGGCATGGGATAGAGGGAAATTTGGCCAATTGGATAGAAAACTGGCTAACCGGTAGAAGTCAGAGAGTGGTGATAGATGGTAAATATTCAGCATGGAGTCCAGTTACAAGTGGAGTTCCGCAGGGATCAGTTCTGGGTCCTCTGCTGTTTGTAATTTTTATTAATGACTTAGAGGAGGGAGTCGAAGGGTGGGTCAGTAAATTTGCAGATGATACAAAGATAGGTGGAGTTGTGGACAGTGAGGAGGGCTGTTGTCGGCTGCAGAGGGACTTAGATAGGATGCAGAGCTGGGCTGAGGAGTGGCAGATGGAGTTCAAGTGTGAGGTTGTCCATTTTGGAAGAACAAATAAGAATGCGGAATACAGGGTTAATGGTAGGGTTCTTGGTCAGGTGGAGGAACAGAGGGATCTTGGGGTCTATGTACATAGATCTTTGAAGGTTGCCACTCAGGTGGATAGAGTTTGTAAGAAGGCCTATGGAGTATTATCGTTCATTAGCAGAGGGATTGAATTCAAGAGTCGTGAGGTGATGTTGCAGCTGTACAGGACTTTGGTTAGGCCACATTTGGAGTACTGTGTGCAGTTCTGGTCGCCTCACTTTAGGAAAGATGTGGAAGCTTTGGAGAGGGTGCAGAGAAGATTTACCAGGATGTTGCCTGGAATGGAGAGTAGGTCGTACGAGGATAGGTTGAGAGTTCTCGGCCTTTTCTCGTTGGAACGGCGAAGGATGAGGGGTGACTTGATAGAGGTTTATAAGATGATCAGAGGAATAGATAGAGTAGACAGTCAGAAACTTTTTCCCCGGGTACAACAGAGTGTTACAAGGGGACATAAATTTAAGGTGAAGGGTGGAAGGTATAGGGGAGATGTCAGGGGTGGGTTCTTTACCCAGAGAGTGGTGGGGGCATGGAATGCGCTGCCCGAGGGAGTGGTAGAGTCAGATTCATTGGCGACCTTTAAGCGGCATTTGGATAGGTACATGGATGGGTGCTTAATCTAGGATAGAAGTTCGGCACAACATCGTGGGCCGAAGGGCCTGTTCTGTGCTGTATTGTTCTATGTTCTATGTTCTACTTAACCTGCACCTTCCTGCCCAATCAAATGGCCTACATGCCCTCCAAACCCATTAAGTTCCACACCATTAGATGTTTGCCAATTCTCTCAGAAGTTAGAGGAAGATTTAAGATTATCTTACCTATTTCATCCTTGCGCATGTCCTTCATCTTATCTATGGTGAGTTTCTTTTCCTCCAGTTTTGCGAGCACATGACCTGGCAAAATCGAGAACTGGCGTAGTGGATTACACCATCCCCACAATCTCCTGTCAATTATCTTGCACAAATTCAATAATCGATAGGTCATTGCAGGCCATCGTCTTCTCAGGGCAATTTCAAAAAGTGCTCGTACAATACGGGCTGCATTCTGCAAACATTGCAAGGAAACAATCTAATTAAATAACTGGAATTGATCAATAATCTTTACCTGCAAAAACTCTTACTGCAAATTTAACCAAGTACCCTGCTTGTCAACTGTAAGTTTTAATAGTATTACACAGTAAATTTATGTTATCACATATTGGCATAGATTATTACAAATTAAACTTTATGATGATAGCCCTAATAACTATTTCAGCATCATTTAATAAAGACTCTGCATGCGTTCAGACATTCAGGAAAATCTACAAATCTCAAAACTCTTTGCTGGTCAGCAACTCTGCTGGTGGAATGAGTTGTATTCAAAGGACCATATTTTAAATTTCATTCAACCAGAGTGTTTCAAACTTCAGTATCCTCTAGTCAGCAAGCAACATGGGTAACAGTGAAGAAGTTAATATACAAAAAAGATTTTTGAGGAAATCAAGTTTGACAGTGTAGAACATGGGAGGTTGGAGCTAATGAAGATATGAATAGTATTTCAGCAGCAGATAAATTGAGGTGAAATGTTATGCAAATGTATGGAAATAGCAGTCAGCAGCATTTCTAATGGTGCAAATAATCATTGTGGGGTCACAAATGACATCAAACTTACAAACTGTCTGCTTCAGCCCTTATACAACTGTCCTAGAATATTTAACATACATTAAAAAGGAAGGCAGGATTTTCCTTATATATCATCTCATATAAAACCTGGTACATCTGACAAAGCAACATTCTTTCAGTTTGTCAATGACTGCCATGTGGGTTTCAGTGAGTTGAATTTCATGGGTCTTCTTTTTCTAGCTTCATAAATAGTGCTTTGCTAGTTGAGGTTGGAATATGGCTGTAGCCTGATGGGAGTTTGCCTCCAACACAGGTGTATTCTCTGACATGACAATGCCCATGTTATCCCCCACAACATAACAAACGGGGCATGGATACCACGGAATTGGAGAATTCAAAGAACATTTATTACAACTAATTCAATGTGCAAACATTTCATTCCTCACACAAACTAGCATCTGAACTGAGGACCACATTTCCTGTACAGTGTAATGCTTCAAGTGATCAGAGGCAAAGTGGAATATGAGATCTTTGTACTCTTGGGTAACATGCTATTGAACAGTGATTACATCATGAGCACGTCTCTTAAAGTCAAACTGAGTGTGCTACATATAATACAACACAGCCTAAACTGCAGTGAAATGATTCTTACTACATGACCTGCTTCATGAATAAATTCAGTTCAATTCTTGGTCACTATGAGAACTAGTAGCATGATACAGTTAAATCACAAATTTGTTACAAACAGCGATGCCCTCACCAATCCTCTGTTACCTCTGCAAAAAGTTAAAACATTCTTCTTTAGTAAATCCATGCTGACTTTTCTGAATTAATCGACATTTGTCCATCTGACTATTAATTTTGTTTCTAGAAGTTTCTTCAACACTTACAGATAAACTGACTAACCTGTAATTGCTGCGCTTATCTTGAATAAGGGTGTAACATTTGCAATTCTCTAGTTCTTTAGCACCACAACTGAATTAAAGAAAGATGGAAAAGTTATAGCCAGTGTCTACAATTTCCACTTCATTCTGTATCCTTGGATGCATCTTATCCAGTCCTGATGCTTTATTGACTTTAAGTACAGTAAGCTTATCCAACACTTCTCCATTTCAAGTCTGAAATACATCCTCTTCTATAATGGCCTTGGTAGCACCTTCTCCCTTGTTGAAGATAGGTGCAAAATATCCATTGAATATTTCAGCCATGTCTTCTTCCCCATTCACAAATTCTTGTTTGGCCCTTAATCAGCCCTACTTCTCCTTTTATCACTTTTCTACTATTTATACAAGACTTTAGATTGCCTTTTACATTAACTACCACCCTCTTTTCATACACTCTTTCATATTTGATTTGTTTTCTCCTCATCTCTGAACGTTCTACATTCAGCCTGCCTCTCCCACTGCAGCTTCTGCCAGACATGGGCTATAAGCTCATTTTTTTTGTCATTCAGGAGGCTCTGGACTTGCTTTACCTACCACTCCCTTCGAGGAAATACACCTTGACTGTGCTCAAAATCTCTTATTTAAAGGTAGCTATGGTTAAGCTACGGTTTTGCCCGCCAACCTTTGATTTCACTTCATTTAGCACAGATGGGTTCTAACCCAGTTAATTTCTTTTACTCTGGATTACGCTGTCCTTTTCCATAGTCATTATAAAGTTTAAGGTACAATATTCACTGCACCCTAAATGTTTTCCTATTGATATGTTGGTGCGTCCTGTACTGGAATCACACTATTATTCTGGAACAGATTCTAGGACCACTTGCCTCACTCTACCCTTTACACTAACACTATTCCAGTCAATAGCTGGACAACTAAATTCTCCTAATCTTGCTACTTTATCATTTTTGTACCTCTGTAATTTCCTTGGAAACTTGTTTCTGCACATCTTCCCTTCCATTTAATGGCCTGTAGATGACCCAAGCTAGAGGAGGGACAGGAATGGTTGTTGCAGATTCCAGGATTTAAATGTTTCAGCAAGAACAGAGAAGATGGTAAAAGAGGCGGGGGTGTGGCATTGTTAATCAAGGGTAGTATTACAGCAGCAGAGAGAATGTTTGAGGACTCATCCACGGAATTAGTTTGGGTTGAGGTTAGAAACAGAAAAGGAGAGGTCACCCTGTTGGGAGTTTTCTACAGGCCTCTGAATTGTTCCAGGGATGTAGAGTAAAGGATAGGAAGAGGATTCTCGATAGGAGCAAGAGTAAGAGGGTGGTTGTCATGGGGATTTCAACTTCCCTAATATGGACTGGGAATACTATCGTTCAACTAGTTTAGATGGGTCAGTTTTTGTTCAATGTGTGCAGGAGGGTTTTCTGACACAGTATGTAGACAGGCCAATAAGGGGTGATGCCACATTGGATGAGGTACTGGGGAATGAACCTGGCCAGTTGTTAGATTTGGAGGTAGGTGAGCACTTTGGCAATAGTGACCATAATCCAGTTATGTTTACAATAGCAATGAACAGGGATAGGTATATACTGCAGGGAAAAAGATATAACTGGGGGAAAAGGCAATTACGATGCGATTAGGCAAGATTTAGGATGCACAGGACGGGGAAGGAAACTGCAGGGAATGGACACACTTGAAATGTGGAGTTTATTTAAGGTACAGCTACTGCAGAGCTTTGACTCTGTGGTTGAGTCTATGAGCTGTGCATCAATTTGGACAACACCCCCATAGTCCAAGTCTAGATTGCATCCTCTCCTATAAATTAGGAGTTAGCCAAACAGCAGCAAGAGGCAAATATATTACTGAATTACTTTTTGAAAGATATTAAATATAGAAAAATTAGTAGATCCCCAAATCAACCTAATGCTACTATTAATGATCAGATAAAAATAAATAAAATGTTCAAATTTGAAACAATCCTAAAGAAAAGTGATAGATTCGAAGGCTGTCATGAAACAGATTTGAATTTCATGAGTGGATCATATCCATGCATCACTTTGGAGTTTTATGCAAATCCTAGAAGCCCTACTGTGCGGAAGCACACCATTTGGGACATCAAGCCCACACCAACCCTCTGAAGAGCCACCCTATCTCTGTAACCCTGCATTTCTTACGGCCAATCCATCTAACCTGCACATCCCTGGATGCTATGGGGCAATTCAGCATGGCCAATCCACCTGACCTGCACATCTTTGGACTGTCAGAGGAAACGCAGCACTAGAGAAAACCCATGCAGACACTGGAAAAACATGCAAACTCCACACAGACATGCTTGAGGCTGGAATCAAGGCTGGGTCCTTGGCATTGAGAGGCAGCAGTGCTAACCACTGAGCCACCGTATGTTCTTTTGTAAAGTGAAATAATTATTTACTGGGCCAAGAGACTTGATCAATGTTCAGCTTAAATATTCTTCACCCTTTTGGCAACATAAATGATTGTTTTAACAGTCAGGAACACTGGCACAACAATTGGCTGGGAAACAAGGAACAAGCCTGCAACTTCAATGCTCACATTACAGCCTTCAAATTGGAGACTCAGCATAAAGCTCACAAACGAAGTTCTGAAAAATATCACCTTACGTTAGATAACATTATTTCTGTCTCATTATCAAACTAACTCTCATAAGTAATAGGAAAAAATAAAATGCGGACTGCCACCTAGAAGTTGGGGTATCTCATGCTGTTCTCATATTATTAGCAGTTTAAAGACCAGAAAAATAACCTAGAGGAGCTCAACTTTCTTTACGTCCATGATAAAATGCAGTACTCTCTCGACAGAAACGAAATAACACTATAAAAAGCTGAGGAAGTAATAAAGTAGCTATGGCTTGATGAGTTTCCCACAGGGGAAAGAAAACAAAATTGCACCATGCTTAATTAAATTAAAATCAGAATTAAAAAGCTGCAAATGCAGAAGTTATTTGAAGGTATCCAATGTAGTTAGTATGTGCCAATTATCAGCATGTGAGCTCTACTAATTACCATAGTAGCAATTTGCTCAGAATACAGACATAATAAGTTTTTAGATATGAACTTGATATATTAGTGTACATGGTCCTTGTGATCCATATAAAAGTTATTCTTTTCTAGGTAGTTATCCAGATGTTCAAGACTGGGTTCAATTACTTATGACTTTTATAGCTTCCAAAAACATTGAAATTTTAAGATGGAAATTCAGGCACATTTGATATGTAATCTTGAAGAAAAGTACTCCTACAGTTTCACATTTATTTCATATTAATTGAATGCTCTTAACTTACATTGTCAACAACTTATTCAAAAAACATTCCCCCATTTCAGCTTCGTTGTTCCAAAGAACTGCACAACAAAGAAAATTACTCCATCGCATTTGTGCTACCTCTCTGAGAGGTATTATGGGAGGCAAAGTGCTTTTGTCACAATACCAATAATCCACAACCCCGTGCTAGGTAGTGGTGAAACTTGAATGCAATGAAAAAAATTTAGAGTTAAATTAAGAAAAGAAGCCAGTTTAACATAATCCTTGTAAACATTTTTGAATGTCATTAAAAACAAGACTCCACATGGTTCATTGATGCCCTTTAGGGAAATAAATCTGCCAGTGTCACCTAGTCTGGTTACATATAATCAAAGAACAAAGGTAAACCACTTGGTCCTTCCAATCTGCTTCTGCATTCATCAAAATCTTGGCTGATTTGATTTTGACTTCAATTCTACATTCCGATATGTTTCTACAGGTTGTGTCCCAATATTTTTGTAGCCTCTAGTCTTACTGGTTGTTTCCTGTTGCATCTGTTCTCTGTCTAATCATGTCCATGTGACCCCAGAGTCACTGCAACGGGATTGATTCATAACTGCTGAGGAATTGGGGATGGGCAATAAATGCTGGCCTAGCCAGTGATACACACATTCCATGAGAATGCAAATAAATGTAAATTTAGTTATACTCTCCTTCTCTTCTCCAATACTTTCCATTATTTGTCCAATTCTCTATTGAAACCCATTACAGATTCCATTTTTCTTGGGACATGACATGTCAAACCAAGAGATGCCAACTGCTCCATTTATTCTTTTGGTGATAAATCAAATTATCAAAATTGACTTGGATCCCATTTACCAACCCCTGAGAAAAAGAACAGGAAATGAGATCACCACAGGAATGACATCATCAACCCAAGAAACCTAAACACAAATAAAAAGCGGACCATACCACAAGTGCTTCATCCAGAGGCTCATGCACTAAACAACCCCACCGCCCTGTGGCCAACCACTTCAACTCCCCCTCCCAATTCCACAGACATGCAAGTCCTAGGCCTCCGTTCACCGCCAAATCCAAGCCACCCAATGCCTGGAGGAAGGGTGCCTCATCGACTGCCTTGGGACCGTTCAACTGGACAGCATCAACATCGACTTCACTAGTTTCCAAATCTCCCCACGCCTCACCTCATCCCAGATTCAACCCTCCAACTCAACACCACCCTCTTGACCTGTCCCACCTGTCCATCTTCCTTCCCAACTATCTGCTCCACCCTCCCCACCAGCATCCACCTATCGCCTTCTCAGCTACTTTCCCCCAGCCCCACTCTCACCCTCCTGTTTATCGCTCAGCCCCCTTCACACCCCCCATTCCTGCTGAAGGGTTTATGCCCTGTTCCTTGGATGCTGCCTGACATACTGTGCTTTTCCAGTACCGCAGTCTTCAACTACATCCGTCAAATGAATGAGAGGTGGAAGTACTCACCTGTGCAACATAAGCAGTATCAGAAATTAGTGAAAAGCTATCCAACTCTCCGTGGCCAATATAGGTTTGGAGAAGAATATTCACTTTCCCATAGGTGTTTTCTGCTCCCCCTGCGACAGGTAGTTGACAGTAATCATCCAGCAGCTGAAGGAGCTCCTCCATTTCTTCTTCTCTTACCTATATCAACACAAAGAAACACTTTATGTAAAACATTAAATGATTCATACAAAGCAGACCTTATAGAACTCAGACCGCCCCATGAAAATAAAGGACATATTAATCCTATCAAACATTCGCAACTAAAAGAAATGCCAGTTCTTCACCTCATACGACTAGATAATCCATCTATTATACATGTAGATTTTTGGAAAATATTTGAAGAAGTTGCATTATTGATGATTTATGGCCAAATTACAGAGTCTCTTGTTAGTTTAAGTACCATCATCAAGAAAGAAAAAAAACTAAGACATAAAAAGCAGAATTCTGTTCAAACGATAAAGAGATACCAAGGCCATACACTCAGCATTTATACATTATACATTACTTGAACATCCCTAACACTTTAAAAATACCGTCAATGAGAAAACATGCTGTGCAGACAAAAAAACATTTGGACATATTAATAACCATTTGCAGGGAGGAAATCTATCCCCTTATGTATTTCTGAAGACACTATGAAGAATTTGCCTTCATTGGCCAGAACATTGAATATAGGAGTTGGGATGTCATGTTTATAGGACATTGATGAGGCCACTTTTAGAATACTGCATACAATTCTGGTCGACGTTCTATAAGAAGAATGTTGGTAAACATGAGAGAATGCAAGAAAGATTTACAAGGATGTTGCCAGGGTTGGAGGGTTTGAGTTATAGGGTGAGGCTGAATAGGCTGGGGCTATTTTCCAGGAAGCGTCAGAGGCTGAGGGGTGACCTTATAGAGGTTTATAAAATCATGAAGGACATGGATAGGGTGAGTTGCCAAGACTTTAATCCTATGGTGGGAGAGTCCAAAACTAGAGGACATAGATTTAAGATGAGAGAGGAAATATTTAAAAAGGACCTGAGGTGTAACTTTTTCATGCAAGAGGGTGGTGGGTGTATGAGCTGCCAGAGGAAGTGGTGGAGACCGGTACAATTACAACATTTAAAAGGCAGCTGGATGGGAGGGTTTAGAGGGATAGGGGCCAAATGCTGGCAAGCGGGACGAGGTCAAATTGGGATGTCTGATGGGTGCGGACAAATTGACCAAAGGGTCTGTTTCACTCCTGTATGACTGTATGACTAATTAAGTGTAAGGAAGAGTTTAGAGATTTTGATAAAATTTCCCATCAAAGGTGTTATAATAACAGACCATTCTAATTAAAAAGTATATTTTGGATATGTAATAAATGATATAAAAACAAAAGGACTATATATATTTGTGGGCGATACGGTGGCACAGTGGTTAGCACTGCTGCCTCACAGCGCCAGAGACCCAACTGACTGTGTGGAGTTTGCACATTCTCCCAGTGTCTGCATGGGTTTCCTCCGGGTGCTCCGGTTTCCTCCCACAGTCCAAAAATGTTCAGGTTAGGTGAATTGGCCACGCTAAATTGCCCGTAGTGTTAGATGCAGGGGTAAATGTAGGGGAATGGGTATGGGTGGGTGCGCTTCGGCGGGTCGGTGTGGACTTGTTGGGCCAAAGGGCCTGTTTCCACACTGTAAGTAATCTAATCTAATATAAATAGGAAAATGAGCTAAATTTAGTTTCACTAAATTCAGAATTTTAAAAATATCACCTTTGCAGAGTTTAGGCTATAAGGAATGTGGCTACAGAATTAAAAGTTTTGTAAAACATTACAGTTTGATGAAATATTTCACTAACATGTCTTCTAATATTTTGGTTATTCACTATAATTGGCTTTATTGATTGTATCACTAGTAATCAGAAACAGTGAAGCAAAGTTTGCTGTAGTTTCCTGGCACTGCAGGTGATAACAGCAAATGAATAACTTAAAAGTGACTCTGCTGTTAAAACTAATTGCATTCATCTATTAGGGACACATGAGGTATTGTTGAAAAAAAAGAGAAACCGGAATACAAGGGTAAACTTGCAAAATATAAAAATAGATACCAAGATCTTCTATAAATATGTAAGAAGAAAGAGTAGCTAAAGTGAATATTGGTCCCTTAGAGGATGAAGCTTGGGAATTAATAATAAGAGGAAAGAAATGGCGGACACTTTGAACAAGCATTTTTTTGTGTCATCATGCCAGAGGTACCAAAAGCAGTCAAGAATATTGGGAAATAAATGGGGAAAAAGAGGAGCCGTCATTGAAGAAAAAGACTTGAGGAAAACTAATGAGAGGAAAGGCAGTTTGTTCCCTGGACCTGAAGGCCTGCACACTAGGTTGTTAAAGAAGTAGCTGCAAAGATAGGGTATATATATATTTACTACAATTTCTTGAGCAGATTGGGAAACTGCAAATATAAAATCCCTAAAAGGAAGATGACAGAAAGTGGGAAACTGTGTCTAGTTGGTCTAACATTTGTAATTGCAAAAATGCAGGAATCCATGACTAAGGAGGTATAGCAGGAGATTTAAAAGAAAAAAGATCAATACAAGCAAGGGAATGCAACAGTTACATGAAAGGGAAAGGGTGTTCGGCAATTTTTTAGGCCTTTTTGAAAATATAAAATTGGATAGATAAAGGACGACCAACAGATATATTTAAATTTCCAAAGGTAAGGTTGCACGTGAAGATTACTATACAAGAAAAGATTTTCAGGGGAATACATTTGTGTGAGCAGAGTAAAAGTTTAGCAGGAAACAGAAAGCTGAGGCAAATGTAATATTTCCAGGTCGTCTGGCACTGGAAAACGCTGAGGCCTCAACTGCTTACAGTCTATATCAAAGACTTGGATGGAGGGACTGATTGCATTATAGCAGAATCTGCTGACGATACAAAAAGTAGGTGGGAAAATAAGTTATGAAAAGATCACAAAAGTCTACACAGGGACATAGATCGGTGTGACTAGGCAAAAATCTGACAGATACAGTGTAAAGTAGGAAATGTGGAGGTTATCCACTGTGGTAGAAACAAGGGAAGAAAAGCTAAATATTATTCAGATGTAGTTAGACTATGAAATGTAAGGGATTGAGTAATTCTGGATGTCCTCACACAAGTAGTTTAGAAGGTAAATTAATGTCCACATTTTTTATAAGGGGACTGGAGTAAAAAAGTCGGAAAGCCTTGTTATAATTGTTGATGAAACCACACTTGGAGCATTATATATAGTTTTGGTCTCCTTTCTTAAAAAAAACGACAATTATCCACTCTACCCATACCTCTCATAATTTTATGTACTTCTATCAGGTCACGTCTCAGTTTCCAATTTTCCAGCAAATACCAAGATTGTCAGCTCTACATACAAATTCCCTCCATTGTCTCTGAGTATACCTATACTCTTGCTAGCTATCTTGCTCCTAATATATATTCATAAACAGGGGTTTCCTTAAATTTATCTGCCAAGGATATTTCATGGTCACTTTTAGCCCTCCTAATTCTTTGTTTATGTTCTTTCCTGCTTCCTTTATATCAGACAGGACTTGTTTGCTTTCAGTTAAAATCATCTACTATCACAAACCCAACTGTTTTTACATCTTTCCACGATCTGCTTAAATATCTGTTCCTCTGTCTCCCACTGTTTTACAATATAAACCTTTCATTGTGATTGCACCTTTCTTTTTCCTGGGTTCTATCTATATGGCCTTGCTGAGTGAGCCCTCCAAGGTGTCCTCTCTTCATACAGCTGTGACATATTCCTTAATCAATAATGCAACTTCCCCACCCTTTAACACCCCTTGCTATCTCGACTGAAACATCTAAACCCTGGAATGTTGAGGTCTAATCCTGCCTTTCTCTCAACCAAGTTTCTGTAATAGCTACAACACCATAGTTCCAAGTACTAATCGAGACTCTAAGCTCTTTGCTTTCTGTGTTACCTTTTATACACCTTGCATTAAAATAAATTTTCTTGAGACTGTCGGTCCAGCCATGTTCATCAAGCGGGTCCTTCCAATTCCTTTTATTAAACTTCCTTCATTTAACCTCTACCTTCTCCTCAATCATTCCATATGCTGACCTACTCCTCTGGTTTCCACTCCCTGCCACATTGGTTTCAATCCAAGTGGCACGAGCAAACCTCCCAGCAAGGATATTAGTGCCCATGCAGTTTATATGCAACCCATCCATCTTGTTCAGACCCCGTCTGCCCTGGAAAGGATCCCAGTGATTCAGTTTTTTGTGAGTCTCCCTCCTACTCCAGCAGGTTGAATTATGAGGAAAAGTCATAGAATCATAGAATCCCTGCAGTGTGGAAGCAGGCCATTTGACCTATCAAATCCACATTGACTCTCCAAACAGCATCACACCCAGACCCACACACCCCCATCCTATCCTTGTAAACTGTATTTCCCATGGTTAATTCACCTAGCTTGCACATCCCTGGACACTATGGGCAACTTATCATGGCCAATCTACCTAACCTGCACATCTCTGGACTGTGGGATAAAACCAAATCACCTGGAGGAAACCCACGCATACATGGGGAGAACGTGCAAACTTTGCACAGATGCCAGGGACCCGAGGGTGAAATCGAACCTCAGTCGCTGGCACTGTGAGGCAGCAATGCTAACCACTGAGCCATCGTATCACCGGCTACGATGAACTTGAACTTATACCTATCGGAGTTCAGAAGAATAAGAGGTGAACTTATTGAAACAGAAAGATTCTTGACAAGGTGGATGCTGAGAGGATGTTTTCTTCTTGCAGAAGAAACTAGAACCAGGGAGCATAGGTTCAGAACAAGGAATCTCTCATTTAAGACACAGACCAGGGAGAATTTCTGCTTCCAGAATTAAATGCCCTTGTTTGTGGCTGGTTTATGGCTGAAGGAGCATTTACTCAAAGGAGTTGATACTCTGCTGCCTTCGAAATCTCCATCCAGATTATTTTCATAGCAGTAGAGCCTAGGGACAGCCTTCTGACCATGTCGCTAATTGAGGCCTCTATGTATCCAAAAGTTTCAATCCGCTACTGATATTAATCTAGCGATTATAATAAAAAGTTTTTTATAAAACTTCAATTAAGCCAAAAATTTTCTAGTGATAAACAAGCTCAGTACATTTATTTAATTTCTAAATTTGAAAATTATGCATCCAATTGGAGACACAAGTAACTTGCAAAATATTTGGTTTGTAAGTGCCAGAAGTTCATTTAGCAGCTCCCAACAGATTTCATTGTAGGCATTTTGTTTTTCAAAGGTTATTCTGGTAGAAATGACTGACAGCCACTGTTCTAATGCTGACTGTGGACTGATGAAATCATAAGCAAAGTGGGTTATTTGCTGATATTTAAATAAACGGTAAATAAGTTACAAGGGAAACAATATCAAATTATGAGATATTGTTGCCAGTAAATTGTTAACAAGCTATATCGTACTTAATTGGGTTAGGAACAAATGAGAAGACAAATTACATGATCCTCAAAACCATACATTTTAAGCAAAGACAATACAGGACATCTGGAGTTGAGATCATGAGGAAAGGGCAAGCAAGTTCAACTAGCTTTCTTTGAAAAAGAAGCAATTGTTCACTCTGATGAAATACTCAAATACCAGGGTCCAAATGTTCATGATGAGCCTGTCAGAAGTAATTGTTGAAGGAGAGCGAATAAATCTGTTGAATTGTTACTGCTAGGCAAAAAATGATTCAAAATATAAACTGAACTATATCTGCAGGAAGAATGGATGTGTGCTGAAGTTTGTCAAAGGGAGTTGAGCTGGAAAAATTGGGTTAAGCTTGTTTGATCTCATGGCATTTCATTATCCTGAAAACTTTTAAAGTTCTTAAAACTATCAGCGGTCGCAAACTGCTTTACAGTCAGGCAATGAAGTATTTTTTGTGATGTAATCACCCTTTCTAATGGGAAAATACACGGTAAACGACAAATCCAGCAAATCCTGTGAAAATACCCTGCTAAAGTTCAGGCTTTAGTATAATAGTCTTTACTGGTAAACTAAGTAATGCAGTTGGGGTTATTGCTCTCTAGGTTCTGCAATTAAATATTTGGCTTTCTTTGACTTTTGACGTAAGCAACTGGACAGGACTACTTTGCATCTTACTCAAATCTAGTTGCCCCAAAAAATTAATCACCTTTGTGTGCTTGCTGCATGATGACATGCAAACCTTGAACCTCACCAATAGACCTACCACTGATCTAATACATTTGCAAACTGGGGTCAAGCAAGATTTTGTCATTGCACTGATGCTCTTTTACCCCAAAAGAGGAAACATCCACTCTACATATACTTTGTCAATCCCCTTCAACATCTTACATAATTCAATTAGCTCTCCTCTCAGCCTTCTAAACTCTAGACCGTGTAGGCAATAGATTGCTCAATATCTCTTCACAAGACAAAACCCTTTCTCTAGAATAGTCTAGTGAACCTCCTCTGCATTGCCTCCAATGCAACTGCGCCCCTTAAATAAGGGGACCAAGAGAGACCTCGGGGTGCAAATACATAATTCTTTGAAGTTTGCATCACATATAGACAGGGTGGTTAAAAAGGCGCTTGGCATGCTCGCCCTCATTGCTCAGTCCTTTGAGTATAGGAATTGGGAAGTCATGTTGAATTTGTACCGGACATTGGTAAGTCCTCTTCTGGAATACGGTGTCCAATTCTGGTCACCAGTTATAGAAAGGATATTATCAAGCTGGAGAGGGTTCAAAAGATGTTGCTGGGTATGAAAGGTTTGAGCTATAAAGAAAGTCTGGATAGGCTGGGACCTTTTTCACTGAGTGAAGGAGGTTGAGAGATGATTGAAAGAAGTTTACATTATATTGAGAGGTATAGAGAGAGTCAATGGCAGTTGACTTTTCTCTAGGATGGGGGACCTCAAGACGAGAGGCACATTTTTAAGGTGAAAGGAAAGAGATTTTAAAAAGGGTAAGAGACAAACGTTTTATACAGAGGGTGGTTTGCATGTGCGATGAGCTTCCTGAGGAACTGGTGGATGGGGGTACATTCACCACGTTTAAAATACATTTGGATAGATACATGAATAGGAAAGATTTGGTAAGATATGAGCCAGGAGCAGACAGGTGGGACTGGTTTAATTTGTGATTATGTTTGATGTGGACTGGTTGGACCGAAGGGTCAGTTTCTGTGCTGTATGACTCGATTGGTCTAGACTCTTCGTTGTCTCACTGATCCCTTGCACAGTTGCAGCAACGCTTCCCTACATTTACACTCTATTCTTTTCATCATAAATGCCAAAATTCCATTTGCCATCCTGATGATATGTCGTATCTACATACTTGATTTCTGTGATTCATACAGACACGCAGATGCCTCTGCACTGAAGCACTCTGAAATTTCCTTCCATTTAGTTAAGAAGTTGCCTTTATATTCTTCCAACCAACATGAATAACCTTACATTTATCCACATTAAACTCCATCAGCCAACTTTTGACACAGTCACCTAAAGGATCCATAAACACTTGTAATTTTTTTTATTTCTCACCTACTTTAATGCTGTCTGCAAATTTGGCAACATTACCCAGCATCTAAGTCATTAACAGCATCATAGGATCACATAATCCCTACAGTGTGGAAGCAGGCCATTCAGTCCATCGAGACTACACTGACCCTCTTAAGAGCATCCTGCCCAGACCTACCCTCCTTCCCTCTCCCTGTAACTCTTCATTTCCTATAGCCAATCCACCTAACCTGCACATCCCTGGAAACAATGGGCAATTTACCATTGCCAATTCACTTAACTTGCACATCTTGGACTGTGGGAGGAAACTAAAGCACCCAGATGAAACCCACGCACACATGGACAGAATGTACAGACTCCATCCATCCAGTTGCCTGATGCTGGAATCGAACCGAGTTCCCTGGTGCTGTGAGGCAGTCGTGCTAATTACTGTGCTATCATGTCGTCCAATATAAATTGTATATAGTCGCGGTTCAATACCAGACACTATGACACCTCACTAGTTACATCAGGCCAACCAGAACAAGTCATTTATCCTGATTGCCTGCTTTCTGCTGGTCAGCCAAACCTCCATCCAAACTAATATATTACCTCTAACCACAGGATTTTACCCTGTATATTAACCTTTTGTGCGGCACTTATCAAACGTCTCTTGGAAATCTGCATATACCACAGCTCCAGGATCCCCATGATCCACTTTACCAGTTACGCCTTCAAAGAACTCTTAGCAAATTAGTCAAAATGATTTACCCTTCATAAAATCATGCTGATCCTGATAGATTGCACTTTAATTTTCCAAATATCCTGTTATTACTTCGTCAATAATGGAATCCAACAACTTCTCAATGACAGACTTTAAACTAACGAGTCTGGGGTTTCCTATTCGCTGCCTCGCTCTTTTTTTGAATAATGCATTATATTAGCATTTTCCAATCTATTGGATCCTTCCTAGAATCCAGGGAATTTTGGAATATTCTAACCAATGGATTCAGTATCTCTGAAGCCTCTTTCTTTTCTTTTTAGTTTTAAATACAGTTTACTGCACGATATAGAACACACACTATTTCAGAGGCACAAAATTGACAGATTTGAGAAACACTGGGATATTTTCCCACACATTCCATGCGCAGTTTTGGAACTTCCTTAAAAGATTACGTGACAAAGTAGCTAATTCATTCATAAAACTTCACATTGAACTAAAATTTTCTCTTGACTAACTGGGGATTTAAATTCAGATAATCTTGCAGTTAATTCTATAAAACAAAGAGTAAATTAAACCATATTCTCTGCAAACCAGAACACAGGACCTACTAGACTGCGACTCAGGTAAGGAGAATGTTTGGTTTCAGCCTTTCATTTCAATTTATCTGACATTTATTGTGTGTCAAGCAAAGGAAGTGATAGGCCATTGTTCCTCAATGTGAAGAATTAAATAATTCTTTATTTGACTGTATAATTCCTTGAGATAAACAGATGATTGTCTCCCTCCCTCTTATTTCACACACACACAAAAAAATCTTTGACTTAAATAAGCTGCTATTCAAGGATGACCGACATGAAAGAAAATATTTGGCCAGATTGCGCATTTAAACAAAACGAATACAATATTCCAACAATCCTCAAAACATAGCGAATTATTTGTGCAATTTTGCTCCTTCAAACTATTGCACAGCAAAACTATTTTATGATCAGGGTGCATGATAGTTGAGCTGATGCACTCTTGTGACATATGATATCATTCCAGGATACTGTTCTGGTTTTGTATTTAGAGGAAACCTACAGTGTGCTAGTCATATCATGTATTGAAGTTGATATGTTCATTGCACTAATTCGGTAAAGAAAAGGTGGCAATATATTACAGCCTTAAAGTAGTTACAACAGACATTATGTGCAGTATCTTCCTCGTTTACTTCAAAGGCAGGTGAGATTGGAGGAGGGAAACTTGTGGTCTGTCAAGTCTGTTGGATCTTCTGGCAAACAGGCAGTTGCTTGGTTGCTGGTTGTCTTTCCACTAGGATTTGGACCCAGGACAAGGTAGCCCCATCTACTCTGAGGGACCAGTCAGAGGCTGGAGACTTCAGAACTAGTAAGGTCAAGGCTGCTGCTGGTCTAACACCCACTTCTCTGGCCAGAGTGTCACCCACAGAAAAGGTAATTGTTATGTTTTATTGGGGGAAGAGGTCTCATAGGGTATGGGAGTCAGAAACAAAGGCAGATGCCGGTTAAGTCTCCTGCCTGTCTCTAGGCTCATTGTTGCCTGACACAAAGGATTTCATTTTACGCTCTGACCAGCTGAGAACCATTGTAAAAATTGTAGTAATTTGAAATTCTTCAAAGCTTTAGTATGTGCAGAAGCTGTGAAGTTGGAAGAAGTGAACAAGAATTACAGTCAAGATGTGGATAAAACAAAGTGCAGAAGACGAAACTGAAAGATTCCTTTCTCTGCTCTTAATTAAGAGAGGATATCCTTTTGAATGACTTTCCCATATCAACATCAGGGGAAACCCTTAAGCTGGCAACTAATGCAAACTTAAGGGCCTCATCCCATGTTGGTCAGTGGTCGGCAGGGTAGTCATCAGACAGGAAGCCCGGGAAACAAACACTGTCATTGGATCCTTCAATGTCAGTTAGAGTTTCTGATTGAAGAACCCAATTTTGGGAAGTGGGGTGGGAGGTTATAGGTGAAAGAAACCTCCTGACCTTTTATCCTACACCCCACTCACATGTGGCCTGGGTCATTTGCTGATCCTGGGCTTCTGGTCGTGCACTGGAGATAAAGAATAGCTGTCAGCCTCTGATCTGCCATTAGCTTTCAGGGGAAGAGACATCTGCTCCTGGGATCCTTGATCACAGGGAAGGTCTACCACGGCCTGTAAAATGCCTATGTAGCATCTGTTATGGTACACCTTCGCAGAAGAAGTGACATAAGGTTCTTGCCAGTGAGAGTCAATTGACAATCACTTGACTGTTGTGCAAAGCTATGAGGGTGGTTGGACTAATAAATACAAGCATCAAGACTAGTACAATGGATAGTAATTTTCTAAGGCAGGAGTCAAGGCATATTGTTGGCTTAAGTAAAAGATGCTTATCAATTGCAGGTTTAATGTTTTACCTTCTGAGTGACTGCTTTGTGGTAATAATGGAACCAAAATCCACAAGTACTTTGATCTCAGATTTAGCACTATCTTCTGCTTTTCAAAATTACTTTGAACAATGTTCAATAAAAACACAAATCTCAGAGTTCTAATTGCTAAATTACTTATGGTATACAATTACTGAAGTTTAAATTCATTAATCGGTTAAATGGTTCCCAGTGTATGTAGGCCTGGTATGAGTGGATGCTTTTTCATTTATCATTGTATGAGTGTTTTAAAGTTGCAAATCTTTAAGTTCAACCTCATAAATGCCCAATCTATTAACAATTTCAAAGTCATAACTGTTAAAGCAAAAAGTACTTCCCTACAAATCAACTATAGATGCATCCATTTCCAAAATGGCAGCAGAGTAGCAGCACAGCGTGTGGGCTCCTGTTTGGGGCTCATCTGCTCTGTCCGCTTTTACTTTCTTTTTCTTCTTTCACTAATTCTTTTCTTCGTTTAATTTACCTACCTCTTGTAAGGTGTGAGTTTGAGAGGTGCTGAGGAGATCGAGCCACCACAGGGAGGGCGAATCCAAAGTGATGATGAGTGGGGTCCTCGGCGTCAATGGCAATCATCCCGAGTGACAGTGAGAGCAAGAACATACAACCTGGGCAATTGCCGGTGAGAGCAGACAGCTCCTCCTGAACTGGAGACAGCTTCAGATGGCCAGTGGCGAGAGCAGGAGCAGAAACAGGCTGCAAGGTCATGACAGTAGACAGCCCATTTGGCAGCAGGGTGAGATCAAGCCTGGAACTGGGGGAGATTGAGACCTTGTGAGGAGTGCGAGCCCAGCATAGCCAGGCACTTATGGACTGTGGTGTTGAACTGTTAACTGTGTTTTTTAAATTTCTACTTTTTAGTAAGAAGGAGTGTCATGCTTAAATTTTTTAGCTTTATTTTATTTATTTTGCTGCTTTGTACCTTTGTATCTAAGGTAGCGCCATAAGCGGCAACTTGTAAACCTTTCACTGTGAGTACGTGACAATAAACTTAACAGCAACTATAACTAGGCTCTGTCAGCCTTCATCAGCTATTCAACTATTGACGGTGAAGCAACTAGCACTTCAGTTCTCAAATCTTTTTACCTTGATCTGCTCAAATTCTTCTGCTTTAGATACAAGAGCAAAAATGTCTGCTTCAGTCTTGTGAGCTTCGAACAGCTCATTAAATGTCTGGAAATGAAAGAGAAGGAGTTGTGAATACATTCTCAGCTAGCCTCTCATTTACATCACAGCCTTTTTACATGTTGGGGTGATTTTATAAATGAGGTCATCACAATAAAGCATGAACAGCAAACAGTAGAAAAAAAACTGATTTGGAAGTCAAATACTAAAGCAGTAGTTGCAAGATGGCACCACATTATTACATAAAAAGAAATCAAGTTTTTCAGGCTACTAGTTTATATCAGTGAAAAGCAAAGTATGCACTTTTTACTACTGTGTGGTGAAACAGAACTAGATTGCTTGTGATTGTGACAAACCTTTAAGGACCATGTCAGATAGAGATCCCAAAGGTTTTCAGGCTAAATTTCATAAACACTTCTAGAGCAATGACTTACTAGCCACATCCTGAAACCCTTTAGGTAATAGAAAAAGATTTCCTTTTTAATTGTTCAGAAAGACCCAAAGCTTCTTCAAATAACAGTTCAATTGGTAAATGTCTGACTTGACTAACAGCTCTATGCTCAAAGGCTCTTTGGTATGATATTCCAAAGTACGTAGACCATTCTTTCAGCTTTATTTCAGTTTGTGTGAAAAATCAACAGAATTTGGTGCGAATGTTGATTAAAACACTGTCTCCATGCACAAACATTGCAGCGGGAAATCTTGTAGATTATCAGATGTTGTAAAACATATTCTGGAAAATATGCTTTCAAATTTTGGGGCAATTACTTTACAGTATTATCATAAAGCTTTGTGTTGCCACTTTCTTTCTGTCTCTGCATATTTTCAATTACTGCAATACATTTCTATAGCTTTAGGCTGAACCCAGTGATGTGATGTTTCTATTTCTGTTGGAGAGTTTGGACATGGAGAAAATTTCATGTGACTTCAATTGTAAAATGTCTCACTAAAGGGATGATTGTCGAACCTGGGTACAGTAATTCCAGTCATCCTATGCCTTTCAGGTAACCTACTGACCCTGTATGTACAACTAACCGAAAAAGTGAGGACTGCAGATGATGGAGAGACGGAGTCGAAAAGTGTGGCGCTGGAAAAACACAGCAGGTCAGGCAGCATCCGAGGAGCAGGAGAGTTCACATTTTGGGGATAAGCTCTTCATCAGAAATGTCACATTCCTGATGAAGGGCTTATGCCCAAAATGTCGACTCTCCTGCTCCTCGGATCTGCCTGACCTGCTGTGTTTTTCCAGCGCCACACGTTTTGACTCTGAATTACAACTAGCCTTGTTGATACTGGCACAAATAAAGTGTGTTGGTAAACATCTTAGTTATAATAAAACCTGTCATCCTTGCTTTGAAATCTCTCTATTCATTCACATTCCTATTTCTCGAACCTTCTCCAGTGTCAGAAACCTTTCAAAACTCCGCACTCTTCCAAATCTGGCCTAGACAATTGCAGTCCCTCCCTGCCCTCAACTAATCGAACCATCACCCCATGACATTCACTGATGTTACCATCACAGAATCCTACACTATCAACAGCCTGGGGTTACCACTGACTAGAAATTGAACTGGACTAGATATGTAAATACTGTGGCTATAAGAGCAAGCTAGAGGCCAGGAGTACGCTAGAAAATAACTCACCAACTGACTCCCAAAACCTGTGCGCCAACTACAAGATATCAGGAGTGTGATGGAATACTTCCCATTTGCTTGATGAGTGCAATTCCATCAACACTCAAGAAGCCTGACATCCTCCCGGACAAAGCATCCCACTTGTTTGGCATGACACCCACAAACATCTATCCCCTCTATCATTGATATTCAGTAGCAGCAGTGTGTACTATCGACAAGATGCAAGGCAGAAATTCACCAAAGGCCCTTACACACAGCACCTTCCAAACCCATAACCACTTCCCTACCAAGCCATCAGCCACCTGACTTGGAAATATATCATCCTTCCTTCAGTATGAGGTGTCGAAATCCTGAAATTTCCTCCTTAATGGAATTATGGGCCTGCCTATAGCACATGAAAATCAGCAGTTCAACCCCACCACCTCCTCAAGGAAAACTAGGCATGAGCAATAAATGCTGACTCAACCAGCAATGCCTACAAACCATGAGACTTTTAAAAAAAAGTAAACTCATAACTCAGATACAAGAAATTTTACTTTCATTTTTATGGAAAAATAATCTGCTGTTTAGTTCTGTGTCTAGCCTCACAACATTAACACTGGACATTAACAGTAGCAATTCTGTTTTATCACCAATGCTCACTACATATTAGCCTCAACTTTGTAAGAAATTTTAGTATAATGTTGCCAGAGCAAAACAGACTGACTATGGAGCTTCGAGCCAAGTATGCCCTTCCAGGAAATTCACCCCATTTTTCCTAATAAACAGCACAGCAATTATTAAACTAAGAGATATTCTATGATCTTTGTGACATAACCTAAGCTTAACCTAATTGTTAAATGGTCAACATAGCCAGTCAGCATTGACAGATTAAATCCCATCTCCCCTCAAATAAAAATGAAGAAATTTGATCTAAAAGTGGCAATAATGGCATTACAATTAAACCTGTTATTTGGGCTGTCATGATGCAAGTACAAATATCTCAATTAATCAATGAATTAACCAAACACCTTCACTACTGATGTAAAACCAGACTATTTTCTAAAAAAAATGCAATAGATAGGAATAGATCCAAGAACCTGCCCCAATTAATGATGAAGGGCATTTGTATATTTTATCCTGGATTTCACTGACACCGAATAGAGAAAAAAAATCTTATTTTTTACTGAACTCAAAACAAGGTATTCTTCCGAACAATTTCAGATTATCGAGTTTCAAAATTGTTAAAACCATACCTCAATAGTATTGTATTGAATATAGTAATGGCTGGCAGTTCTACCAAGATCTGTTACAGAAAAATAACCAGTCCTCTCTTCAAAACGAACCATCTTGGCTTTGTCTAGTTTTCGGCCAGCCTCTATGACTTGATCTCGCCTGTATTTTTCCAGCCCAGGGTCCATCTGAATAAAGGATATAAGTGGACATAATTAGGACAAAAGGGTAGAGTCAGATAAAAGATAATGGTATTTAGCAGACAATAAATAAACTTTACCATTATACTTCTGTCTTTGCAATTTAACCCAACAGGTGAGTTTTCTTTTCTTTCTTTCCTGTACCACATTGAGGATTAATCACTCTTTCCATTACAATGAAACAGAATGAGATTTCACGTCAACTGAAGCACGACAGTTGTTTTGATGAGACACTGAGCAGTGAATCATTGAATGCTAATGTGCAACAATTCCAATATGTTTACTACCAAAACAATCAGAATAAATGCACTGGGTTCAGTCACAATGTCAGTACACTAAGGTACTTATGTGGATTTATAATGACAAAAAATGTTTTCTTTACAAACTTACATCTTTTAAAGTAACTACAGAGACAAATATCTGTTCTCAGATTGCAGTTTGTACCAGAAGAAAGAGGAAAAAACACAAGTACGCACTAACTTTATCTACATTTTACCTGGCAAGCTTTGTAATTGATCCCATAGGCTAATGGGTTTGCTCGCGACCGCACGTAAAGGTAGGTGTAGCTCAGCCATTTCACTGCTTCTTCAACATTTGTTACTGTTCCCAAGGCTATCTACAAAACAAATCATGACAGCGAAATGAATGACTGTTGAAAAAAGATTTCAGAAAAATACAAGAAATGATTTATGACTTTATTTGATAGCAATTTACTTGCACAACTAACATTTTAAAAACATTAATTGCTTTTAGATATTTTGAATCCAGGAACTTTGGTACTGTTACTTAGATATAGATTTAGATTACTTACAGTGTGGAAACAGGCCCTTCGGCCCAACAAGTCCACACCTACCCGCCGAAGCGTACCCACCCATACCCCTACATCTACATCAACCCCTTACCTAACACTACGGGCAATTTAGCATGGCCAATTCACCTGACCTGCACATCTTTGGACTGTGGGAGGAAACCGGAGCACCCGGAGGAAACCCACGCAGACACGGGGAGAACGTGCAAACTCCACACAGTCAGTCGCCTGAGGCGGGAATTGAACCCGGGTCTCTGGCGCTATGAGGCAGCAGTGCTAACCACGCACGGTGGGCGGCACGGTTTACATATTATACACCAACATTTGAACTTCTACTAAAATCTAACCTTTAATCACTAAATTCCACTACATGCTCAATTTTGGAACACTTGTAATTTCTGATAGCTTATAATTATCTCCACTTTGAAGGCATCTTATCATGTGGCTCTCTGGTCTTCCCAACAAGTGATGGTTGGTTACTGCCCAATCATGTAACATTGGCTAATTTGCATTAAGTTACCCTGCAAACATAGGGCTCTTGTAGCACAGTGGTACTGTCCCAACCTCAGAGGTGAGGGCTTGGGTTCCACCTACCCCAGATATGTGTCAAAACAAGTCCAAACAGGCAGCTGATTAAAATAACTATGCTGCACAGATTGCAATCATATATCGCAACTGACTAGATCCAGGACGTCAGCATCCTTTGCATGTAAGTTAATAGTAATAAGGATGTGCACCAGTTCACAACCCATATCCTGCACTGAGGACCTCAAAAACTATAGCATCTGATGCATTTGCTCATGCTGTTAGTATCCTGAAACCTTATTTGACAGTGGGTGGTGACATACATGGTACAGTGTTTTGTTATCTCAATAAACCTTGACTGAAACTATGGGCTGGGATTTGGCTACCAAAGCAGGAAGTTGGAAAATGTCCCAATATACCAAACTCATCATGGTAAATGTGCCCTGATGTATTGGAGGATAACTAGGGCTGGATTGGCAACAAATGCTGACCCAGCCAGCAAAGCCCACATCTCAAATTAATTTTTAAAAATTACAACTTTTGCTGTGGTATGTGATGGAGCAAAACCCAATGTGGAAGCAGAGTGTTTGGCAGCTGCAAGGATGGGCAAGATCCAAGGTCAACTCTCAGTTGTCTGGGACCTAGTGTCAGTTATATTCGAAGACGTTAGGGCTTCTAGTCCTTATTGCATACCCCTCAAACACTCCTCAGGGCCTCATGTACATTCCTTACCCATTCATGCCCCACCTCCAAATATCTCCACGGCTTCTTCAATGCTCCATGACAACTGACGCACTGACCTACATAGCAATAATGAGTGAGAAACTGCCAAAAATTCTCCAGCCTTTTAAAAGTATCAGATATTTAACTATCAATAACAAAGTTTTCAAAGACTTTGCACATCTTAATTTGTCCAAATAAATAAATGCATTGAAAAAAAGATGACTTAAACAATTTAATATGATCACTTAAAGATGTCAGTTAAGCATAGTCCATACAAATTGTATGACAATGAGACATGTTCACCTCTGAAATGAAGCTGATGAGGTTGAGAATGCAGAACGTGGGGCTTGTAACCAACTCTCTTTAAATGCAAGCAGCACTTAACAAACAGTAACAAGAAATGTGGTGCTGGGAATACAGCAGGACTTCCAGAGTAAGGCCCATCCTACCAGTTTTCTAAATGGTCACTGTAATGACTCATAAACAAAAGTCCTAATTGCCATCTTATTCTGAAACTGTACCCCAAGGTTATAGACTCCCATATGAGAGGAAATATCCACTCTGCATCTATCCTGCAAAGCCCCATTCGGTTTCTTACTCTCTATGTTCCAGTAATGGTTAAACTTATAGAAAAACTGACTCTAAACTTATGTCAAAATATCCTTCATTTTTCATATATTTTGGGTATAAGTTGACCTCAAACCTTTGACCTAAAATCTAAACCGTGTCTGTTTACCATCTGACTGCACCCAAAGTTAAACTTCACTCTGGTGTAAATCTAGTCTATTCAAGAAAAAAACAGACAGAGAGATGTAGACTCCAAATGAGGAGTGCTGCAGTACAGCCGGAAAGGCAGCTGAGCTACACAGGTTCTGAGTAGGGTACTCAAAGAGGAGTCAAGAGCGGTTTGATGTCTCTGTGCTATCACAACACAGGGAGGCATTGTAAGAATTAATAGGCAGCTAAGTGATACATTGAGCACTCAGAAGAATACTGTTTGTGAGATTTTCAAGCTTCAATCTCTCAGGTGCACTAAAGCATTAATGCTTACTGGCTTCTTCCAAGCTTCACACAGTTTACTCTAACACAGAGCTAGTGACCATCTCACTTTCTCAACTCCAGACGATGACTTCTCCTCCTCTGAACTGACCTGAGTGACTTATCAAAAAGCTTTGAATAAGCACCTGCCCTTCCAATACCGTTCAGCAAAATAGAATGTTGCTACCTTGCAACTCCTGGAACTAATCTACAAATAGTTAAGGTCTCAGCGTTGATCCATCTGACACCAGGCTAGTTATATTTCCATTATATTACTGCCAATTTCTGAGGGGATCTAAATAGGCACTGAAGCATAATGCTTACTTTACCGTGCCATCCTACAGAGGCCAAAAAAATTCCCTACCTTATTTTCAGACAGCCCTTAACCATAAGGATTTGGTTGCCAAAAGTGTGCCCTGTTTGACATCCACAAAGTGGGTGTCACAATGTTTGAGGCATTCTAATCTCTAAGATGCAAAAGGGTGCAGTTTTGACTTTTCATCTTTGTTTTGCTTGTCACAGTGACACTGAAATTACTAAAAATAATAGGAGATACGTTTTCTGGAATTGACTGAATGTGTATTTCACAATATATTACATACTGTGAATGTTTTGATCGAATGGAATGAGTATCAGAGGTTTTCCAGGGAGTATTAATCCACTTCATTAAAAAAATACACATCTAGTTTTTCAACATTATTTGCTTTTACTTTAGAATTACAAGAAGTGATTTTTTTCTAATATCACTTATGCATAGAATGTATTTTGGCACTGAATTGAAACTCTAAAACGTTTTACACAGTAACTTAAAACCGAATTTATTCTCAATTTTCCACCTCATAAAATGTTACTTTGTTTGGTGAATATCAAGCCCAAACCTATACTTAATTACCCCAGTAATTCCTAACAACTCCAGCACGAACATTATTATTTTTTAAACAACAAAAAGAAATCTGAACATAAAATGATGTCCTTGTCTGTAAAATATGGAAGCTTGTTGCTTAAAACAGTTTTGGACAAATAGCTTATAATTTCCAATAATGAGGGAAATACTTACAGTACAACTAAGGCATACATGCCTGATGTAATGCATAGATGTGTACATTTATAATGTAAATACAGATAAAATCTGGAGTTAGAACCCAAGCTTACACTGTAACTAAGCAGAGATCAACTTCTTTTAATTCATTTTGATTTTCAGGAGATATCTTTTGATTCTCACCATCTTCGTTTTCTCCCTCAATCCTTTAGAAGCCTTTCTTCATTCAATGCACTCTCACAGTATCTTCCCCTGTAATCCATTTGCAGCCATTCTTTTTCTTGGAACCTATCCTGCAGCCTCCTCCTTCCTCCACACCCCTCTTGCAGCCTCACTCTCGCCTTCCACTGGTTTACCATTCAAGCCAAAGATCTCCAGGAGCTACGCCTTCTCCTGCTCTTGTCCCTCTGCTCCCAGATTTCAGTTCCCATCCTTGCCTCTCCTGGGGCAGCTCTTGGCCTGCAGATAATGAATTATCAATGGCAAGCATATGATTGAACCAGCTTAAGAGCAGAGAAGCAGGTCCTTACCCATTACACTTTAGGGATGGCTTTTCATTGATTGGTTGTCTCTGTTTAAATTGTCTGGCCTGATTTGAGGCCTTTTGGTCAGAATTGCCCACTGCCTGAGTATTTTCAAAATTGGAGGGAAGGAAAGAGAGGCTTCCTTGTCTCATTTTAGAATCATGGTATGATGAAACCCCAATTCTACAGGAAATGTTATCCTAAGAACATAACCTTGTTATGGAACGGATGCTAACTTATATCAACTGCTTCACCACAGAATCACAGAATATTACATGATCATAGAACAATTAAAACAACATCGATTTAATAACTTCCAAGTTTCGGATTGGTTCTCAGCCATAACCTAACTGAGTGGTGAAACAGACTTGAGGAGCTGAATGACTTATGCCTATTACCTTATCAATATTCCCAAAAAAGAGGAGCATTTGGCACAATGGCCTTTTCTGTTTTGCATTAAAGACACATTCAACACAATGTGTGTGATGTTCAATTGTGTAACCGCATCATTTGTTCCTGATATTAATGTGTCACATATTAGTCACCCCTATTTTTGAATATTCCTTTCAACATAATAATGTCAAAACATGTTTTTTAAAAAAAAATTCAGATTTTCTTTCAGACTGTCACATGAAATGGATTTCAAACATGAAGTGACTATATTACAACATTTTTATCACTGCCTGTAGTATTACATAAAATGACTAATTCTGCATTGGAGCTAACTGCTAATTAGATTAGATTAGATTTTCTACAGTGTGGAAACAGGCCCTTCAGCCCAACAAAGAGTAACCCTCGAAGCATATTGAAATGTGCGTATCTTAAACAAGTGGCTTCAGTCAAACTGATCCAAAAGAAGATGAGTGTGTCTTTCAGAGTATCATTGCAAGATTTCTTCAGACAGTTGACCTCAGGCAACCATCTTCATCTGATTAATTAATTATCTTCCCTTCATCATAAGGCGACAATTTCAGAGTGCTCAACTCTATTCCCAAAGCATTTAAAAATGAAACAGCAGCAGCAGCATCACATGACACCTTACAGTAGAGATGACATCCAGACCTGGAGTGACAACTGATGTAGCACTATCAGGAAATAACTGCAAACAAATGATCAACTTGATCAAGAGAAAACCCAGACATTGCCCTTAACCTTCAATAGCACCACTGCCACGAAGTCTCCAACCATTAATATTTTGGGGGTCACCAATGAATACAACAACAACGTAAGTTATCAAGAGCAGGGCTGAGTGCTCATCAATGGGACACTGCTTTTGATCAGTAACAGTTTTTCTATCATTTACAAAGTTCAAACCACAGTGTAATGAAATGCTCACCTTCACCAGGACAGAAAAAGTTGTAATTTCATCTAAGTAGCGTGACAGGGTTTGGAATAGAGCAATTGCGTCCCTGCCATACAATTTGCATGCATGTAATTTGCTTTGTGTTGTCCTGTTGATGTGTTATACGTTTTATCTATACGGTAAACTGCAGCAATTTGCTAAGGTTACTTTGGCAACACCTTTCTTGTCAACAGCCCTCAATGGACAAAGTAGCAATGTTGTGAGTCTGCCGCTATCTCTAAGTTTCTTTCCCAGTTTAACACTTTTACAACTGGACATGTGGAGCCATTGTTTCAATTTTAACATTAACAGAGAGACAGAATTGTTATGGTATAGGAGTAGGTAATCCAGCCCATTGTGTTTACAATGGCTCAGTGTGCAATTTGACCTAGTGCAAACTCCTGTCTTTTCCCCATGAACCTGTACATTTTTTTTTACAACAGGAACAATAATTCCTATGCCCTCCTGAAGGCTCAATTGAACAGGCCTCCACCACACTTTCAAGCAATACTGTTGAGAAAGCAGGATCACTCCAAGGATTGAAGTGGCTAGGAAGAAAGCTTAAAAATAAAAGCAAATTACTGCGGATGCTGGAATCTGAAACCAAAAGAGAATATGCTGGAAAATCTCAGCAGGTCTGGCAGCATCTGTAAGGAGAGAAAAGAGCTGATGTTTTGAGTCTAACTGACCCTTACTTGCTCCTCATTCTCAGGGCAACAGGGGATGAGTAATACATAATGAGAATGCCCATGCTATCAATAACAAATAGATAAAAATAGTGCTAACTTCTTTCTAATTTTTCAACACTAACATGGAGAGAGCATTATGATATTGTACAATGGCAGGCCCACTCAGTAACACAGTTTTTACCAGCTTCTGCGATAGAATATAAAAGCTTCTTTCCTGTCAGGGGTTTAAGACTGTACCTGCACACTTGGTTAATGCTGTAACATGCTGCATGACGCCTATAAAAAAATCATTGAAGACTTTTCTTTGACTTCATAAAGTGTCATTTGAACTCTCAAATTGAGTAATGCAATTAAAATCAGGTAATTTGGATATATAACACCCTCTCCTCTTGTAACATAATTTTATGATCCCAACAACAGCATGAGTTTAATTACATCAAGAACAAGTATTTTTCTTTATAGTAAAAAGATAGTGTTCATACTTCAATCAAAAATTAAAGTCTTTTTGCTGGCAAATTGCTTTACTAATGAGTTAAACATTTCATGGAGTAACTGTTACTGTTATGACAACTTTGAAAACTGAAAAACCTACTGAATGCTGAATATGCTCTGGCTGATAAAGCAAGCAACGACACTTCAACATAGCTTTGGTGCCATCTAGTGGTTTTCACTGCTATTTGTAGACTATACCTTTTAAGGCTTAAGATTCTCAGAAGTTTATTTTACAATTTCTGTGTTAATCTAAAAGTTCAGCAAAACAGCATCTTTCACAGCAAAAAAAAATGATGGATTATCAAATATTTCAAAACTTCTTTGGTTAAGACCTGTAAATCCAGCTCAAAACATCTACTGAATTTGGGATTTCCTGGTCTGTAGTCACTAGGCTAAACATTACTGAAACTCTCCTGAAAGCAATCAATGCTGGAGATCATCATGGGTCAGACAGCATCAATGGAGCTAAGTTTTGAATCTGGATGATTCTTCATTCGAGCTGAAATGAAGTGTGCAGGGGACAGCATTTATGCTATAGCTTGGGGTGGGGGAAGTGGGTGTAGGGTGTTGGTGGAGAAAATATGTTGTTAGTTCTGATTGAACGATCACTTAATCTGAACGATCAACAGCTTTTCTCCATTAACACCCTACACCCCCCCACCCACCTTGAACCAAACTATAGCATAAATGCTATCCCCACCAGACTTCACTTCAGCTCTGATGAAGAATCATCCAGACTTGAAATGTTAGCTTGCGCTCTCTCTATTGATGCCATCTAACCTGCTGTGGTCTCCAACACTGGTGGTTTTCAGTACAGATTCCAGCATCTGCAGTAATTTGTTCCTACATTACTGAAATTTTCTCTCCATTTTGGAGGCATGATGCACGAACAGGTCTTCAGAGTTAACAACACTTGCAGAGGTTATTTGTTGTAATAAGAATCTCGCCTTAAATTACATACCAATTATTACAATTTGTTTCAATAATTATCAAGACATTTTTCAGACCAGGGACTCAGGAAGAGAGAAACACTATTAAAAGCCACACAGAACAACATATCCTGTGTACACAATTAACAAATTAAAACAGTAAAATAAATTCAGTATCTAGAATATAATTTCAGAATAAGGGATTGTACATTTAAGACAGAAATGAGAATTAATTGCTTCTCTCAGAGGGTAGTGCAAACGTGGTTTTGTGACAGGTCATTTGTGTGTTGAACCCCAAGAGATAAGAGAGATATTAAATAAATACTCACATCAGTTTTTACTGTGGAGAAAGACATGGAGGCTAGAGAACTTGGAGAAATAAATATTGACATTTTTAAAACAGTCCACATTACAGAAAAGGAGGTTTAGGAGGTCTTAGAGAATATCCAGGACCTGATCTAATGTATCCCAGAACGCTGTGGAAAGTAAGGGAAGAATTTGTGTGACCCCTTGCAGGAATATTTGCATCATCTATAACTATAAGTGAGATGCCTGATGACTGGAGGGTAGCTAATGTTGTGCCTTTGTTTAAAAAAGGTTGTAAGGAGAAACCAGGAAACGAGAGACTTGTGAGTAACTTTGGTTGTGGGCAAGTTGTTGAGGTGATTCTTAAAGATAAGAATTTATAGAGGAAAGAATTGAGTCGGGGTAGTCAGCATGGTGCCTCAAGCTTTCTTTAGTTTTTTGAGGAATTAGCAAAAAGATTGATGAGGGCAGAGCAATAGACCTTCTTTACTTGGATTTTAGTAAAGCCTTTGACAAGGCTCCGCATGCGAGACTAATTGATAAAATTAGGTCCCATGGGATTCACGATGACCTTGCTATTTGGACACATAATTGGCTTAAGACGGGAGACAGAGATGGAAGTAGAAGGCTGCTTTTCAGATTGGAGGCCTCAGACCAGCGGTTTTCCACAGGGATCGATTCTGGGTCGTCTTTTGTTTATCACATATCAATGATTTGGACAGGAATGTAGAAGGTATGGTTAGTAAGCTTGAGGATGACACCAAAATTGGTTGCATAATAGGCAGTGAAGAAGGTTTTCTAAGATTACAAAGGAATCTCAATCAAATGGGTCAACGGGCTGAGAAACAACAGATGAAGTTCAATTTGGATAAATGTGAGATAATTATGAGTAAACATACAGGGACAGGACCTATAAAATTAATCGTAGAGCCTTCAATAGTCTTGTAAAATTTAGGGTATTCAGGAACATAATTCTTTTAAGTTTGCGTCACATATAGACAGGGTGGTAAAAAAGGCATTTAGCACGCTAGCCCTCATTGCTCAGTCCTTTGAGTATCAGACTTGGGAAGTCATGTTGACGTTGTACAGGACATTGGTGAGGACTCTTCTGTAGTATTGTGTCCAGTTCTCTTTGACCTGTTATAGGGAGGATATTATTAAGATAGAAAGGGTTCAGAATAGATTAACCAGGATGTTGCTGGTTATAGAATGTTTGAGTTATAAAGAAAGGCTGGACAGGCTGGGACTTCTCTCACTTGAGTGGAGGAGGTTGAGAGGTGACCTCACAGAGTTTTATAAAATTATGAGGGGCATAGATAGGGTTAATGGGAGGTTTCTTCTCCCAAGGATGGGGGATATCAAGAGTAGGGGGTATACTTTAAGGTGAGAGCTCAGAGATTTAAAAAGGTGTGAATGGGATACTCTTTAACTCAGGTTGACAGGAGTGAGAGCTGCATTATTCTGTTAAAGGTTCATTTTTCTCATTTAGACATGGATCCTGAGTTCAGGTCATGGTAGGGTGGCACGGTGGCACAGTGGTTAGCACTGCTGCCTCACAGCGTCAGAGACTCGGGTTCAATTCCCGCCTCGGGTGACTGACTGTGTGGAGTTTGCACATTCTCCTTGTGTCTGTGTGGATTTCCTCCAGGTGCTCCGGTTTCCTCCCACAGTCCAAAAATGTGCAGGTTAGGTGAATTGGCCAAGTTAAATGTAGGGGGTAAATGTAGGGAGGTGGGTCGCGCTTCGGCAGGTCGGTGTGGACTTGTTGGGCCGAAGGGCCTGTTTCCACACTAAGAAATCTAATCTAAAAATTGGATGAGTGGCAAAGAGCATATTGGACATCACACGGTGTTGGTGGGTGGTAACAGTTAGCAAATGTTTTTGAATCAAGTGTGGCTCATGTGTGGAATGAGCTTCCTTAGGAAGTGGTGGATGCAGGTTACAATTACAACATTTAAAAAACATTTGGATAAGTACATGAATAAGAAAGGTTTGGAGGGATATGGGCAGGTGGGACTAGTTTAGTTTGGGATTAGGTTGAGCATGGACTGGTTAGATCAAAGGGTCTGTTTCCATGCTGTATGACTCCATTACATCAGCAACGTAACCAAGGAACAACTATTTCAGAAACAGGACCTTGAGCACAGAGGAGAAGGAGAAACCCAGCTGAGTGGCTGAAACCAGGCCAGCTTTCCCTCAGCAGTATGGGTACTGTCCAAGTCTCAGCAGTGAGTCTGAGGCAGCTTTGCTTCAAACCTGATCCAATTTTTTGCTGTAATGTTAAACTAAGTGATCAGTAAAGAAGTAGACTGCAGTCACAGTACAGACTATAATCATCGATAACTGACATATGAGGTTTCTTCTATTCCCTGCTCTTTAAACTTTAGAAAAAACAGTTGCAGATTTCAGTCAAAGAGAAAACAAACCTCTCTTCTTCTGCCTTGATTGACAGGGATAGGCTAGAGAAAAAAAAGGAGCATCTCGTTGTGCCATTTCAATGGAGCTGTTTATTGACATTTCCCCAAGGGATTTCATATGCCATTGTCAATGCATTCGTGTGTTTCAAAAGTTACAGTTATCTCAGTGGGGTTTCTGAATTGTTTGATGGACATCCTTCATGTGACTATTGAATACAAAGTTTGATTTTATAAGAATCTAACAAATTTCTTGAGATTTAAAAGTTTTGAATGACTTTTATGAATGGGAGACTTTTTAACTCAGGTTGGTAGGAGTGAGAGCTGCATTATGCTGTTAAAGGCTCATTTTCTCATTTAGACATGGGTCCTGAGTAGAGCTCATGATAGATACTGGATGAGTGGCAAAGACGATATTGGACGTCACACGGTGTTGGTGGGTGGTAACACTTAGCAATAAATTGGAATGGAGGCTATAAGTGGCCATGTGGGTTTGCTATCGGGGTTAGTAGGAGTGAAGGATAAAAATGAGAGAGCCTGGAACTTTCTAAAATAATTTAGATGAAGTCTCAGAGAATTGGGGCAGGCCTTCTATCCAGCAAAGCTTGGCACTTGTTTGGCTTGTCTTTCCAAGGTGGTAGAGGCCACAGATTTAGAAGCAGCCTTGATGTGATGTTGCAGTGCAACTTGTGGATGTTATACATTGCCATCACTTTGAATTGGTGGTGGAGATTGAATGTTTAAGCAAGAGGGTGTGATGCAATGTTCTGGATGGTATCAAATTTCTGGAGTGTTTTTGGAGACATACATTCAGGCAAGTAGTTTTCCAGCGTGTTCCTGAGTTGTGCCTTGTAAACACTGGACAAGCTTTGGGGAATCAGGAGGCGTGTTGAGCATAATTTCCAGCCCTTGCCCTTGTATGTAAATAGCTGGTCCAGTTTAGTTCCTGGTCCATGATAACCCCCAGGTTACTGATAGTGGAGGGTTTAGCAAAGGAAATGTCACTAAATTTGAAGGGGAGGTGGTTAGATTGGAGATGAACATTGCCTGGTACATATGGAAAGAAGATTACTTGTCACTTATTTGCTCAAGCCTGAAGTTATCCAGGTCGTGTTGCGAGGAAAGCACAGCCAGTCAGGCAGTATCCGAGGAACAGGAGAATCACCATTGTGGGCATAAGCCCTTCATCAGGAATGAGGCTTGTGGGCAGGGGGCTGAGAGATAAATGGAAAGGTGGGGGGGGGGGGGGGAGAGGAGGTGAGCATGGTGGGGGGAAGGTACCTGAGAAAGCAATAAGTGGATGAAGGTGAGGGAGAAAGTGATAGGTCGGGGTGGGAGTGGCAAGAGTGATAGACAGGTCAGGAGGACGGTGCCGAGTTGGAGGCTTGGGACTGGGATGATGTTTATATCTGTCAGCCAGAGCAAAAGGGTGTCAGAGGTTCTGTTCACTCTAGGAGCTGGCTCTGAGGGAGCTGGCTCCGTGTCAAGGACTCTCCACATGTAAATAAAGAGTGACTTGGTGAGAAGATACTGGTCTCTATCGAGTTATTTCACTGGCAGCTCACTAGTAATATGGTCATAATTTCCTGAACTCAAATCCCCCCTTGGTGAAACAAAAACTATTTTCTTTTACTCAGATTTGTTCTAGTTCCTGACAATTGATTCCAATTTCAATTGTGGCTGAAACTGCCCAGGTTCACTCCATACCGAATAATTGCTTTTTCATTTTATTTAACATGAAAAACCCATTCTCCCTTCTGACTGCTGAATGGTAGCTGGTTACGTGCTCTGACAGTGACCCAGCCTGCTTGTCTTTGATGATACTAATAGAACTCTCCATGCCAGCAGATCTTTTGATTCAATTTCTGTGAAGAAATATATTTTTTAAAAAACACAGAAACCCTGCAGTTATCAAAGCAGTGAAAGGGGGCTTCCCTTAATATGATCTTTTTTTTAAGATTAGATTACTTTACAGTGTGGAAACAGGCCCTTCGGCCCAACAAGTCCACACCTATCCGCCGAAGCGCAAACCACCCATACCCCTACATTTACCCTTTACCTAACACTACGGATAATTTAGCATGGCCAATTCACCTGACCTGCACATCTTTGGACTGTGGGAGGAAACCGGAGCACCCGGAGGAAACCCACGCAGACACGGGGAGAATGTGCAAACTCCCCACAGTCAGTCGCCTGAGGCGGGAATTGAACCTGGGTCTCTGGTGCTGTGCGGCAGCAGTGCTAACCACTGTGCCACCTTGCCGCCCTTCAGATGGACTGCTCCTAACAGTGCCTTTTATTTCAGAATTCCTTCAATGTGATTATCTGTCCCTGTAAGTCAATGTCCCTAATAACACAATTGTCAACAACAGGAACATCTGCAGTTAGTATAAATGCTAGGTTGTTATCTCAAGTATACAAAGATATAAATTGTAAAATGAAAACAGAAAATGGTGGAAACAATGAGCTAGTCAGGCAGCTTTTGTCAAGAAAGTTAATACAGTTAATGATTTCAGATTACATGAAACTTTGTCAGAATATGAGGTCATAAATGCATAGCTTACAATTTTAAAAAATCCTTCCACTGGGAAGATCAACACTTGTTGTTTGTATTTTATCATTCTCGAAGCCAGCAGCTTCTTGAACTACAGGGCATTTACTGACTATGTTACTGTGGATCTAGAGTCACATGTAACCCAGACTGAATAAAGAAAGATTTTATTCCCTAAAAGACATTGTGAAACACTTGCGTTTTAATGAGATTTGATGATAATTTTATGGTCACTATTATTGAGACTAATTTTCAATTTGATATTTTATTGATTAAGTTTAAATTGCACTTATGCTGGGATTTGAACCTGGGTCCTCAGAGCATTAGAATCAGTCTGAATTACTGGTCCAATGACAATACAGCCAGAGAATAGGGACAAATAGGAAAATTAAAAGGTTTGGCAATCAATAAGGTGGATAACAAAAATAGAATTGACTGTCAGCACTGTTACACAGATTGACATGATTGAGAAGTAGAAGATATATGAACCCAAAGGGTGTGAGAATGCTTACAAAGGAATAACAAAGAAGGGAAGTCTATATTACCAGAGAGGAGCCATTCACGGTAAAGAGACCCACAACAGAAAAAAGTGACGTTACAATCAGTCTCTAAGCAGGAAAGGCTTCCAGAAAACTCCTGAGGTGCTTAAAGGTCAGTGAGAATACCTTGGAAGCAGAAGAGTCTGGATGTGTAGGGGAGCAAGATATCTTACAAAGCCATTGAAGACATGAGCTTAGGGCACCTATGTTAAGTCATAGTCAATAGAGTTAGCAGTTTGTTTGAAGAGCCTCAGGAAGAGAGATTAATTGAAGAAAACAGCATCTCGTGAAAACATAGAAAGTTGCCAAAAGGAAACCAATGATAGCCAGGTCAGCTGAGTGAGTATCTGTAGCGTGGAGATTATGTGATTCTTCACAGATATTTTAAGTGTCTTGTCAGGAAATCCTGGAGTAAAAAGGGATGAATATTTCTTTATCTTTACAATGAGACCTTTCAATTTTTTTCTGAACTAGAGTATTATGGCTCATGTTTCTCCTTTGTGCAATAAACCTTTATGTTCTTTTGCGAGAAGTATGTTGGCAGCTTCCCCTGAATATGTTCAGTGACTGAGCTCCTGGTTTAAAAAAAAATCCATCAAGCCAGGTTTCATTCTGGACTTATTCAGTATTACCATAGGCTGGGATCATAAAGTAGGCACTCTTTATGAAATTAAAAATCCTTGAAGTAAAAATGGATCTGTGAATCTTTAAAAACATACATATGGAAGAACTGGGCAAAGACACATGAATATTGCTTTTGATACGTATTACATAGGTTGGAATTTCAAAATGACATTTTCCCAAGAGTAGAAAGTGTAACAATGAAATCCTTGACTAAAGCTAGACTGAGAGTTAGTGGAAATGTCAGACTTAGAAATAAAAGCAGGATGTCATCAGGTTGAGATGCTGACAGAGATCATAGTTTTAAAGAAGGGTAACCTGAATTTGACATGTCAGCAGTAGAATTCACTATGATTCAGTTACAAATGAAAAAAAAACACATGGATGGAAGCAAAAAAAAACAGAAATGGAACGTATAGTGAGAGAGAGAGAGAGAGAGAGAGAGAGAGAGAGAGAGAGGAAGGAGAAATTGAAAGAAAGATAGAAAGAAGAAAGCTTAAAATGACAAGAGAGAAAAGCAAAGTGAAATCAAAAGGGGGTAGAAGGAAAATGAAAAGAAAATGGAACTTAAGTTTTATCAAAAATAAAAAATGTAGATAATATGACTTGATTAGGGAAATGCTTAGAATAAAGGAAAAAAAATAACATAATAATTGAAAGGATGATTTAGATTCCACGGAGGGATTTGACTTAACAAAAAAAATCTTAATTGAGTGCCTAAATTGACAGTGCATGGAGCTGAAAGATATTTTATCCCACGTGAAAAGATAGCTGTGAAGTTTAAGTAGTTAAAAGATGCTTCGACTTTAATGTGTCAGTGTGTCCTGAAAGATACAATTATGCATGTGCACACCAGCCTGAGAGAAAAGCAGCATGAAGACTAAGAAATGGACTGCTTAGCTCTGTTTATTCCATATTCTGTCTATTTATTAGCATGCATTTAGCCCTCATTATAACTTGGTAGCACCACTACTAACCAAGAACACAAGACCACATCTGCTACAAAATCAGAAATTGCTTGAAAAATGCAGCAGGCCTGGCAGCATCAATGGAGAGAATGCAGAGTTAACATTTCAGGTCCAGTGACCCTTCTTCAGAACTACTTCAGGATATAGCTTCTAGACTGGGTCTCCAGCAAGTGATGTGATGACCAAAAGGGGAAAGTCAATTGCACTCATTCACACAAATCTACCTCTCATTGATGTGTCCATGCATAACAGTATTAATAGGAAAGATTACTTCACTCATCGCTGCTGCACAGTCCTTGTGGGGATGAAGTCTTATCTTCACATTGAGAATATTCTCTACTGTGTTTTGTGGGACTACCACTCTGTTAACTGGAACAGATTTCAAATAGATCTAGCAACTCAAAGCATTCTTGGAGTGCTGTGATCCACCATTTAAACCATATTTCGGCTTAATCAAATTCTACTACCCACAAGGCTTGGTTTATTCCCCAATCTACTATCATTATCAAGTCAAGGGATCAACCACGGTTCAACAAAGAGTGGAGAAAGGCACACCATGGGTTGTATCAAATATACCTACATAATGAGATGCAAACCTGGTGAAACTGATGTATAGGACTATTTGCATGCCAAACAATGGAAACCCGCATGCAAGTCAGGGCTAAGTGATCCTAACCACCAAATCTAAGCTCTGCAGTATTGCCATATCCAGTGAAGAAAGATTATGGATGGCTAAACAACTGACAGGAGGTGGCGATTCCATGCTTCACGCTCAATAATGAGGGAGCCCAGTAAATCAATAAAAGATACGACTAAAGCTTTTGCACCTATCTTCAGCCAGAAGTACCAAGAAGGTGATCCAAATTGGCCTCCTCTGGAGGTATCCAAATCATACCTGGAGCCTTCAACCAATCCAATTCACTCCGTGTGATGTGAAGAAATGGATGAATATACCGGATATTACAAAGGCCATGAGCCCTGACAATATTATGGAAAAAGTACCGACAAGTTGTGTTTTGGTATTGGCCCTGCACTGGCCAAGATGTTGCGGTACACTGTCAACATTAGCATCAATCTGACAGTGTAGAAAATTGCCCAGGTATGCAGAGTCCATGAAAGGGGCACACATCTGCCCCATCGAAATACCACCCTGTCTGTCTATTCACGATCATCAACAAAGTGATGGAACATTTCATCAACAGTGCTATCAAGTAGCACTTGAAGAGGAGTAACCTATTCACAAATGCTCAGTTTGGGCTCCACTAGAACCACTCAGCTCCTGACCTCATTGATCCAGATAAGGACAAAAGCACTGAATTCAGGAGATGAGTTGAGAGTGACTGCTGTTAACATCAAGGCAACTTTCCACTAAGTATGACATCAAGGAGCCCTAACAAAACTGGAATCAATGCGAATCAGGGGAAATCTCTCTGTTGGTTGCAGTCATACCTAACACAAAAGAAGATGGTTGTGATTGTGGGTGGTTAATAATCTCAACTCCAGGACATCTCTGTACAAGTACGTCTGGTGAGTGTCCTAGGCTTCACCAGTGACTATCCTTTTATCATAAAGTCAGCATTGGGATGTTCCTGATGATTGCCCAATGGACAGCATCTTTTGCAACTGCTCATATTGAAACAATTCATGTCCACATGCAGCTCTTGATGTGGACAACAGTCAGACCTGAACTGATTTGTGACAAGGAACATTTACACCACATGAATGCCAGGCAATGTTCACCTCCAACAAGAGAGAATCGGACCATTACCCCACGATATTCAATTACATTATTATCATTGAATCCCCCACTATTAACAGCCTTGGTGTTGCCACTGACCAGAAACTGAACTGGACAAGCCATTTAAATAATGTGGTTACAACATTAGGCCAGAAGTTGTGAATCCTACAATGAGTAACCCACATCCCGATTCCCCAAAACCTGTCCACCATCTAAAAGACACAAGCCAGGAGTAGTGATGGAATACTCCCCAAGTGTCTAGATGGGTACAGCTCCAACAACACCAAGGAAACTTCACACTATCCATGACAAAAAAGCCTTCTTGATTATTCAACATTCACGCCTTTCATTACCAACTCATAATGGCACAGTGTGTCGAATCTGCAAAATGCACTTTGGTAACATACCAAGGCTCTTTTGACAGTATCTTCACACTTGCGGCCTCTACCAATTGGAAGACCAAGGTGGCAGATTGGAAAGCCATTACTTGAAAGTTCCACTCCAAGTCACACAGCAGCCAGGGTTGAACTATTTTGTTACTCCATCATGATTGCTGGATCGAATCCTGCCACTCCCTTCCTAAAAGTACTGCAGATATTCTAACTTCCTAAAGTTTTCAAGAAGGCAGCTTACCTTTCTTAGGGTAATCAGGGATGGGCAATAAATGCAGGCCTAGCCAGTGAGTGCCTACACCCCATGAACGAGTCAAACAAAAATCTGTTGCTGCTGATGGTCTATATTGTTGTCAATACTGAGGCCAATCTTCTAATTCCAGATTTAATAATTAAATTAATCTTCAATTAGCTGTTGTAATAGCAATGGAATATTCCCAAAACATTTAACCTGGGCATCTGCATTGCTCGTTCAGTCTAATGTTACCACCACATCCATCACTCCCATACTTCTATTATACAACATACATGCCTACTGCTGCAGTCTCACTGAAGGAAGCTCTATATTTCAACAATGTATGGAAAATAAATCAAGTTGTCTTAAGATTTCCCTTGAGCTGATTTCACAGGCAATTCCTTTTGAAAAATGCTATCAGTTTAAGCAAATTTCACTTACTGTGTGTTTTTTTCCATATAGTTACAGTCTCACGTTGTTCGTGATAGGGGTGGGATAGTAGTGGAGAGAGTAACAAGTTCTAATTTGAGGCTCAATAACTTTGTTTCATCTTTAAACTTATCTTCATAAAGCACTTCCAAATCCTCTTCATCCTTTTTTAAAATTTACAGGATGTGGGTATTGCTGTCTAGACAGTTAGGTTCAGCGGGCAGTTAAGAGTCCATTGTAGACCAGACCAAGTAAGTTTTCTTCACCAAAGGGCATTATTGATTCAAATGGATTTTTTCCAACCATTTACAACACCTTTAAGGTCATCATCCGATTTTAATTCCAGATTTTGTTATGCCATGGTGGGATTCAAACCCTGGGCTTTCAATTAGTAGTCCTTACTTGGTGTGGCCTACGTATGAACCCAGGTGCACAGCAATGCAGTGGAGCAGCAATTGCGGTCTGATTGACCCAGCAGGCTGCTCAGACACTGAGTAAGAGTAAAACTTGACATACTACCAGACATCCACTGAGGATCGAAAACAAATAGTCCACTCTAAGCTGATCCTGGAAAGCCTGCCTTTTTAAAATTGTCATCCTGTCCCAACTGCAGGACAGATCCATCAGAATTGGTAGCAATGCAGTACTTGGTCAGGACTGAGTTGGTCAGAAAGCCCTCAGCATTGACTCCAGACTCGACAAAGTCTCCAGGAATCAGATCATGAATAGAACCCATCATCCTCCCTCAGGTGATGAATCAGTACTTCTCCATGTTGAAAAGAACTTAACGGAGCAAAGGCATAAAATGTACTCTTGTTGGGGAACTTCAATGTGCATCACCAACACTAGCTCACTGCAACTTACTGAAGTAGCCAAATGACTACCAGATTGGGCTTGTACCAAGAAGAAAGAGAATCAAAACGAGGAGAAAAAAGTTACTCCAACTAACCCTGTCCAATCTACCTGTCACAATTGTATCCATCAATGACAGAAGTAGGAATAACCACTGCACTTTCGTTGTTGAGATAAAATCCAGTCTTCACACTTAGGTTACTCACCATTATGTTCAGTGGCACCATCAATATGTTAAATAGGATCGATCTAGAACAACTGAAACACTGTGAGCATCAATGTCACAATCTATAAACTCTCAGCCAGACATATTCCTACTATTATCATCAAGCCCAAGGGACAAACCCTGGTTCACAAACAGAAACATGAAAGGAACATCAGTCCTACATAAAAATTAGTTTATCAAACTTGTGTAGGTAAAACCTAGTAATACAAACATGTTCTACAGTGGAAGTAGCATGCTACAGCCAGAGCTAATCAATCCCACAAGAAATGAATCAGATCAAAGCTCTGCAATCGCGCCACATCTAACCATGAATAGTAGTGGGAAATTAAACAATTAAGTGGGGTATGATATGTATGTTAGACAAGACTGAAACATTGAGACAGAAACGGAGAGTGGATGTTCCATCTTGATCTTTTTCTGACGATCGCAGCATTACTGATTTTGAATAACATGATATGGATTTTAAGATATATGAAAATTCCTAGCATTTAAACTAGTTATAAGGACCCTTCAAAACAACTACATAAAAGCTGTGATAGCACGACTGCTAGGTTAAATTAATAGGAAAAGGGTTTCCAGAACAATGTTAAATAATTTGAAGAAAATGGGAATGATTTCAGTTGATAGATGGCATTGATCATGTAACTTATATCCACTAAGAAAGAGTATCCTTGACTGGTATACTGCAAACTAGTATTGGAACAAAAAATATGATTATGAATGAAAATCACAAATAAAAACGTACATTTCTCAAAAGACAAAGATCTGGCCAAGTTTCAAGGCTCTTACCTCTGCATTTAGATTGTCTGCCAAACGAGCCAGAAACTGGCTTTCAATTGGATTCTGCTGAGTCAGTAAAGTTAAGTAATGGCTCAGTTTATCATGAGAAGTGATGATTGTGCCTTCACCAAATTTGTCAAACTGTGGTCGTCCAGCTCTGCCAAAAATCTGCATCACATCTAAAATTCCAAGGTCAACAAAGGAGCCCCTCTTGGCATCATATATTTGAGTACCCTGTGGAAAATCCACACAAATAGCACGATAAATATCTACAATTAATATTGCTTCATTTCTATAAAATAATTTAGTTTTCAATCAGTACAACTTGAAAAAGATCTATGTTTGACATATAATATTGTTTTATGGCTTAGAACATCCTTTGATTTTTGAGCTATACTTGTTTCTATTTTATTCAATAACTTATATTGCACAGGCAGTGCTTATAGCAACTGGCTGGGAGTTTACTGAGATCAATCGTGTGATATAAATTGTGTGGTCTATATATTTTTAATCATTTATTTTAAGTTTGGGTTGCGTGTGTGTAACTTGTAAGCATTGCTGTGGCCATAGTGATTTCTTTTTCCCAACAGTCTGACAGAGCGACTTTGGCAGCACTGATGGATTTGTGTTTTCCTTGGGATGTTTTACAAAATAGCAAGCCATTTTACAACTAACCAGAACCATTCTACTTTAAGGTTTGGTAGAAATTTCCAGATTTTATTTTTTAAAGCATGGTGGGAACACCATTGCTTGGAGGAAGGGACTATTTTAAAAATTTTAATTTGTTTTGAGTGGTTCTGTGATTTCATTGGATAGAGATAGTTGGAAAGAGCAATGCTGCTGGGGCTACCTTAGGGTAAGGAGGTAGTTCCAAACCGCAAATTATTGAGGTAAAATATTGATGAGGTTATTTTAAGCAAAATATGTTTACATTCAGATATATGACAGCCCCAGGAAGAAGATACCAACATTTTCAATTTAGGAATTTATGTCACAGTTAGTTTAAGTCTGTCAAAGTGTTCGTAATTTATTTTCCTCATGCATGAGTACTGTAAAATGGAGTATTTTGGGGTATTATACAAGGGTTTTTAAAAAATTTATAAAGGAGTACTTTGGGATTAATGGGACTTACCCTTACTATCTGTTTAAAAATCTCTGAATTTGTAGTATAATTATATAGTATAGCTCATTCCAGTATATCTTCAGTTTTGGTTAATAAACTTCTGTTTTATTGTTAAAAGCAAATATGCAATCTTGTGTGCATTTATCTCAGTAAGAGACCACTTTGCTGAACTAAAACAGAACAAAACATAGCTGGCTTTCAGTCTGGGATCTGACTTGCCCTGTAAATACATCAGCTGGAATCATAATAACGTTGATGGGTGAATTATAACGATTAGATATTATCATGTCAACCAGGAATGTCTCAATGATAATTTCAACTTGTGCATTCATCCATATTCATGGCACCATCATTAGTACATTTTTGAGTTAGATTCACTAAATCATACGCCAGCACAACATTTTCCTTTTCCCACTTCAATAAAAGGAGAAAAAAATACAGAAAAAAATTGCTTGAATCATAATTCAAGAATTTAATTCATCAGCAATATTTAAAATCTGATAATTCACATTTTTTTCAATGGGTAGTTTACACAACAGAGTGTTTACTGATTACTGTGGTTTTAAACTATATGGAGCTTGTTGATTTATTTCCTGAATAGGTGAAATAGTAATTCTGTTTCTGTGCTGAATGCTAGTCTTTTTTTTCTGTGTGAAAAAGTTCTTTTGAATTCTGTGAAGGAAATTAATTTGAAGGATTAAAAAATGAAATAGTTTATCAGTTAGAAATTGTAAAGCTTCATTCAATAAAACAAAATTTGAAAAGCTTCTTAAAAACAAAAGCTCGAACTAAGATTGCAAGTGTGGACTATTCACAAGTGTTATCCACCACCCCAAGCTTTCTAATTTTGTACTCAACATGTTTAAACATACTTAATCAGTGTCACATTCTGCTATGCAGTATAATGTAATTATAATCAAAGCTATGTGATGACGCACATTGGTACTATAAAATACCCCCTGGCTTTAGGATACCTATGCGCTCTACAGTTTCCCATTAAAGCTTTATTAAAAAAAACACTTCGAACAACACATCTCCAGGTACTTCAGAGATGTAATTAAACAAAATGAATTGCCAAGCCAAAGAAAAAGCTATTAGATAGGATGATCAAAAGTTTGGTTAAAAACGTGGCCTCAAAGATGAAAGAGTGGAAAGAAAACAAGATTTAGAGAGAAAAGTTGAAGATGTGAAGTATAGATATTTGAAGTCATGATCATGAGTGGTATGGTGGTGGCATTGTGGTGGTGGAGGAGGTGGTGCAAAAAAAAAGTGTCAAGGAAGCATTGTGTGTGAATCTGGATGAATGCACAAGTTGAAATTATCATTGAGACATTCCAGTTTAACACGATAATATCTAATCATTATAATTCACCCATTAATGTTATTATGATCCCATTTGATGTATTTACAGGGCAAGTCAGATCCCAGACTGAAAGCCAGCTATGTTTTTTTCTGTTTTAATTCCAGCAAAGTGGTCTCTTACTGAGATATATGCAAGCAAGGTTGCATATTTTGTTTTAACAATAAAACAGGAGTTTATTAACCAAAAGAAATTAAAATATAATGGAATCAACTACGCTATACATTTATAATACAAATTCAGAGATTTTAAACAAATAAAGGATGAAGCTACAGTAATAACTGCAGAGCTATTAAGAGAATTAAAGATAAAGATGACAATTTTAAATTGAACCCTTGAGTGAATGTAGGTCTGCAAAAACAGGAATAGTAGATCAACATGACTTGCTTTGGCAATGGTTACGGACATGAGTTTTTATATAAACTGAATCTTACAGGTTTATAGGCCAGAGTAAAGAGCATAGTCAGTGTGGGACCTCAGCAGAATGAGACAAAGGCTGAAGTGAATTATTGACTGACTACAATTGGAAATTTGCTTCAGAGTGGAAATTTGGTGATAAAAAAAGCAGGCACAGGTGCTTTAACTTGATTTTACTGTAAGCACTAAACTCTCCAGAGCAAGAGGATAAAAGGTGTGGATTAAGAGACTAACTTGCAGTGAGACCAGCAGCTGAGTAATGTCACAAACCTCAACATGTTGTGAGTACACAGATAAAAAAGCTGATCAGTATGATTGGTGAATATTTTGAACTTAGAAACATAGAAAACAGGAGCTGGCAAAAGGAGGAAAGGGAATAAATACAAGAAGTATCACTAGAGAAACAGTGCGAGGGGAACTGATGGGTCTAATGACTGCTAAGTCCCCTAGACCTGACTGGATGCATCCTCGAAATTGAAGTCATAGAGTCATAGTGATATACAGACCCTTTGGTCCAACTGGTCCATGCCGACCAGATATCCTAGCCTAATCGAATCCCATTTGCCAGCACTTGGCCGATACCTCTCTAAACTCTTCCTATTCATCTCCCCATCCGGATGCCTTTTAAATGTTACAATTGTAGTTACAGAGCTAGTACAGGCATTTGGCTGGGTAGAGGAATAGGAAGGGGTTAGAGGGATATGGGTGAAGTGCTGGCAAATGGGACTAGGTTAGGTTAGGATATCTGGTCGGCATGGGCGAGTTGGACCAAAGGGTCTGTTTCCATGTTGTACTTCTCGATGACTCTATGAACTAGTAGTTATCTTCTAAGAATCCTTCCATTCTGGAAAAATGCCAGAGCAGTGGAAAACTGCTAATGTAACACCTTTCTTTAAAAAGAGGTGACAGAAACATGTAACTCTCAGTGAGTTAGCTTAATGCCTGTTGTTGGGAAAACATAAAGGTTATCATAAAGGATGTGCTAACATAGCATTTAGAAATACACAATACAATCAAGAAAGGTCAACATAGCTTCATGAAGAGGAAATCATGCATGACCAATTTGCTAAATTTCTTTGAGGAGGTAACAAGTAGCAATAGCTAAACGGGAAGTAATCTATTTGGATTTTCAGAAGGTATTCATTACGGGACCACATAATAAGTTACTTAATTAGCTAAGAGCCCATGGTGTTGGAAGCAGTGTATTAACATGGATAGATGATTGGCTAAATGATAGAACACAGAGTTGGGACAAGAAGAGGCATTTTCAGGAAGGCAATCTATAAACTAATGGAGTGTGGCAGGAATCATCGCTGGGACCACAATTAATTACAATACATAGTAATGATTCAGATGAGAAAAGTGAATGAATTATAGCCAAGTTTGCAGATGACACAGAAATATGTGGGAAGGCAAGTGCTGAAGATAACACAAAGGGTTTGCAGAGGAATGTAGAGGAATGTAGAGGAATGTAGAGACCAAAGGGGTAGAACAGGGGGCAACGTAGAACAGTCGATCTTCCGTAATTACACCGGCACCACTCCCCACCTCTTCCTCCGCTACATTGATGACTGCATTGGCGCCACCTCGTGCTTCTGCGAGGAGGTTGAGCAATTCATCAACTTCACCAACACATTCCACCCTGACCTTAAGTTTACCTGGACAATCTCTGACACCTCCCTCCCCTTCCTGGACCTCTCCATCTCCATTAATGACGACTGACTTGACACTGACATTTTTTACAAACCCACTGACTCTCACAGCTACCTGGATTATACCTCTTCCCACCCTACCTCTTGCAAAAATGCTGCCCCATATTCCCAATTCGTCCGCCTCTGCCGTAGCTGCTCCCAGGAGGACCAGTTCTACCATAGAACACACCAGATGGCCTCCTTCTTTAGAGACCGCAATTTCCCTCCCCACGTGGTTAAAGATGCCCTTCAACGCATCTCGTCCACATCCCGCACCTCCGCCCTCAGACCCCACCCCTCCAACCGTAACAAGGACAGAACACCCCTGGTGCTCACCTTCCACCCCACCAACCTTCGCATAAACCAAATCATCCACTGACATTTTCGCGACCTCCAAAAAGACCCCACCACCAGGGATATATTTCCCTCCCTACCCCTTCCCGCCTTCCACAAAGACCATTCCCTCTGTGATTACCTGGTCAGGTCCACGCCCCCGTACAACCCACTCTCCCATCCTGGCACCTTCCCCTGTCACCACAGGAACTGCAAAGCCTGCACCCACACCTCCTCCCTCACCTCTATGCAAGGCCCTAAAGGAGCCTTCCACATCCATCAAAGTTTTACCTGCACATCCACTAATATCATTTATTGTATCCGTTGCTCCCGATGCGGTCTCCTCTACATTGGGGAACGCTTTAGAGAACATCTCAGGGACACCCGCACCAATCAACCCCACCGCCCTGTGGCCCAACATTTCAACTCTCCCTCCCACTCTGCCGAGGACATAGAGGTCCTGGGCCTCCTTCACCGCCGCTCCCTCACCACTAGACGCCTGGAGGAAGAACGCCTCATCTTCCGCCTCAAACACTTCAACCCCAGGGCATCAATGTGGACTTCAACAGTTTCCTCATTTCCCCTTCCCCCACCTAACCCCAGTCCCAAACTTCCAGCTCAGCACTGTCCCCGTGACTTGTCCTGACTTGTCCTACCTCTCTATCTTCTTTTCCACCTATCCACTCCACCCTCCCCCGCCCCAGACCTATCACTTTCATCCCCTCCCCAACTCACCTATTGTACTCTATGCTACTTTCTCCCCACCCCCACCCTCCTCTAGCTTATCTCTCCACGCTTCAGGCTCTCTGCCTTTATTCCTGATGAAGGGCTTTTGCCCGAAACGTCAATTTTACTGTTTCTCGGATGCTGCCTGAACTGTTGTGCTCTTTCAGCACCACTAATCCAGAATCAGGTTCAGCAAGTGAGCAAGAACTTGGGCAGATGGAATATAATTTGGGCAAATGTGAGTTTATGCATTTTTGTGGGAGACGAGGGGAACTGAATATTATTTAAATGGAGAAAGTTATGGAATAGAGGTATTTGGGTTCCTTGAGCCCATGAATCATGAAAAGCTACCATCTAAGTTCAATAGGTGATTGGCAAAGAAAATTGAATGCTGTCCATTAATTCAAAGGGAGTAGAGCACAAAAATAGGTAAGTTTTGCTAAAACTATATAAGACACTAGTAAGACAACAGCTGGAATAATGTAAAGATTTCTGGATTCTTTAAGAAAAGATACACTGCCACTGGAAGGCAGAGCAGAGAAGGCAGAGATTCAGCCAGTATGAAAGGTCTATCTTGTGAAGAGAGATTGAGCAGATTTAGCAGAGAAGGCAGAGATTCAGCCAGTATGAAAGGTCTATCTTGTGAAGAGAGATTGAGCAGATTCCAATGTACTCATTGGAATATTAATGAATGAGAGGTAACCTTATAGAAATGTACAAAATTCATGTCGAGGTAGAAAGGTGGGAGGGTCTAGGTCTCGAGGACATAGTCTCAGATAAGGAGTCACAAATTCTTCTTCATTTCTGCCTTAAATATATTTTCTCAAAAATGTGGTGAATCCGTGGAATGCTTCAGAGTTCTATACAGGGTTATTGAAGCTGGGTCATTAAGTGTATTTGAAGCTGAGATATACAGGACTTTTTAATTCATTAAAGGAATAAAAGGTTATGGGAAAAAACAGGAAAATGAAGTTGAGGAGTTTCAGATCAACCATGATCTCATTGAATAGCAGATTACGATTGATGCACTGAATGGACCACTTCTGCTCCTCTGTCTTACGGTCTTGTCAGGAATAGCTGGCTCTGCAGGTGAGCTAATCATGCTGAGTGTCACAGTAGCAGATTGGCAAACATGACTGTTGTCATGGATGCAAGTGGGTAGACTTTGTCATGTCAATCATTGAAAGGAATTGATTACAAAAACAGAATTGAATGAAACTTCCTTTTAAGCAAAATAGTCTCACTTATTTCAGCTTTCTCAAAATATGGCTGAAATTTATTATATTAAATTATCATAACTTGAATTTCAGGTGTCCTGCCCACGAATTTGCATTAATTGGAGCTTTGAGATCACCAAAGATGCCACTGTGTAACCTGATTTGCCAATGGGTACACTCAATGTCAATATTACAGTAACAGAATCAATGTGAAAACTGCACTCAGTAGTACTGCAGCCATTCTTGGTGGTGGACATTGAAACATTTTATGCTCTTGCCACCCTCAGTCCCTCCTCCTTGTGTTGTTCAACATTGAGAGGTATTGATTACTCTAGATCTGTGTGCCAGTAGGACAGGACATATGTAAGGATGGTGACAGTGGTGTCTGGGACATTGCCTGTAAGGTATGATTCTGTGAACATGACTGTCAGGCTGTCACTTGATGAGTCTGTCAGACAGTTCTCCTAATTTGGCACCAGCCACCAGATATTAGTAAGGAGGACCTAGCAGAGTCCTCATGGCTGTGTTTGTTTTTGCCGTTTCTGGTGCCTAGTCAATGCCAGGTTGTCCTTCCAGTTCCCTTTTTTTGTTGAGACTTTATAGCAATTGAGCTATAACTGAGTGCCAGAGGACAGCTGAGTTCAACCCCATTGCTGTGGGTCTAACATGTAGGCCAGACCTGGTGAGGGTGGCAGATTTCCTTCCCAGAAGGACATTAATGAACCAAATGGTCTCATTGTCATCAGGAGATTCTTACTTGCAAATTTTAAAAAAAATTGAATTTGAGATTCTGCCGTGTTGGGATTAATGTCTGGGTCCACAGAACATTTGCTGAGTTTCTGGATTAATAGTCGAATGATAATACTACTGGGCCACTCCTTCCACACCAACTCTGGAAAAGTTCAGCAATATTTTTCTGCTCAGCCTTCGGAAAAGTACAAAACAGGCATGGTAGATCCATTGAAGATGCGTCTGGACAGATGCACGAGTAGGTGGGGAGCAGAGGGATACAGATGCTTAGGAATTGGGTGACAGGTTTAGACAGTAGATTTGGATTAACTCAGGCTTGGAGGGCTGAAGGGCTTGTTCCTGGGCTATAAATTTTCTTTGTTCTTCTTGGAGAGAGTCTGCCATATTGTCAGTGCAGTCAAGCATCATTCTCATTCTGCAGTGTATACTCCCAGAGCATCTCCACGGCCTTTGCGGATTCAGCCAGATAAATATGAGAGATAAAGATATGGAATATGGTAACAGAAGTCACAATCACCAACTGCTTCTGCCACAGCAGGCACAAACAGGCCTAGGGTGCTCAAGAAACCAAGAATGAGGAGCAGCAAGATGAGCCGATTAGCCCAATGACAAGGCTCATATTGTCAAAGGCCAGCTGAGAGAGGCCAGCATGGAATGTTCAGCAAGGACAATTGTGGAAACAAATCCTGGTTGACAATACTACACTCTGTATGATGGAGCTGCAAGATGAGGCAATCGTAGAGACAGAACACACTTTCACCTTGATGCTAAAAGCCCTTATGAACCAGTGAATGCATGCCTGTCCACACACTCGCACTTTGAGCAGAACATCCTGCCTGGCACTACTAAACATTTTAAACCCTCACTAATCATCAGCAAGAATTCTACGCTGAATAACAGAAATAAACCATTTAATTTAAGAACTTAAAATCAGAAACTTGTATTAGATTTCTTAATGACAATGTTTTAATATAACCAAATAGGAATTGGTTCTCAGTAACTTACCTTGATGATGACAGCATGTGCAGGAAGATTGACACCCCAGGCCAATGTAGCTGTGCACACCAATACTTTTATGTGTCCACGTGAAAAGCAGTTTTCAACCAAAGTCCGGTCCTGACGTAACATTCCAGCATGATGAATGCCAAACCCATCTGGGAACAATTCACGTAGCTGTTTGTTCCGGGATTTCTGAATCTGAGGAGTTGACAAAGAACAATTGGTTCAGTACTTTACCAGCTTTAGTCTTGACTGCAACTGAATTTTAAATTGTTAAGTATTTCAAGAATCACAGTCAACTTCAAGCATTAACTCTATTTCTGTCTTCGCAAGTGCCGCCAGACTGCCAAGTATTTCAAGCATTTTGTTTCTCTTCAGCTTCTCAGCAATATTTTGCTATATTTTCATCATTTCAAGAGGCATATTATAAGGGGGATGAAGTAAATAAGGAGGGAAGTCTTGCTACACAGTGCATTGCTGAGACCACACCCAGCATTTTTTGAATAGGTTTTTTGTAGATTCATTGGGAACCATTTAGAGAAAATTAAATAGCCTGCTTCTTCAGATAAAGGGACCGCCTTCAGAAGGGAAGGTTGCGCAGCACGAACCTATATTCTCCAAAGCTTAGGAAGAAGGATAGGTGATACTATCAAAATATAAAGGACTCTTGGGAGCTGGCAGAGTAGATGCTGAGATAATGTTTTCTTTATAGAGGTGTCAAAAACTAGTTAACAGCTCACAAATAAGGAGTCTCCAAATTTAAGACAGAGATGGGAGAAAATTCTTCTTTAAGAGGGTTTCTTTAAAATTCTGCTATGGGTTACAGACATCACTGGCAATTTCCCTTAACAGGCTGGGTGAGCCATGTTATTGAACTGTTCTAGGCCATCTGGTGCAAGTGCACTCACGGTTCCATAAGGAAGGCAGTTCCATGATGTTGATGTAGTGACAAATGAAGGAACAACAGTATCGTTCTAGTCAGGATGGTGTGTGGTTGAAGGGAAACTTGTATATGGTAGTGCTACCATACACCTGCTGCCTTTATCTTTCTAGGTGACAATGCTAACAGAGAGCTAGACAACTTCATGAAGCTCATTGTGCCTTCAGCACAATACAATAATTTCTGGTACTGTTAATACAATCTTTAATAACAGTTACAGAAGACCATTTTGACAGATTCAAAACAATCAGAGATTGTTTTACTCCTGTACTCTGTTTCCATGGGAATTGAGATGAACTAAGTCAAAAGCTGTCATGCCTTCTCAGAATTTAGACTGCATTCACAAGGGGCTCCAAATTCACTATCTTGAGCTGAACTACCAATAATGCTAACATGTAACAAATCACAACACAACTGTTACAGTATGTGATTACATATTTAAACAAACATCTGCAAATGATGGAAAAGACAAATAAAAATACAGCTTTAATAAAGTGCAAAGTTCTAGCTTATTGATACTGATTGATCTACAGTCAGTTCTACTATAACTCGAAAGTTCCGTTCTCTTGCAATCCCATGTTATAAGAAAATCGTGTAATAGCAGCATCATTGAAACTAATGTGGCCAGAATTGTGTTATAACCAATAAACACTTTAAAACTTTGCGTTTTAGAAACAGTGTCCCCAATTCGTCAATCGTGTTATAGCAAATTTGCATTAAAGAAACGACCCATATTTCATATTTCCATAAATGCAAGCATGTCACTGCACTTATAAATATTCCCCTCCAGTATATTAAAACATCTTTTAATATAAACACAAGTGGTTATATTTCTGGCTAATGCTTATACCTCTGTTATTCTCACTTGAATTCTGGCTGTTCATTCACTGCAGCAAAAGACAATTAAATGACATACAAAACCTGCATGCAAGTGCTTTGATAATTAAATTATGTGATAAAGGCATAGTTTTAGCAATTATCCAACTATCTGCAATTATTGTATAAAAATGCATTTCCATGACAAATTTCAAGACAACATTTTAATCATCATTGATTGCTAAAAGTCACGAGAGTACAGAGATTATATCATCATCTTATACTAGCTGCTTTGTGTCACGCTGCACAATTTGGTCAGAGGCAGATGGGGAACAGAATAAACAGCCCTGTTTAAAAGAGACACCAAGCACTTTACTTTTAACCTCCTTGAAATTTAGTGAAAACAAATTAAGTATTTTATATTGCTTATCAAAGATTATCAAATAAATAAAACAAAAAACTATGGATGCTGGAAGTCTGAAACAAATTAACAAAATGCTGAAGAAACTCAGCAGGTCTTTCAGCACGAATAAAAAGAAAGCAGTGTTCATGTTTCGAATCCAGTGACCCTTTTAAGAACTGGATTATCAGATGTTTAAGTAATGCAAACATCAGCAGTGCAAATTTCAATACTAGTTAGACATCTACCTGCAAAGGAGCTTCACATGCAGACTAAAAAAAACTTATTTTGAAATAGAAATGTCTCGTTTTATACTTAAATGTCTCAAAACTGATCACTTAAAATGAACCATTGAATTACAGCTAGTTATATGGAACAACCAAGAGACATTTTTGGAGCAAAAAAAGCCTTGATATATATTGTGCTTTGCATGACCACTTGATATCTCAAAGCACTTTACAGTCAATGAAGTCAGTTTTAATTGCAACTCTGTTGTATAGTTATGGTTTGAAAGATTTGAAACTGCCCAAGCTGGTGATGTCACACAGATTAAATGGAAAAAAAAATGAGATCCTGCTGGAGATAGGCGCATCTTCCCAGGGTCTTAACTAACTCTGTAATTATGCCTCGCTAGTCGATGTGAATGGTTCTAATTGCGATCATGGAATAAACTATATCTTGTTGTTAAAGCTAATGCCACTTTACATTTAGACTCAATAGTGTCTAATTCCTACAGTCACTGCTGATTACAGCACTTGTGACACGGTGGTAATTACTCTACCACTGAGCCAGGAGGCCTGGGTTCAAGTCCTACTTGCTCCAAAACGGTGCAATAACATCTCTGAAGAGGTTAAACTAGAAAATATTTAGAAACAAGGATTGGAGAGGATTGTGGCACAGTTCTGGAGAGGCATTGGTGTAGTGGTACGGTCACAGGACTAATAATCCAAAACCTCAGGTGAATGTTCTGAGAACACAGGTTCAAATTCCACCATGGCCAATGCTGAAATTCGAATTCCATGTTCAATAATGCCCTATCGGGAAGAAAATCTGCCATCTTTATGTGGTCTGGCCTAAGTGCGACTCCAGACCTACAGCAATGTGATTAAATATGAATTGTTCTTTGGGAAATTAAGAATGGGCAATAAATACTGGCTAAACCAGTGATGCCCACATCCTAATGAACAAATAAAAAAAAAGTCCTGCTCTAGAGGATCCTGAACAGGTTGATCAAAAATATTGAGAAAGTTAAAAAACACACAACACCAGGTTATAGTCCAATAGATTTATGTGGAAGTACAAGTTTTCGGAGTGCTGCACCTTTGTCAGGCAGCTATTGAGGTGGAAAGCTTGTACTTCCAAATAAGTCTGTTGGACAATAACCTGGTTTTGGGTGATTTTTAACTTTGTCCACCCCTCGTCCAACACTGGCACCTCCATGTCAAAAATATTGAGGAAAGAGGAGTGATGTCATCAGGGACTGTCTAACTTGTTTAAATTTTATTTTAAGAATAGAAAGAAGGATTCATGGTAGCAATCTACTCAAAGCACAAGCTGCCACTTTTGGGAGGAGAATATATGCCAAACCTCTCTAGTAATAAATTAAATGCAGCAGCCAATCTCTGCACGACAAAATCCCTTAAGCAGCAATGTGATAATGAACAGTTTTTATTTTGCATGTGATATTGATCGAGGGATAACCAATGGCCAGGACACTGGGAATAAATAGCTATGCTACTCCTTTATGAAATAGTGTCATGAGATGTTTTACATTGATCTGTGAAGCCAAAAGATAGAACTTTTCAACAGTGCAGCAGGATAAAGCACAGGTAGCACACTATTAGTGTTTTGCTGGCTGAGAAATTCTATGGGGAAATATTTGAGACTTTTTATTCAGATTTCCAATCGATTATGAACATGAGCTAATTTTAAATATTGAGGCTTTACACTTAAAATCCAAGTGATGCAAATTGCAATGCATTATTTATCACGAAAATTACATTTAAAATGAAAAATTAAATCGAAAACTATTTCCGATCAAAGAAAAAGTAATGATTATTCTCACATTGCTTTTACGCAATTATTTTCTTCAGGCACATGTGAAGCACAATTTATACAATAGATAATGTGACAATTAGTTTCAATTATGCCCTTTAAAACACATCTGGCACATTTAGAAAAACAGTGGTAGGCTTGTGCTCTTCATTGTCATGTTTAATAGGGAAAATAATGTCTTCGTAAACCAACAATTTATAATATTTTCACGAAACGTGAGTGTATATCTAGTGGAGTATTACTATAAATTGGAATGGAACAGCTGCTTGTATATTTTAAACTGCAATCACTCATTCACTCATTAAAGCAACAGTTGCACTCGCGCATTATGGATCAATCATTTCGTATGGAATGTCTATAAGTACATTTTGAAAAATCAATGGTTTGATTACTAACAGTATTGAAAACAAGATAAAAACCCCTTCCTGGATGAACAGAGTTATTACAATTTTGGTTACTGAACTAACAATCTTTCTCCAAATTGTTAAAAGTCTGTCATCTTTGACAGTGCGACTTCATTAACTGTAAAAATCAAAAGCTAGGTACTGGAAATGCTCATGCAGACTGTTTAATAAAGTCAGCAGGCCTAATACATCTGCAAGGAGAGGAAACAACCAACTCTTTGAGTATAATATACAGATCTTCTTCTGAATTTGGAACACTGGCTCGGTTTCTCTCTCTACAGATGCATCCAAGCCTGTGAACTTCCTTTCACCAGAAATGTTCTGACATACAGTTTGGAGTTGTGTTACCGAATTACAGTATGTAACATTTTAATCACCAAAACAAATTTTTACAATGTTTTCAATGATTTTCATATATAAAATGGCACTTACTTCCTATACAGTTTGCAATCATGACCTAAATAGAGCCTGTATAGTCAAATATAGTAATTACAGATGCTCCTATTTTTTATATTTTTTAAAATACATTTTTTGTCCAAAATTATTTTTCATTTACACATGGTTGAATTCAGGTATTCTCCTCCAATATCAAATGGGAAAGAATAAAAACACTACTGAAATAAATACATAAAAATAATAAACATTTTCTCATTACCCTGCCCCCAAAATGCCATTGAGTAATTTACAGTATGGAAGGAGGCCATCCAATCCACTTAACTAAATAAACCGCAAAAAATATGTTCAAAAGTCCAATGATTTAACTAAAAAGGTGGTGTTAAATTCAGGTGGTACCAGATCACCTTCGCAACATACATAATGCTTTGAGTAGAATTACTTAAAATAGATTAGCAGATTTTCTTTGATGAACATGACAAATTCATTGTTATCTGGAGTGATGCAGCTAACCAAATGCATCTATGGATGGTGGAGAGAGTTTCAATCGATGTATTCAAGAGGAAATTTAGATTGTTACCTGAAAAGAGGAGAATATGCAGTGCTATAGGGAGAGGACAAGGGAATGGCACTATTGCTCCTATGAGGAGTTGGTGCAACAATAATAATAACAGGTCAAATGGCTAGTTAAAAATCACTACACCAGATTATAGTCCAACAGGTTTAATTGGAAGCACTAGCTTTCAGAGCGCCACTTCTTCATCAGGTGGTTGTGACATGAAAACCACCTGCTGAAAGAGCGATGCTCCGAAAGCTAGTGCTTCCAATTAAACCTGTTGGACGATAACCTGATGTTGAGTGATTTTTAACTTTGTACACTACAGTCCAACACCAGCATCTCCAAATCAAGTCAAATGGCATTCTTCTTTGCTCTGACAATTCTTCACTATTTACAAGATCACAGAAGTCAATAACAGGTTTCAAGAGGCCAGACAAAAGTCAAAGGAATGGGTGTAGATGTGACAGATTGAATTTAACATTGAAAAGTGTGATGCATTATGGTAGACTGAATTAACAGTGATACTACTATCAGGGGTAAAATTTTAAATGGAAAAAGCACAGAGATATTTCGGAGTCCTTGGCGTTTTGTGTTTAAAAAACATTAATACAATGTAAGCAATTTGGGTTTCATAAACAAAGGTATCGGTACAAAAATCAAGTAGTTATGCTTAACCTAAATAAAGCATTAGCTCAGTCCCAAGAGAACATCATCCTTTTAGGAAGGATGTAAAAAAATCTAGAAACCTGGTATTGAATAAATTGATCAGACTGCTTTGCAATTCTGCAGGTAAACTGGAGAAGCTGGGATTGTTTGCCTTAGAGCAATGGATGCTGATAGGAAATTTGAAAAGGTGTTTAAAATCATGAAAGACATAAATTGAGTGAATAAAGAGAAACACATCTTTATGAATTAAGATTTGATAACCACAGGGTACAGATTTACATTCATTGCTTAAAGAACCAAAATGACATGAAGAAAACGAGTTAAGATTTAGAAAGCACTGCTGGGTAAAAGCAGATTCAATGATATATTTCGGAAGGAAACTGAATAAATATTTAAAAATAAAAGTGCAAGCACGTGAGGAAAAGCTAGGAAATAGATATAACTGAATTTACTCTTTGGAAGAGGTTCTCCAGACTCAATGACAGAAAGACAACTTCTGTGCTGTTTCATCCTATGATTCTATATATGTATATATCTATACACATATAAAGCTTGAAGAAATGCTGATGTTGGAGGTAAAATTAGTTTGCTGCCTGGGAAAGGAATGAGCATCTTTGTAAACTGTGGTAAATCTGATATTATGCTTAAATTTCGGTTTTGATTGTTGAAAAAAAAGATTATCCACAGTACTAACCACCATTTAGTATTGTGGGGCAGATGACAATCAACTTAGGAATCGTGACATGCTATGCCCGCATGCTCAGACACAGATTTGTACACAAAATAGTCAATTGTAAGAGCTGAATGGCATTATCTTGTGGTGCCATAACAATGCTTTATTGGAAGCACAATCATTACGTTTTTATTTTCTATTTATTTGTGCGATGCTTACTTTCATTGCCGAATTATTTAATTGGAAATGTAATGTTTTGTGTGTATTTTTAAAGAAGATAGTCACTCTGTTTTACTGTAAACCCTTCCACTTTTGTATCGCTGTAAGAATGGATTTTCCCTTTCTAAGTTTGAGGTCTGAGAGGAGGTATGGTGCTGCCACCATTGCAGAAATGCAGGTCGGGGATATGCCTGTTTATTTTGACACTTCACATCTGGAGGTCACATTAAGCTACTCAATATTTCAGGAAAATAGTAATAAAATTGAAAACCAGGGGCTCAAGCGCAATAATCTCAAGAATACATTCCATTCCCACATGCTACTTAACATGAGAACTGGAGGACCGATAAATTGAATAACAGGCTGGACAACCAGTGTGGGAATGAAGGTATCAGATTCTGAAGCTTTGGGATATGTCTGGGATTGATGAGACTGTACAAGCTGGACATTTAACAGCACTGGGATAGGTAGTAATCACAGGGTGATTTGCTGTTGAGGTGGGTTCAAACTAGCTTGTCCAGTAATATAGGGGTGATTCACATTGGAAGGAAGTAAAGCTGGTAAAAGGAAGTTTAAAAGAAAGCTGCTAGTGAGACTAAAAGACAGGAGAACAAGATGCTAAGCATCAAGTGCTTTGATGTGGAATGATGTCCAAAAAATACAAAGTTAATGGGACTCTAACTGAATGCGTGGAATATTCACAAGAAGGTTGGTGAATATTTGCTTATGAGCCACAAAATAATAATGACAATAACAGGGATAGTAAAAATCAGGTGATGAGACAAGCATGTAATATGGGTAATAAAGTAATCCTGGGTCACTTCAATCTGCATATAGACGGGGCAAACCAACTGCTTGGAGTATGAGTTTCAGTACGTTAGGGATTATTTTCTAGAGTAGAATATTGAAAAGCTGACAAGAAGAGAGGTTATATTGGATCCAGTATTATGTAATGATAGAGAGCTTATTCACAATATTGTTGTAAAAGAACTTCCAAGGGTGAGTGACTACAATGTGATAGAATTTTACATGTTTGAAAGTGATGTAGATTAGATTTTAGATTACTTACAGTGTGAAAACAGGCCCTTCGGCCCAACAAGTCCATACCGACCCCCAAAGCGCAACCCACCCAGACCCATTCCCCTACATTTCACCCATTCACTTCACACTATGGGCAATTTAGCATGGCCAATTCACCGAACCTGCACATTTTTGGACTGTGGGAGGAAACCGGAGCACTCAGCGGAAACCCATGCAGACACAGGGAGAATGTGCAAACTCCACACAGTCTGAGGTAGGAATTGAACCCGGGTCTCTGGTGCTGTGAGGCAACAGTGCTAACCACTATGCCACCGTGCCACCCATGCCACCGTGCAGCCCGATTGACTCTGAAGCAAGGATACTAAATTTGAATAAGGGAAATGACAACAGCATGAAGGATAAATTGACAATTTGAGATTGATTGAGAAAATATATTAAAAGACATAGACAATACATGTAACAATGATGCACAGCAACTGTACATTCTTTCAACATTCAAAAACTGTAAGTCACTGAACCATGGCTGACAAAGGAAGTTCAAGATTGCATTAAACTTAAAGAAAAGGCTAATAAAATGGAATCAGAAATGGTAATAAATCAGAGGTTTGGGAACTTTTAAAAATACAGCAAAGGAGGACAAAGAAACTTATGAGGAAAGGAAGAACAGAATATGAAGTAATCTGGCAAAAAAAAAACTGACGGCAAAAGTTTCTAAAAAAGAGAGAAAAAGAATTATTTGGCTGAAATGCATGTAGGAACATTATAAGCACAATCAGCAGAATTTATAATGGGGAATAGAGAAATGGTAGTGGAGTGTCTGCTTTCACTGAGGAAGACATCAGAAATCTCCCAGAATTAGTCTTAAATTGATGAGGGAGAATGAGGAGTTTAAGGAAATTAGCATTGGTAAGAAGGCTGTATTAGACAAATTAATGGAGCTGAAAGTTGTCGATTCACCAAGACTTATAGTCTACATCCCAGAGAATTGAAAGAGATGATTATAGCGGTAGTTAATGCAGATTGGAAGTTAGCACTACGTGTCTGCATGGGTTTCCTCCGGGTGCTCCGGTTTCCTCCCACAGTCCAAAGATGTGCAGGTCAGGTGAATTGGCCATGCTAAATTGCCCGTAGTGTTAGTTGAAGGGGTAAATGTAGGGGTATGGGTGGGTTGCGCTTCGGTGGGTCGGTGTGGACTTGTTGGGCCAAAGGGCCTGTTTCCACACTGTAAGTAATCTGAAACAAAAAGGAGCAAAGAGAACTAGAGATCTGTTTGCCTTACACAACATGAGGAAAACTGCTAGAATCTAATATACAGAGCATGTTAGAGGGTCACTTGTACAAAAACAACCTAGTTGGGCACAGTCAGTATGAATTTGCAAATGGGAAATAACGTTTGACAAACTTGGCAGAGTTTTTTGAGGATGTTATTCATAAAATTGATAAAGGGGAGTCATGAACCTAATATACTTGGATTGTTAAAAGGCTTTTGATAAGGTCATCCACAGGAGGTTGACTACAAAAATTAAAACATATTGGATAGGTGACAGATTATGCATTAGCAAGAGTAAGGATTGGCTAACATTCAGAAAAGAGAGTGTGGAAATAAACGAGCCATTCTGACATTGGCAGGTCATGATTAGCTGGTAAGTGCAAGCATCAGTACTTGGGGTCTCAGCTGTTCACAATACAATGATTTGGATGTGAATGCAATCTAATATTTCCAAATTTGCAGATGATATAAAATTAAGCTTGAATGTGTGCTGCAAAGAAACCATTAAATAGTTGCGGGAGGATTTGGACAGGCATAGTGAGTGAGAAAGAATCTGACAATTGGAGCATAATGTGGCAAAATGTGAGATTATCCACAGATATTCACAGTTTTTCTTAACTGAAAAGAGATTGGAATTTGTATTTTGGAATTGGAAAGCTGATAAGTCATTGCAGCAAGTAGTTTTTTTTAGATTAGATTAGATTACTTATAATGTGGAAACAGGCCCTTCGGCCCAACAAGTCCACACCGACCCACCGAAGCGCAACTCACCCAGACCCTACATTTACCCCTGCACCGAACACTATGGGCAATTTAGCATGGCCAATTCACCTGACCTGCACATTTTTGGACTGTGGGAGGAAACCGGAGCACCCGGAGGAAACCCGCGCAGACACGGGGAGAATGTGCAAACTCCACACAGTCAGTCGCCTGAGGCGGGAATTGAACCCGGGTCTTTGGCGCTGTGAGGCAGCAGTGCTAACCACTGTGCCACCATGTAGTGTACCTTGTGGATGCCAATGTACCTCAAAGGCTCCTGCCTGGAAATACTTGGGCACATAAAATTTCAATGCCACCATGACCTTTTTGACCATTGGTAATGCTGCGCTTACACTGTTATGAGGCTCCAGGTAGAGTTGTAGGAGATTCTTACTGAGCATTTATTATTGAATCTGAGACACCTCAGGCTTCGATTGTGTGGGTGATGGTAGGAGCCGTGGTGGTCTCAAAAAGCCCTGGATAGGCATGGTCTTTCAGGCAATAACCAAATCATTGGCATGTCAGGACTTCTGAGAGGTCTAACAACTCAGGTGTGTGCTCAATTTCTGACTATCCATTGACTGGAAAATCTGGGCTAATATGTATATTGTACATTAGGTTGCTAGTTGTCTACAAATCAAGATAGTAACTGATTTAATATGTAATCATTTGACCTCACATAACTCTTGAAAATAATTTGGACTTGAAAAATAAACTGAATACCACAAACAAATTATTCGAATAGACATTGGCAAAAAGAAAGACTGGAAGCAGCTTGTAGATCACAGTGGGAAAAGGTCCATTTATGCAGGTAATTTGTTTATCAGTTTACATTTCTGCTGTCTATGAGAATTTGAGCGCAGAGGTCAGCAAGCTTTGCATTAATAGATGGAGAATCTTGTGAAGCTTTCTGATCCCCATATCCATAATTCCTGATGAGTTCCCTCGGTTATTGAATATCTGTGCTAGGAATATAAATTCATCCAATTTATCTTTGGCAACCTCTACTAAAGCTGCTGAAAGACAGGAACAGCATCAAATAACCAAAACTGTTAAAGCAAGTTTCATATTGTTTTACATATCAAATAATAATTCCAAAAAGCACTTGCCAAAAATTCATCATAATTTAGTACAGACAGCAGATTTCCATTTATTAAAAACAATTTTTCAAAGAATCAGTATAACAACATCAAATTACTTGAGTGTTCTATGCCAACAAGGCTAGGCTATCCAATACCATGCCCTTACATAACTGAATATGAAATGCAATAAGGCTGTCTTTTGGAGCTTTTTCACATTAAATCTATTTGCATTTTGAGAAGAGAAATGGGTCACACTGCTTTTCCATATGAAATATTATCGCTTAACCACCATTAAATTCAGTTTCCAAGCCACTTGAAAATTCAATCAAAAAAAAAAGAGATTCATAGCTCTACCTGGTACATTTAAAAACACATTCAGAGCATATAATATATTTTATGAAATGTATCATCCTCTGCTAGTGAATGACTTTGCCCAAAAGAATGCCAGTGAAATCAATGCAGAAACATCTCATGAACATGAAAAAATCTTGAAACTATATGTCCAAAGTGAAAAGGATCACAGGCTCTAACATAGCACAATTTAATGAGCACAAACATCAAGAGGGTGAAATATAGTGTGTGAAAATGGACAATTTTTTTTTGTACTCTACTGATTTTGTTTAATCTGTGTGACCCCAGCATTCTCAAACATTGAAGACAATGTATCAGCCTAGTCTATAGTTTAAACTCGTAGGTTACTGATCTTTCATTTGCAGAAGAATGGCTGTCGTCCAGGGGCCTGCCAGCAAGGTAAGTTTGAATATAAAATACTTATCTCATGAATCCTCCATTTCAGCAGCGGGTATCCAGAAAGCACAAGCCAGGGGGCAGCCGGGAATATATCTAATATAAAATACTTAGCCCGTGAATCAGCAGAGCGAAGGCTGAACGGAGCAGAAGCAGATACAGAGACTGCTGGCTAAGTGACCTAATATATTCAGGCAGTGGCTGAACCTAAAACACTATACGTGTAGTGTCTCCCACCCGTCCTCCTCTTCTAACATAAATAGACTGGAAGGTTGGTAAGGTTGTATTTTTTTAAAATCTCTTTTGACAATTTAGAGCAAAGGGGATGGAAGCTAGGGAAGTTGTATGCTCCTCTTTCAGGATGCAAGAGGTAAGAGTCACCAAGACTGTCCATGCTGACTTCACCTGCAAGAAGCACATCAAACTCCAGCTCCTCACAGACTGCGTTAGGGAGCTGGAGCTGGAGGTGGATGAAGTTTGGATCATTCGGGAGGCTGGGGGTTATAGGGAGGTAGTCACACCTAAGTTACAGGATAAAGGTAGCTGGGTGACTGTCAGGAGAGGGAAAGGAAATAGGGAATGTGGCTCAGAGGGAAGTGGGGGACAACAAAAGAGCTATAGTGATAAGAGAGTTAATGGGGAAGAACAGACAGGCCAACGAGACTCCAGGATGGTATGTTGCCTCTCAGGGCCAGGGTCAGGGATGTCTCGGATCGAGTCTCCAGGATCCTAAGGTGGAGGGTGAGCAGCCAGAAGTTGTGGTACACATCAGTACCAATGACATAGCTTGGGAAAGGGATGAAGATCTGAAAAGTGAATATGGAGTTAGGTTGGAAGCTAAAAGGCAGGACGAACAGAGTAATAGTCTCAGGATTGCTACTTGTGCCACAGGCTAGTGCGAATAGGAACAGAGAGTGACTGCAGCTGAACATGTGGCTGCAGGGCTGGTGTAAGGGGCGGGGGGTTCAGATATGTGGATCATTGGGATACCTTCTGGGGAAGATGGGACTAGTTCAAGGAGGACGGGTTGCACCTGAACTGGAGGGACACCAATATCCTGGGCAGGAGGTTTGCTCGAGCTCTTCGGGAGCGTGTAAACTAGTTTGGCAGGGGAATGGGAACTGGAGCTACTGATCAAAAGATGGGGTAGCTGGTGAACAGGCAGATACAGCATGTAGAGAGTCTGAGGGGAAGGACAGACATTTGATAGGGCAAAGTTGCAGTGAGTGCGATGGGTTGAAGTGTGTCTATTTTAATGCAAGAAGTGAAAAAGGGTGATGAACTTAGAGCATGGATCAGTACTTGGAGCTACAATGTTGAGAGTATTACGGAGACTTAGATATCACAGGGGTAGGAACGGTTGTTGGATTTTCCGAGGTTTGGATGTTTCAAAAAGAATAGCGAGGAAGGTAAAAGTGGTGGAGGAGTGGCATTGCTAATCAGGGATAGTATCACAGCTGCAGAAAGGGAGATCATAGAGGAGGGTTTGTCTGCTGAGTCATTATGGGTGGAATCTGAAACAGGAAAGGAACAGTCACTTCCTTGGGAGTTTTCTATAGACCCCCAATAGCAACAGAAACAGAGGAGGTGATTGGGAGTCAGATTTTGGAAAGGTGCAGAAGTAACAGGGTGTGGTCATGGGTGACTTCAACTTTCCTAATAATGAGTGGAACCTTATTAGTGCAAATAGTTTGGACTTTGTCAGGTGTGTCCAAGAATGATTCCTGACTCAGTATTTAGATAGGCTGACGAGAGGGGAGCCCATATTGGATTTGATGCTTGGTAACGAACCAGGTCAGGTGTCAGATCTCTTGGTGGGAGAGCATTTTGGTGATAGTGACCACAACTCCCTGACTTTACTATAGTCATGGAGAGGGACAAGAGCAGACGGTATGGGAAAGTATTTAATCGGGGGAGGGGGAATTACATTGTTATTAGGCAGGAACTGTGGAGCATAAATTGGGAACAGATATTTTCAGGGAAATGCATGACAGAAATGTTGAGGTTGTTTAGGGAGCACTTGCTGCCATTGCTGAATAGGTTTGTCTCACTGAGGCAAGGAAGGGTTGGTAGGGTCAACGAACCTTGGATGACAAGAGATCTGAAACGCCTAGTGAAGAGGAAGGAAGGAAGCTTACTTAAGGGTGAGGTAGCAAGGATCAGCAAATGCTCTGGAAGGTTACAAGATAGCCAGGAAGGAGCTGAAGAATGGATTTGAAGAGCTAGAAGAAATCAAAAAAGAAAGCTTTGGCAGGTAGGATTAAGGAAAACCCCAAGGCGTTCTACACTTATGTGAGGAACAAGAAAATGGCCAGAGAGAGAGTAGGGCCGATCAGGGATAATGGAGGGAATTTGTGCCTGGAGTTAGGCGAAGTAAGGGAGGTCCTCAATGAATACCTTGCTTCAGTATTCAATAGTGAGAGGGACCTTGTTGATTGTGAGGACAACGTAAAACAGGCTGATATGCTTGAACAGGTTGACATTAAGGAGGAGGATGTGTTGGAAATTTTGAAAAACATGAGGATAGATAAGTCCCCTGGGCCAGATGGGATATACCCAAGGTTACTACAGGAAGGGAGGGAAGAGATAGCTGTGCCTTTGGCGCCTCACTGTCCACTGGAGTAGTACCAGATGATTGGAAGGTAGCAAATGTTATTACCTTGTTCAAAAAAGGAATAGGAACAACCTTGGGAATTACAGACCAGTTTTACATCAGTGTTGGGCACGTTCCTGGAGAGGATTCTGAGAGACAGAACTTATGTTTACTTGGAAAAGCTTATGACTGAGATACAAAAGATTTTCAGAGTAAACTAGGCTAGGGGATAGATATATTATTATTTCAGACAAGCTAAAAGTCATACTGACACACTTTCTGCACAATTCAGACTACATATAACCTCAGCATTCGGGGATTTAGACACTTCCTAATAAGCAATTAAGAATAGATTGACTAACAAGAAGAAATATAACAACACTAGGTTGTATCTAAGCTTGACCTTCATCAAAACTGAAGAAAATGTTTTCTTGACCAAGCTGCAACACTTCAACTTCAATTTCTGATTTTGTAACAGACTTTCCCATTAACCTCTTAGGTATGATCACTACGCGGTGGTGGCAAACTTTATTTCTCTAACCTTATTTATGCTTTTATACTTCAGATGGAACAGTGAAGTGTCTAAGGAATAGAAATCACTTTCAATCTTTCTGGAACTCATTTGATAGAGCAAGAACACTCATGCATCAACAGTGAATAAAGTGAAACCAAATGAGACTTGACCTGAATAATATTCCGAGTGCTGGCAGAGCTCACAATAAGATATCTGACTGCATATTGTTGATAAGGTGCCTCTTTTCAGACCAACCTCACTACACTACTTTGGTAAATCACAATATCTCAAGGAAAATCACATGTAGATATAGCTTAACCTACTTGCTTTTTCTGCAAAAGAAATGATCGACATGATGGAATCTATTTATTACGAAATGAGTAGTGTTGAATTCTCATCAGGTTTGTAATATTTACAATCTAATTCCTAAGATGATAATGATGGGCTTTATTTTCGTTTATTTAATAACAGAATTTAGCACAGAAGACCCATAAGCATTTGAGAACCTTTGTTTATCATGACGCATTACTTCATGTATAAGGAGTAAAAGAATCGTTGTTCCACATGATTCCTTTAAGCTATCAATGCCAGCAATCCATTTTCACCAATAAGCCAAAACAAAAGGCGGACCATGGAGTTATTACAGATATTGAGCTATATAGCATCGAACAGACCCTGTGGTCCAACTCATCCATGTCAACCAGATAACCTATATTAATCTTGTCTCTTCTGCCAGCATTTGGCCCATATTCCTTTCAACCCAGGTGTCTTTTAAATATTGTGATGGTATCAGCCTTTATCACTTTCCTGGCAGCTCATTTAATTCAGGGAAAAAAAATTGGTAAAATATCGTACACGCAGGTACAAACATATGATAGGGTTAGACCCAAGTATACCATTTTGCTCCTCAAACTTTTTCCACCACTCAAGGATATCATTACTAATCTGTGACGTAACTCCATGAAGCTGCTTTTGCCCAAAATTTAATTAATCCTTTGGATAACAAATTATCACTATCAAACATGAATTCAACAATTGGTGTTAGTACCATTTGCAGGAACAAATTCTAAACTTGTATCACCCTTTCTGTGGAGAAACATTTTTAAAGTTCACTGCATCAAAATCCTGGAACTCCCTTTCAACAGCAATATTCTGGACTGGCTGAGATTACCCTCAACAGGTCCCACTTGATTGAGGTTTACAAAATCATGAAGGGTATAGACAGGGTAGATAGAGATAAGCTTTTTCCCAGGGTGAAGGATTCAATAACAAGAGGTCACGCTTTCAAGGTGAGAGGTGAAAAGTTTAAGGAGGATACAGGTGGTAAGTACTTCACAAAGAGGATGATGGGTGCCGGGAATGCATTGCCAGCAGAGGTGGTAGAGGCAGGCACGGTGGATTCACTTAAGATGCGTCTGGACAGATGCACGAGTAGGTGGAGAGCAGAGGGATACAGATGCTTAGGAATTGGGTGACAGGTTTAGACAGTACATTTGGATCGGATCAGGCTTGGAGGACCTGTTCCTGGGCTGTAAATTTTCTTTGTTCTTTGTATATAGGTGTGGTGGTGGGCTGACTTATAAAACTTTTCAATGTATTTTTCATGTAAAAGTACATGTGACAATAAATTTCTATTCTATTCAATGTGGAAGAGGTTGCGTCTGGGTGGGATGCTCTTCAGAGGGTGAACTCAGTGGGCCGAATGGCCTGCTTCCACATTAAGGATTCTATGCTACTATATGATTTTATTCTAATGACAGAGCAGTCATATGATCCTCTGGGACTTTGGTGACTTTGATTTACTTACAGCCTAAGGATAGCAGCAGTTTCAGGAGGTATCTCATCACCATCTTCTGAAGGGCAATTAGTGAAGGACAAAAATCACTGATCTAGACATTCCATTAAGGGTTTAAAAAAATCTTGTACAAAGTCTGGCTCAGGCTCCAATGTTTAGACTTTGCTTCTTTATCCTCCACTCACAATTCAACAAAACAGTTTCTCTCTATCTATTCTATCAGTTATTTGAAAAATTTGTTCAACCCAGAACTTACCCTTCTAAATTCCAGGGAATAAAAGCCTGGTCTGTGTAACTGTTCCTCATCATTTTACCCTTTCTGTGCTGGACTCATAACAAGGTCAATACTGTATATCTCTTCACAATGTGGTGACAGAACTGATCACCTTATGCCAATTTTGGTCTAATTAAAACCTGCATTTTCTGTAACATGACTCATATTCCAGCCCAGATAAAGAGTTTAGCATGGCATTATCCCTTTTGATTATTCTCTGTACCCATTAATAACATTTTAATGATTATCGAAATGAACCAAACACTATTTTTAGCTTTTCACCATTTAGAGAGTACTCCAAGTACTTTATTGTGTTCTTTCTCGGCCAAAAGTGAATGATTTTAGGTTTCCATGTGCACGTCTTAAAATATCAATCACCTTTGCCCCAATTACAAATTTGGACACATGGCTTTCTATCTCATCATCCAGGCTGCCCTATTTGGAAAAAATAATTGCTCATTGGAAGCTCACCATAAATTGGGCTGATCATACCTTTCAAACATTCAATCCAATAAAACTACAGATGCAATAGCCAATCAGTGTCAGCTGCAACTCAGTTGTTACAGCTCTTACCTGAGGGACAAGGCTCTGGCTTCAAGTCTTATTCCAAGACGTAAGCACAGAAATCAAGGCTAAAACTCAAAACAATTTGAAGTGCCTTCTTTTGGCCTACTTGTGGTTGTGAAGAATCACATAACACTTCTCATGGATTTAAAGTTGCCAGACAGAAAGGAATTAAAAGAGGGCAGCAGTAGGAAAAATTGGTTATAAAATGAAATATCACAGAGGTCATATCAACAGACACCTGTATTAGAAAGGGCTCAAAATGTTTCAAAAGCACTCGAAGCTATTCCACATAAATTCTTTACAGGCAGGTGGGACTAGATTGGGTTGGGATATCTGGTCGGCATGGACGGGTTGGACCGAAGGGTCTGTTTCCATGCTGTATATTTCTATGACTCTATAAGCTTTCTTCAATTTCAGCAAACTTCACAATAGACTGCTATAATGTTGAAATCAGATCTCTAACAGATAAATATCAAAAAAGGATTGAAAAAGTTTTCAATCACTTTAGCTCAACAGGAACTTAATTATTTTCTATATTGGAATATTCTTTCAATAGACAAACAGCAGCAGTCAGATTGTGCTCAATATAGATAAGAGTAGAAGGTCTATACTTTTATTTTCAATTCTTCAAATATACAGCATAATTTTAGTTTGAAAGGAATCTGTTTTTGATATAACTTTGGGATATTTCATGACAGATCGGTGTTGAATCTAAGCAGTAATATAATCAAACCATAATTGTAATTTGAGTTAGTCACTACAACCAAAATCCTGCTGTAGTACCAATCGATAATAAAATATCTCCATGGAATAAGCAGATAAATCAATTAACATTCATTCAATTATGTTCTGGGCAGTTTCAAATGTACATTATCTGATTCTTTGCTCGAGGTTCTCCACATAGAGGACAGTCTAAGATGGTGAGCCATTTTCCATTTGTGATTTTTCCACAATACGCATTTCCAAAATCATGGTCATGTTTTTATGTGTAGCAGACATTCAGAGCCAGCAAGAAGAGATAAATCATTTGCATTTTCCTCTGTAAACAATGGCCTCTCCTGTAAGCCATGACAGATAACAGTTTGCATTCTTTTTCTTTGTCAGATTGAATTATAGGCAAGATTACATCAATTCTTGTAAAAAAACTGTATATCACAGTCAATATAACCATTGTTAGAAAAGCAATCTTTTGGTTACAGGCTACAACTGGATGCAGAATTTATATTAAGACGACAAACTAAGTTGTCAAATTCCATACACAACAAAGTGAAATAGATCAGTCCTTTGGTTTGTGGGGCCTCTATGTAAAATATATGCAGTTGCTAAGCACATGTAAAGAAGTTGCATGGTGAGCCCAACTGATGATTCTTGCTCAAAAAGTTGCAAAAATATTTATTGGAGTCATGCAGAAATAATGAGTGGCGACGTATAGGATTGTATTTGTCATTACGGTTTACTGCATCTACACATATATGGACTGTCAAAAGACACACAAAACTAATATCTCATTCAAACACGTTGTATCGATGGCTACTTCTGTACATGAATTTACCAAATGATTCAGCAAGTTGCCACTAAGAGGTCTAAATGAGATTTTGCACATATAGTAATACTGTATCCATTGTTCTTGTTTAACATTGCTAGCCTATTCACTAATATGCTGCTTAAAGAGGTCATAGGAATTTGTATTGCAGTATTATGTCATGGGAATCTAAACAACGCTCCATTGGCTGAATTCATAATATTGAACTTATAAAAGTAACAACTCATGTGGTTGAGTACAGTTGTAATAGTACCACGTGCACCCAAATAGATAGTGTTGCCATGGGATGCCCTATAGGCCCAATATTCACTCACATCATTGTTGGGTACCATGAGAAATGGGTCTTCGATGGAATGACCTCTAACCTGCTCTTTGCATAGATGCATAATTGACATATTTGCTTTATTTGAATCTGCTGCTGCTTGCAGAATTTTCCTCACACACTTCAATGGGCTCTATGTTTACTTGTAAACAGAGCTCCTTGTTTCTCAACATGCTAGTTGACAGATTTTCCACATGCTACAAGATTGATTTTATCCATAACTTAGAAATAAGGCTTGATGCTGAAATACGGCACAATAAAAGCTCCTCTGCATGAAAATGGCTACTCCAATCAAATCAATGTTTGGCATATGTGCAAAATTATGAATTTGACTTATTTACTGTCACATGTATTTTGTTACAAAATACAGTGATACGTGTTGTATAGTGTTGCCACTGTCCACTGCCATCTTAAAACAGAAAAGTAAACCAAAATATACAATATAAAGACAGAAAAATCAAAAAATAAAGAACGCGCCTTTTCAGGGTGCAAAGGGCCCTTCAGATTATCCTGGAAAGGTAGGAAGCCTTAAAAGTTTCAGCAACAGGTGAAGTTGGCTATTTCATGCTACTATTATGCAGTTATAATGAGTGGTATCTCTCACTGACGAGATTTTGCCATCAAGCCAAAAAAACATTAGCTACTTAAATGAGTAATGTATGAAACATTCAGCACTGTTGTAATGTCAAGCATCTAAGTCATACATTGCTATGACCTGGAAATTCTATGGAATGGCAAGCTCCTTCTGTTGTTTGCAGCAAGCAGAGTGCTGTACATATTCAACTACTCCATGCTTGCAAACCTCAGACCACAGTGTCCAACACTAGATGCAATTCTGTGATTGGGCAACATTTCTTAAATAATCTGACCATGCTAAGGATTACACAAATAAACAATGTAAGAGTATCAGTCATGCTACCAGGGTGGTTCACATACCACATGCTAGAAGCCACACTTATTCACACATAAGGTAGTTTCTTTGCGAATAGAAAGAACATTTTCTTTTTGAAATATTTCTTTTTTTTAACTGAACAAAAGCTTAGTGGACTTCTTTTCTTGGGTTGATTCATTAGGGCAATGTCTTGATGAGAGTTGATTTGCCTGGCCAGAATGGAGACAAAATCTTGGCATTCACTGGTCCATGGTGCATTTCCCATGATGAAGCCTTTTCCGAACAGAGTCCACTTGCCAGTCAGTATTCTCTTCCCAAACAATACAATTCATTTGCAGAAGAGAACGGCGGGTGCTGGGCGGAAGTGAAGTCGGAGTGCAAAGCCGGTTGGGAAGGTAGGTGATTGGTATTTGAGTGGGCGTGTTCTAGACCCCAGGTCCTACAAAGTAGGGCCTCCTCTAACCTAAATTAAAAGTCCACAGACTTGCCCCAAAAAGAGGGTCCAAGAAAGTTCCTGTGGATTGAAGAGTGAGGCTTTAGCTCAGGAGTCTTTGACAAGGAGGTTGAGTGAAGTGATTACGCCACAGTTGAAGAGGGCGAAGACATGAGTGCCAAGCTGGTTCAGTGTGCTACATGCTTGATGTGGGAGGTCAACAACTCTGGTGTGTCTGGGTCGTATAAGTGTGGAAAGTGTGTGCACGTTCAGCTACTGACAGAGCATATTGTAGCACTGATTAAAGAACTCGAGGACCTTAGGCTCATCCGAAAGAACGAGATCTTTCTGGACAAGACCTCCAGCAAGGTTATTACAGCGACCATACCAGAAGAGAGCAGACGATGAGGAAGGCAGAGAGGAGACAGATGCAAGAGACCCCGGGGGAAGTACCTGTCAGGAACAAGTTGAATCTTTTGGAAACAATAGAGGCAGATGACACTACCAGTCCGCGAGGCGGCCAAGTCTGTCAATCAAAAGTTGGCGTGGAGGCAGAGCGGAAGAGTCAGACATTGCACAGAACCGTGGTAATAGGGGACTCCATAGTGAGAGGAACTGACTGTGGTTTTTGTGGCAGCAGGCGGGACTTCAGGATGGTGTGTTGCCTCCCTGGTGCCAGGGTTAAAGACATCACAGACAGAGTGCAGGATATCCTCAGGGACGAAGGTGGTGGTACATGTTGGCACAAATTATATCGGGAGGAAGAGGAAGAACATACTACAGCAGGACTTCAGGGAACTAGGAAGAAAGCTGAAAAGCAGGACGTCCAAGGTGGTTATCTCCGGTTTGCTTCCAGTTCCTCGGGCTGGTGAGGCCAGAAACAGGGAGATAATGGACTTAATGGGTGGCTGGGGAACTGGTGCAGGAAGCAAGGATTTAAATTCTTGGATCACTGGGGTATGTTTTGTGGTAAGCATAAATTATACAAGAGAGATGGTTTGCACCTTAATAGGTTAGGGACCAGCATTCTGGCAGGCAGGTTTGCTACTGCAACACAGCTACGTTTAAACTAAGTAGCGGGGGGGATGGGACAAACTGGATGTTTAAGAAGGAAATTGAAGGGAAAGTTAGAACAAGGGAAGTCAAGAAAGATAACTGTATCAAAAGGGATCATGCTGTAAGGTTGAGTGAAATAGGAGTTGATGGGAAGGGTGACGGGAAGGGAACAAATTAAAAATACTATATATGAATGCACGAAGCATTAGAAATAAGATGGATGAGCTTGAGGCTCTTTTGGAAATTGGCAGATATGATATTGAGGGGATAACTGAGACGTGGCTTCAAGTGGACAGGGCCTGGGAAATGAATATTCAAGGCTACACATGCTATCGTAAGGACAGACTGACGGGCGGAGGGGATGGGGTGGCCATGTTGGTAAGGGATAATATTCAGTACCTTGCAAGGGGGGGACCTAGAATCAGGGGATGTAGAGTCAGTGTGGATAGAGCTGAGAAATTCCAAGGGTAAAAAGACCCTCTTGGGAGTTATCTACAGACCCCCAAACAGTAGTCTGGATGTCGGATGTAAGTTGAATCAGGAGCTGAAATTGGCCTGTCGCAAAGATGTTACTACAGTTGTTATGGGGGATTTCAACATGCAGGTAGACTGGGAGAATCAGGATGGTATTGGACCTCAAGAAAGAGACTTTGTGAAGTGCCTCCGAGATGGATTCTTAGAACAGCTGGTGCTGGAGCCTACCAGGGAGAAGGCAATTCTGGATCTGGTATTGTGCAACGAACCAGAATTGATCAGGGACCTCAAAGTGAAGGAGCCATTGGGAAGTAGTGACCATAATACAATAAGCTTCAATCTGTAATTTGAGAGGGAGAGGGTACAATCGGAAGTGACAATATTTCTGTTGAATAAAGGGAAATATGGAGCTATGAGGGAGGAGCTGGACAAAGTTCAATGGTGCAATACCTTAGCAGGGATGACAGTGGAGGAACAACAGCAGATATTTCTGTGTATAATGCAGAAGATGCAGGATCAGTTCATTCCAAAAAGGAAGAAAGATCCGAGGAGGAGGCATGGGTGGCTGTGCCTGATGAGGGAAGTTAAGAAACATATAAAGTTAAAAGAGAAAAAAGTATAACATAGCAAAGATAAGTGGGAAAACGGAGGACAGGGAAGCTTTTAAAGAACAACAGAGGATTACTAAGAAGGAAATACGCAGAGAAAAAATGAGGTACGAAGGTTAACTGGCCAAAAATATAAAGGAAGATAGTAAAAGCTTTTTTTAGGTATGTGAAAGGCAAAAAAATGGTTAAGACTAAAATTGGGCCCTTGAAGACAGAAACAGGGGAATATATTACAGGGAACAAAGAAATGGCAGAAGAATTGAATTGGTACTTCAGATCTGTGTTCACTGGGGAAGATGCAAGCAATCTCCCTGAGGTAACAGTGGCTGAAGGACCTGAACTTAAGGGAATTTATATTTGCCAGGAATTGGTGTTGGAGAGGCTGTTAGGTCTGAAGGTTGATAAGTCCCCGGGACCTGATGGTCTATATCCCAGGGTACTGAAGGAGGTGGCTCGAGAAATCGTGGATGCGTTGGTGATTATTTTCCAGAGTTCGATAGGTTCGGGACCAGTTCCTGCGGATTGGAGGGTGGCTAATGTTATACCACTTTTTAAGAAAGGTGGGAGAGAGAAAGCAGGAAATTATAGACCAGTTAGTCTGACCTCAGTGGTGGGAAAGATGCTGGAGTCTATTAAAGGATGAAATTACAACACATCTGGATAGTAGTAACAGGATAGGTCAGAGTCAGCATGGATTTATGAAGGGGAAATCATGCTTGACTAATCTTCTGGAATTTTTTGAGGATGTAACTCTGAAGATGGACGAGGGAGATCCAGTAGATGTAGTGTACCTGGACTTTCAGAAAGCTTTTGATAGTCCAACATAGGAGGTTAGTGAGCAAAATTAGGGCGCATGGTATTGGGGGCAAAGTACTAACTTGAATTGAAAGTTGGTTGGCTGACAGGAAACAAAGAGTAGTGATAAACGGTTCCATTTCGGAATGGCAGGCAGTGACCAGTGGGGTACCGCAGGGATCAGCGCTGGGACCACAGCTTTTTACAATATATATTAGTGATATAGAAAATGGTATTAGTAATAACATTAGCAAATTTGCTGATGATACTAAGCTAGGTGGCAGGGTGAAATGTGAGGAGGATGTTAGGAGTTTACAGGTTGACCTGGACAGGTTAGGTGAATGATCAGATGCATGGCAGATGCAGTTTAATGTGGATAAATGTATGGTTATCCACTTTGGTGGCAAGAACAGGAAGGCAGATTGCTACCTAAATGGAATCGAGTTAGGTAAAGGGGCAGTACAAAGAGATCTGGGTGTTCTTGTACATCAGTCAATGAAAGTAAGCATGCAGGTAGAGCAGGTAGTGAAGAAGGCATGCTGGCCTTCATAACAAGAGGGATTGAGTATAGAAGCAAAGAGATTCTTCTGCAGCTGTACAGGGCCCTGGTGAGATCACACCTGGAGTATTGTGTGCAGTTCTGGTTTCCAATTTTGAGGAAAGACATTCTGGCTATTGAGAGAGTGCAGCGTATGTTCACGAGGTCAATTCCTGGAATGGCAGGACTACCTTACACTGAAAGACTGGAGCGACTGAGCTTGTATACCCTTAAGTTTAGAAGACTGAGAGGGGATCTGATTGAGACACATAAGATTATTAATGGATTGGACACTCTGGAGGCAGGAAACATGTTTCCGCTGATGGGTGAGTGCTGAACCAGAGGACACAGCTTAAAAATATGGGGTAGACCATTGAGGACAGAGATGAGGAGAAACTTCTTCACCCAGAGAGTGGTGGCTGCGTGGAATGCTCTGCCCCAGAGGGCAGTGGAGGCCCAGTCTCTGGATTCATTGAAGAAAGAGTTGGATAGAGCTCTCAAGGATTGTGGAATCAAGGGTTATGGAGCTAAGGCAGGAACAGGAAACTGATTAAGGATGATCAACCATGATCATATTGAATGGCGGTGCAGGCTCGAAGGGCAGAATGGCCTACTCCTGTACCTATTGTCTATTGCCCCCTTTGAGATTTGATATTTTTGCAATTTTATCCTGATTGGTGTTAGATGTAAACTTCTAATTGCACGTCTATATTTTAAACAACTAAGTTCTTGACCAGCAAGTCAGCAAAAATATTTTACCCAGATCTTGAATCACTATTGCATACATCATAGGAAAGACATTCCGTTTCTTTGAAAAATACACAACACTCTATTTGAAATATGCAAGGATCAACATCATATGTCACAGAATGGTTATAAAAGATTTAGAGGCAATTCTGACCATTGCATTTTTTTAAAGATTAGATTACTAAGTGTGGAAACAGGCCCTACGGCCAACAAGTCCACACCAACCTGCAGAGGTGCAACCCACCCAGACCCATTCCCCTACATTTACCCCTGCACCTAACACTACAGGCAATTGAGTGTGGTCAATTCATCTAACCTGCACATTTTTGGACTGTGGGAGGAAACCGGAGCACCCAGAGGAAACCCATGCAGACACGGGCAGAATGTGCAAACTGCACACAGTCAGTCGCCTGAGGCGGGAATTGAACCAGTGTCTCTGGCGCTGTGAGGCAGCAGTGATAACCACTGTGCCACCATGCCGCATTTCTGCCAGCTATAACCACAGGACCATAAAAAATAGGAACAGGAGTACGCCATTCGGCCCCTAGAATTTGTTCTGCCATTCAATTGGATCTTGGTTGATCTGACATTCCTCACATCCAATTTCCTGCCCTTTCTCTATAACTCCTAATTTCCTTACTATCTGACTATTAAATATGCAAAGGTATCTGCCTTCCCAACTCTCTGTGGTGAGTTCCAAAGACACTCACCCCTCAGAAAAGCAAGTCTTAAATAAGTGCCCCGTTATTCTGAGACTATGCCCTCTGGTCCTTTACTTCCCCATGAGGAAAAACATCCTCTTGGCTTTACCCTGTTGAGCCTTTTAAGAATTAGATCACTTCTCATGCTTCTAACTTCCAAAGAGCAGAGTCCTACTTGTTTAACCTTTGCTCATAAGACAATTCCTCCACACCAGGTATATCCTAGTGAACCTTCTCTGATTGTCTCCAATGAAATGATATATTTCCTTAAAGAAGGGGATCAAAACTGCTCACAGTATTCCACATGTGGTCTCACTAGCATCTTGTACAGTTGCAGTAAGACTTTCTTACTTTTTTTACATTCTAACTCTCTTGGAATAATGGCCAACATTTTATTAACCTTCTTGATTATCTGTCGTGCCTGTGTGCCAGCTTTCGGTGTTTCATGCAGTGTTACAATTTCCTGTAGCTTTTCTCCTTTAAATAATAATTTTTGTTCTCCAAGGTGAACAATTTCACATTCTCCCACATTGTACTCCATTTTCTAAAGTTTGCCCACGAACTGAACCTATCAACATATCACCGAAAACACCTTTCCACCTATTCTGCAAATTTGGCTGCAAAGTCTTTAATATATAATGGGAACAGTTGCAGTCCCAGCACTGATCCCTGTGGAAACCTGTTGGTTCCAGAGTGAACCCAAAAACCTCACTATCCCCACACGCTGTTTCCTGCCCCATAACCAATTCTCTATACATGCCAACGTACTACTTCCAACTCCATTGGGTCTTATCGTATGATTAACTTTTTTGTGTGGCACCTCACCAAATGCTTTCCAATAGTCCAAATACAACATTGGCTCCCTTCTATCCACTCTGGCAGTGACATCTTTGAAAACTTCCAATTACAAGGGCTAGTCAGAGAGTCCCACTCCCATGTCTTTTTTCCCCAAGTCCCTGCAAAATTTTCTCCAGATAATTATCCAATCTCTTTTTTAAGTCTCAATGAATTTGACTCCACACAGCCTCAAGTATTGCATTCCAGAATCAAAGCATTTGCTGTAAACAACAACAAAACAAAGTCACATTGTCTTTTACTCCTATTCTGGTTCTTGGCTAATAAAGAGGAAATATTTTCATTATCTTTTTTTAGAATGCAAAATAAAGGAAAATGTTCTGGTTAGCTTTATAAACAGAGTCACATTCTGTTTGCTGTCACATACAGATCTATAAATTAACAGTTTTTTTTGTGTTAAGCATACGGCTCCCACTCAACAATGCAGAACTCCAAGGCTTGAAAAGTATTCCCATTTCTAATGGGACTGAAAAGTCTTCTGTAGTTTCTCAAGAAATATGCAGTGAAGTACTCAAAACCTTAACAGTAGTTTCTTAACCTGTCACAATCTTGCTTGCCTTTTCTGATTTAATTGATATTAAATGGTCAAAGCTCCAAAGATAGTTTCCCTTTTACTTCTATGTTCCAGATACTGTTCCTTTCTACATTGTCATGTTGGAAATCAGATTACACTATCTCTGACTCTAACTCTCTTTCTCAGGTCCTTGTAACTATGGTGGTACTCATCTCACCGAGTCGTAGAGATGTACAGCATGGAAACAGACCCTTCGCTCTGACCCGTCCAAGCCGACCAGATATCCCAACCCAATCTAGTCCCACCTGCCAGCACCCGGCCCATATACCTCCAATCCCTTCCTATTCATATACCCATCCAAATACCTCTTAAGTGTTGCAATTGTACTAGCCTCCACCACTTCCTCTGGCAGCTCATTCCATACACATACCAGCCTCTGTGTGAAAAAGTTGCCCTTTCGGTTTCTTTTATATCTTTCCCCTCTCACCCTAAACCTATGCCCTCTAGGTCTGGATTCCCCAACCCCAGGGAAAAAACTTTGCCTATTTACCCTATCCATGCCCCTCAATTTTATAAACCTCTAGAAGGTCACCCCTCAGCCTCCGATGGTCCAGGGAAAACTGCCCCAGCCTGTTTAGCCTCTTGCTATAGCTTAAATCCTCCAACCCTTCCAACATTCTTGCAAATCTTTTCTGAATCCTTTCAAGTTTCACAACATCTTTCTGATAGGAAGGAGACCAGAATTGCACGCAATATTCTAACAATGGACTAACCAATGTCCTGTACAATCACAACACGACCTCCCAACTCTTGTACTCAATACTCTGACCAACAAAGGAAACCATATCAAATGCCTTTTTCACTATCCTATCTATCTGTGACTCCACTTCCGAGGAGCTATGAACCTGCAATTCAAGGTCTGTTTGTTCAGCAACACTCCCTAGGATCTTAAGTGTATAAGTCCTGCTAAGATTTCCTTTCCCAAAATGCAGCACCTTGCATTTAACTGAATTCAGCTCCATCTGCCACTTCTCAGCCCATTGACCCACCTGATCAAGATCCTGTTGTAATCTGAGGTAACCCTCTTCGCTGTCCACTTCACCTCCAATTTTGGTCTTACAACCTCTCCTTTTAATTATATGTCAGGCTTTTAAAAATGAAGTTCAGCATTCACGAATCATTAGTTCTTACTTTACATTGCTTTTCTTACTCTTCCCAACAGTGGTTGTGTCCTGCACAGTAGATTTTTCAAAAATAAAGCATACATTTTTAATAACAAGTAATAATAAAATGTTTGCATCATGATACATGTTTAAAGCTAAGAATCACCAATAACTAAGAGGTAAGTTTAATTTATAACGTGTAAATTTGTAGTTTAGCTTCCTAAAAAGAAACAGGCATACACAGAATGTGACATTTCAAATGCTTTCAACTCTGCAGTATTTTATAAATGCAGCTACTGGATACAAAACTGCAGATAACAGATATCACAACTGATTTATGAAACAATTGCTAATTGAAATAAGCTAACAAAACAAGTTGCTTTTTTCTGTTGTCTGTATTGGCATGCATGTTACTTTATAACCTAACTTAAATGTAGGCAGAAAAGTACTCTAAAATTGATCATCCTTCCTATATGTACACATCATTCTTTGCCTTATCAAGCTGAGTGCATGAGAGATGATCATTCATTGTGTTCTTGGCCTGCTGATGAAATCAAATTTAGCTTCTGTTTCTCTAGATAAGTCACTATTTCTCACTTTCTACCAGGGATAACAGATTTTGACAAAATAGCTTCAGGTTTCAGCACAAAATGTAGGTAAAACAATTTACCACATCCATTTTCTGGTAGAAAGCAGCAAGCACCTGGCTCTAAAATGTAAGTCTGTTCTGAAGGTTGGACTATGAACATTCAAAGACAATTCTGCTTATTTGACAGCAGTGAAGGAGAGAGATGGGAAAGTACCATCTTGTATGTACATTTCCAATACCCTCCAAATAAGGCCAGCACTATATGTTTCTGACCAACCATTTTAACTCCCCCTCACACTTCCCCATGACATGCAAATCCTGTGCCTCTTCCACTGCCAAATCAAAGCCACCTGTTAACTGGAAGAAAAACGCTTTATCTTCCGCCTCAGGACACTACAATCACACGGCATCAACATCTACTTCACCAGTTTCCAAATCTCCCTTCTCCTGACCTCATCCCAGATCCAACCTTTCAACTTGGCACCACTCTTTTGACCTGCCCTGCTGTCCACCTTCCTTCCTACCTTTCCGCTCTACTCCCCCCACTGACCTATCACAATTACCTACCACCATCCCACCTCTACCTCCTCCACATTCCCGATGAAGGGCTTATGCCTGAAATGTCAATTCTCCTGCTCCTCAGATGCTGCCTGATTTGTTTTGCTTTTCCAGCATCACACGTTTTGAATCTGACTCTCCAGCATCTGCAGTCCTCACTTTCTCTATTTCTCGATTGTCAAGACAGTCTACATGACTTGTTACCTCCTTTTTTATGCTGGATGCAAAAATTGTTTCCATTGGAGATCCACATGCAGTTGGAGAATACAACGCTATGCCTATGTTGACCTGGTAGAATGGACATGTTAAAAACTAACAGCAAAAGTAAAAATCTACTATGCTTTCATCTATGAGTCAGGTGAGCAAAGTTTTAAGTCAATACAAGGATATTTTCAAAAGCCTTGAGAAGATGGGGCTTCAGGATGATACATATACTTGAAGAAGAGACAGATGAAAGCAGATCATGTGACATCTCCCAGAATGTGGCAAGATCTGGCAACCTTAAATGAACCAGAGATCACAAAGCAGACTTGTTCCAATGATAGAGTCATAGAGATGTACAGCATGGAAACCGACCCTTCGCTCCAACCTGTCCATGCTGACCAGATATCCCAATCCAATCTAGTCCCACCTGCCAGCACTCGGCCGATATCCCTCCAAACCCTTCCTATTCATATACGCATCCAAATGCCTCTTAAATGTTGCAATTGTACCAGTTTCCACAACATCCCCTGGCAGCTCATTCCATACACGTACTAGCCTCTGCGTGAAAAGGTTGCCCCTTAAATCTCTTTTATATCTTTCCCCTCTCACCGATGCCCTCTAGTTCTGGACTCCCCGTCCTCAGGGAAAAGACTTTGTCTATTTATCCTATCCATGCTCCTCATAATTTCGTAAACCTCTATAAGGTCACCCCTCAGCCTCTGACGCTCGAGGGAAAACAGCCCCAGCCTGTTCAGCCTCTCCCTGTAGCTCAGATCCTCCAACCCTGGCAACATCCTTGTAAATCTTTTCTGAACCCTTTCAGGTTTCAGGTTTCACAACATCTTTCCAATAGGAAGGAGACCAGAATTACACGCAATATTCCAACAGTGGCCTAACCAATGTCCTGTACAGCCGCAACATGACCTCCCAACTCCTGTACTCAATACTCTGACCAATAAAGGAAAGTATACCAAACGCCTTCTTCACTATCCTATCTACCTGTGATTCTACTTTCAAGGAGCTATGAACCTGTAATCCAAGGTCTCTTTGTTCAGCAACACTCCCTAGGACCTTACCATTAAGTATATAAGTCTGCAAAGATTTGCTTTCCCAAAATGCAGCACCTCGCATTTATCTGAATAAAACTCCATCTGCCACTTCTCAGCCCATTGGCCCATCTGGTCAAGATCCTGTTGTAATCTGAGATAACCCTCTTCGCTGTCCACTAAACCTCCAATTTTGGTGTAATCTGCAAACTTACTAACTGTACCTCTTATGCTAGCATCCAAATCATTTATGTAAATGACAAAAAGTAGAGGGCCCAGCACTGATCCTTGTGACACTCCACTGGTCACAGGCCTCCAGTCTGAAAAACAACCCTCCACCACCACCCTCTGTCTTCTACCTTTGAGCCAGTTCTGTATCCAAATGGCTAGTTCTCCCTGTATTCCATAAGATCTAACCTTGCTAATCAGTCTCCCATGGGGAACCTTGTCGAACGTCTTACTGAAGTCCATATAGATCACATCTACTGCTCTGCCCTCATCAATCTTCTTTGTTACTTCTTCAAAAAACGCAATCAAGTTTGTGAGACATGATTTCCCACGCACAAACCATGTTGACTATCCCGAATCAGTCCTTGCCTTTCCAAATACATGTACGTCCTATCCCTCAGGATTCCCTCCAACAACTTGCCCACCACCAACATCAGGCTCACTGGTCTATAGTTCCCTGGTTTATCTTTACCGCCCTTCTTAATCAGTGGCACCACGTTTACCAACCTCCAGTCTTCAAGCAACTCACCTGTGACTATCGATGATACAAATATCTCAGCAAGAGGCCCAGCAATCACATCTCCAGCTTCCCACAGAGTTCTCAGGTACACCTGATCAGGTCCTGGGGATTTATTCACCTTTAACCATTTCAAGACATCCAGCACTTCCTCCTCTGTAATCTGGACATTTTGCAAGATGTCACCATCTATTTCCCTACAGTCTATATCTTCCATATCCTTTTCCACAGTAAATACTGATGCAAAATATTCATTTAGTATCTCCCCCATTTTCTGTGGCTCCACACAAAGGCTGCCTTGCTGATCTTTGAGGGGCCTTATTCTCTCCCTAGTTACTCTTTTGTCCTTAATATATTTGTAAAAACCCTTTAGATTCTTCTTAATTCTATTTGCCAATGCTATCTCATGTTTGCCCTCCTGATTTCCCTCTTAAGTATACTCCTACTTTCTTTATATTCTTCTAAGGATTCACTCGATCTATCCTGTCTATACCGGACATATGCTCCCTTCTTTTTCTTAACCAAGCCCTCAATTTCTTTAGTTATCCAGCATTCCCTATACTTACCAGCCTTCCCTTTCAGGCTTACAGGAATATACTTTCTCTGGATTCTTGTTATCTAATTTCTGAAGGCTTCCCATTTACTAGCCATCCCTTTACCTGCGAACTTCTGCTTCCAAAGGTTCTTGCCTAATACCGTCAAAATTGGCGTTTCTCCAATTTAGAACTTTTAGATCTGGCCTATCCTTTTCCATCACTATTTTAAAATGAATAGAATTATGGTCGCTGGCCCCAAAGTGCTCCCCCACTGACAACTCCGTCACCTACCCTGCCTTATTTCCCAAGAGTAGATCAAGTTTTGCACCTTCTCTAGTAGGTACATCCACATACTGAATCAGAAAATTGTCTTGTAAACACTTAACAAATTCCTCTCCATGTAAACCCTTAACATTATGGCAGTCCCAGTCAATGTTTGGAAAGTTAAAATCCCTGACCATAACAACCATATTATTCTTACAGATAGCTGAGATCTCTTTACAAGTTTGTTTCTCAATTTCCCTCTGACTATTGGGGGGTCTATAATACAATCCCAATAAGGTGATCATCCCTTTCTTATTTCTCAGTTCCATCCAAATAACTTCCCTGGATGTATTTCCGGGAATATCCTCCCTCAGCACAGCTGTAATGTTAACCCTTATCAAAAATGCCACTCTCCCTCCTCTCTTGCCCCACTTTCTATCCTTCCTGTAGCATTTGTATCCTGGAACATTAAGCTGCCAGTTCTGCCCATCCCTGAGCCATGTTTCCGTAATTGTTATGATATCCCAGTCCCATGTTCCTAACCATGCCCTGAGTTCATCTGCCTTCCCTGTTAGGCCCCTTGCATTGAAATAAATGCAGTTTAATTTATTAGTCCTACCTTGTCCCTGCCTGCCCTGACTGTTTGATTCACTTCTGTTCTCAGCTATATCCGCCTCAGACCGATCTCTTTCCTCACTATCTCCCTGGGTCTCCACCCCCCCCCCCCCCCCCCCCCCGCGCCCCCCCCCCCACCCTTACTAGTTTGAATCCTCCCAAGCAGTTCTAGCAAATTTCCCTGCCAGTATATTAGTCCCCTTCCAATTTAGGTGCAATTCGCCCTTCTTGTACAGGTCACTGCTACCCCAGAAGAGATTCTAATGATCCAAAAATGTGAATCCTTCTCCCATACACCAGCTCCTCAGACATGCATTCATCTGCTCTATCCTGCCCTCACTAGCTCATAGTATTGGGAGTAATCCAGATATTACTACCCTGGAGCACTTCCTTTTTAAATTTCTGCCTAACTCTCTGTAATCTCCCTTCAGAATCCCAACCTTTTCCCTTCCAATCTTGTTGGTTTCAATGTGGACAATGACCTCCTGCTAGCCCCTCTCCCCCGTGAGAACATTCTGCACCCTCTCTGAGACATCCTGAACCCTGGCACCAGGGAACCAACACACGATTCTGCTTTTTCTCTGCTGGCCGCAGAAACGTCTGTCTGTACCTCTGACTACAGAATCCCCTAACACAATTGATCTCTTGGAAGCCGACGTACCCCTCATTTCATTAGAGCCAGTCTCAATACCAGAAACTTGGCTGTTCGTGCTACGTTTCCCTGAGAATCCATCACCCCTACATTTTCCAAAACAGCATACCTGTTTGAAATGGGTATATCCACAAAAGACTTCTACACTAGCTGCCTACCTCTCTTACCCTTCCTGGAGTTAACCCATCTATGTGACTCTATCTGAGACTTTCCCCCCTTCCTATAACTGCCATCCATCACATACTGTTGCTGTTGCAAATTCCCCATCGCTTCTATCTGTCTCTCCAACCAATCCACTCGATCTGATAAGATTCGCATCCAACAGCATTTATGGCAGATATAATCCGCAGTAACCCTTAAACTCTCTTTAAACGCCCACATCTGACAAGAAGTACATATCACTGCAAAGGCCATTTTTGCTCCTTCACAATCTATAGACCGAGAAAATAACACCGTCTTGTTCCTCTACAAACACTGTCCCAGGTGAAATTAATAGCTATGGCTTATATTTTAAGTTTAATCAAGAGAATTATCTCCATAAACACACAAAAAAGAATTCACTATACTCACTCCTGCAGCCTTTCTCTTGGACAGACTTAAAACAACAATTAACTTATCTGATTCTGTGCTGTGAACTTCTGTCTCATGATTATGATTATTCCCATGATGTTCTATAAATTATTGCCAATAATCCCTCAAAATTATCCCTCGTAATTGTTAGATATTATCCTAATAACTCCTAGAGATTACCCCTACCTACCCCCTGATAATTTGACCCAGTAATGACTACCCATGGTAAATCCTAGAATTTACCACTAGTAATGAAGTAACTCCACAAAGGCTAGTATCCCATCAACAAGTTACCCTTTATTTACGCGTGCATAGTACTTGACAGTGGTCCAGTTTCCTCAGAGCCAGCTCTCAAACTGAACAGAATCTCTGACAGTCATGTTTGTATCTGTCAGCCAGGATACCCTGAATGTGGTTCTTAACCTGGTCCAATTAGGGAATCATATTTATGAAGTCCACCTGGCTGACCTTGTTACAATCACTACAAGTAACTTCGAGATATTAACCAGAATATCTGCAAAAGTGTTGTTCCTTGCTGGCTTCGAGCTCTGTCCAACTCTTACCAACTGGCATTTAATTCCTCCCTGCTGGTCTCTCTCTCTCTCTTTCTCCCCACCCCTGCCCCCACCTCCACTTCCCAGATACCTGATTGCTATTCTGTGGGAATACTCAGATTAGCCAATCAGGGCATTGAAAGCCACCCACTAGCTTTCCCATTGTTTGATTGGGAGAGTCTGGAAGGTGGTGAGATCACTGTTGAAAGCTTTTTTATGAATTGCCATGTGGATTTAATATTACTTCATCTTTAAAAGCTCTAATTTAATGAATGACTTGTCGGATCAGTACCATCAAATTGTCTGTCACGCAGAAGAGTGAAATAAGTATTTACAGTATGACGTAAAAAGCAATTTCTATCTCTTTCTGCTCAATATCACCCTAAAGTACTTTGATCCGAACAGTTGCAAATTTATTGTTGCTTACCTGAACATTGTTTGAGGAAAATCAATCAAACCCTATTACAAATCCTCTAAGAAATAACCAGTTGAAAGCCTAACAATGTGTTCCCTTTCTTCTCATTTGTGCAAAGACAAGCTAAATGAAATTAAAAACAAAAATAACTGGAACAATTTTTTGTTCTTCATTAAAATTTCCAGCAGTCACAGTATCTTGCTTTCCTATTGATATCTAAGTGAAGATAGCTTTGCAATCAACATTCAGAACAATAACTTTTAAAATAAAGCATTCCCCGACCAAATCGGATGGTAAGTGTAGAATCATGGATTTTTGAAGAACCACCTAGTGCCATGTCATATACAAACAGGATGCATGGTTATGTGAACAAAGTTGGAAAAAGTAATTTTTCCCACTATGTGAAATAACAAACTGAGAAAAGTAACATCTCTTGCATTAGCAATGAGGCTGTTGAAGAAACAGTCACCAGAAGCTGGAATTGAACTTGTGTCCCTGGCGCTGTGAGGCAGAGTGCTATTTAAGCTCATCATATAGAATTGTATGCCTGAAAATTAACAATCTGCATTCTGCATTACAGTTGAGTTACTGTGTGATGTGTGATCACAATAAGGATATGAATATGATCTTGTTTTAAAAGGAGAAATGGGTCTTGGATTTAGAAAGCTATGGCAATATATTAACAATTTTTAAAATAGCTGCAGATTCATGTTGCTGGTAATTATCTTGCACAAATTTAAAAATCTTCAGTGTGTCTTAATTTGGAAGAGTTGTTGCATCCCAATATAATTAATAATTCGTTTATTAAAGTGCAATTCACATTTTATCAGTGTATGCTTACTATTCTTTAAGTAAGTAACCCTAAATAAGTGTGTTTGAGAGATTGGATTTATTTTACTACTTAGATTTGAAGCATTTAAAATTTCCCTAATGCAAAATGGCACTTGAACATTTGCTGAAAACAGATAAAACAAATGAAAACATTCTGAACCTAATCTAGAAAGAGAAACTCTATCAATTCTCACAAAGCACACGGATCAAATTTGTTTAATGATCACATATAATGATGTCCACAGGCAGAAATAGCAATGATGCATTAGAGAGAAGACATCAGTTCTGCATCATCATCTAAACAAACAAACAAAGTAATGTTACAAGTACTGACAGGATAGCTCCAGCAATATTGAAATGCTCATCAAAATTATTTTTAGGAGATTAGATTTGGACTTCAGTGGTGTTATCACCACCCTCTAGAATTGAGAGGCTTACATTCTGTTTTGTAATAGGCTGTAAACCTATGGCATTTTTTCAGTCTCTATACAAATGGTTGAATTTTTCAGTTTCTTATAACTTTTGTACTATAAAATGTTACTTACAGTCAACCATATAAGAATAATTAAACAACTAGGTAAGCATCAGCACATCTTCCAGTTTCCATGCAAATTCCAGTTCTTTGCAATTCAAGATTAAACCATATTTCTTTCATATAATTCTATGGTGATATTTTGGATATGTAACAATCATTGAATCATAGAATCCCAACGGTGTGGAAACAGGCTCTTTGGCCCAACAAGTTCTACATTGACCCTTGAAAGAATTATTCACCCAGATCCATTCCCCCTATCCTATATTTACCCCTGACTAATGCACCTAACCTACACATCCCTGAACACTATGGGTCATTTCTAACCTGCACAGGTTTGGACTGTGGGAAGAAACCAGAGCTCCTGGATGAAACCCACGCAGACACGGGGAGAATGTGCAAACTCCACACAGACAGTCGCCAGAGACTGGAATTGAACTTCGGTCCCTGGTGATGTGAGACAGCACTGAATCACAGGGTCATTCCAATTGAAAGATTGTAAGAACAGAATTTCCTTAAAACTTAAACATAGTGTTGAAACATTTAGGAACAATGCTTTTTAAAAACATAAGCAATAGGCTTTTGAAGGTAGTTTTTAAATATTATGGGAAATTCAATTTTACAAAGCTGTAATTGTAGGTTTCGGTAAATTACATTTTCTAAAAAGGATGAAGCTCAAATCAGAGCCAGATTATCAAATCTGCATTGGAACTTGTCTCTAATACTGATTACCCACTTTAATCACTCATTCATTTATCCGCTTCAACCATTTACCCCCTCACCAACCGACTCCTCTCACCCTAAATACCTGACTCCCTGCCAACCTGTTCTATGACCAGAAAACACCATCCTCACCTACCCAGCTGTCACTTACTGCATTACCCACTCACTTCATACACATCACTCAACCAACCTGTTCACACAGCATACAACTATTCATTTGTATACTCATTTACTCACAAACACATTCACAAACCCACTGAGCTAACATCGACAATGAATAGTGCAGCACAGCAAAAGGCCCTTTGGCCCAGCATTTCTGAGCCGACAATGATGCCATTCTAAACTAATCCCATCTGCATGCACATAGTCCATATCCCTCTATCTGTTCAGGTATCTGTCTAAATGCCTCTTAAATGTTGCTATCACATCTGCTTCTGCCACTTCTACTGTCAATGCATTCAGGCACCTACCATCCTCTGTGTAATAAAAATAACCTGCCTCAGACATCTCCTTTACATTTTCCCCCTCTCAACTTAAACCTATACCCCCTAGCATTTAACATTTTTACCTTGGGGGCCAAAAAATACTCTAATTCTCCATGCTATCTACATCACTCATAATTCTATATACTTCCATCAGACTGCCCCTGAGCTTTTGACACTCTGGCCATAACATTCCAAGTTTGTCCAACCTTTCCTCATAGCTACACTCAAACAGGCAACAACCTTGTAAACTACTTCTGCACCGTCCAAAGCCTCCGCATCCTTCCTCAGGTGTGGCAACTTGTTATGCATACAGATCTCCAAAAGTGGCCTAATTAAAGTTTTACATAGCTGCAACATGACTTGCCAGCTTTTATACTCAATGCCCTGATCAATGAAGGCAAGCATGTCATATGCCTTCTTTAACATTTATCCACTTGTGTTGCCACCTACAGGGAGCTATGGACTTGCACCCCATGATCCCTCTGTATATTAATGCTCCTAAGAGTCCTGTCATTTACTTAAACTTTTCTTTAGCATCTGATCTCGCAAAACGCATCACCTTGCACTTGTCAAGAGTAAACTCTATCTGCCACTTCTTCACACAACTTTCCAACTGATTTATATCCTGTTGTATTCTTTGACGATCTTCCTCACTATTCACAACTCCACGAATTTACATGTCTGCAAACTTACTCGTCAAACCACCTACATTTTCATCCAAATCATTTGCATATGTATTACAAACATCAAAAGTCCCAGCAATGATCTTCGTGGAAATCCACTGGTCACAGACATCCAGTTTGAAAAACATCCTTCCACAACTACCCTCTGTCTTCAACGATCAAGCCAATTTTGTATCCAACTCACTATGATCTCATCTCACTTAATCGAATGGACCAGCCTACCGTGAGGGACCTTATCAAGTAGTCAACATCCAATGGCCTACCCTCAATCATCTTCATCACTTCCTCAAACAACAATCAAATTTGTGAGTCAAGACCTCCCCTGCACAAATCTATGCTGACTATCCTTAAAAAGTCCATACTTCTCCAAATGCGAATAACTCGTGTTCCTCAGTATCTTCTCCAATATTTTTCCTACCAATGAATAAAGCTCACCAGCCTTTAATTTCCTGGATTATTGTTGTTGCCGGTCTTATACAAATTGACAACAGTAGCTATTTTCCAGTTTTCTGGGACTTCACCTCTGCCTAAAAAGGATAAAGAATTCTGCCAAGACCCCAACAATCTCTTTCCTCACCTCCCTCAGTATCCTGGGACTGATCTGATCAGGCCCCGGGGACTTAGCTACTTTAACGTTTTTCAAGATACCCAACACTTCCTCCTGCTTAATATCAAAATGCCTGAGAATATGAATACTCCCCTCCCTAATCTAACCCATATTCCATGTCATTCTTCTGGAGAATACTGATACAAAGTACTCATTAAGGACTTCACCCAGTTCCTCTGGCTCTATGCATAAATTCCTTCCTTTGTCTTAGAGTGGATCTACCCCTTCCCTAACTACCTGCCAGGTCCCAATATATGTATAAAACACCTTGGGATTCTTCAATATCCTAAATTTAAAAAACGAAAGAGCTGCAGATGCTGGAAATCAGAAACAAAATCAGAAGCTGCAGGAAAACCTCAGCAGGTCAGGCAGCATCTATGGAGAGAAATCAGAGTTAGCATTTTGAGTCCAGTGATCCTTCCTGTTCTGAGGGATGAGTGTCTTTGGAAATCATTACCACAGAAAGCTGGGGAGGTAGACACCTTTGTATATTTAACATTAACATAGGAAGGGAATCGGGATTACGGAGAAAAGGCAGGAGATCGGATGTGAGGAATACTAGATTACACATGATCCTATTGCATAACAGAGCAGAATCAAGGGGCCGAATAGCCTACTTCTGTTCCTATTTCTTATAGTCCTGTGGTTACAGCTGGCAGAGATACAATGGTCAGAACTGCTGAAGATCTGCATCCCCTCAAGAGGGGCCTCTTGGTTCGAGATCGGTCAAAGGAATCAACAAATGCAGTCTATTCAAAAAGCAAGGTTGATTAGTTTATTGAATTAAGGTACCTTGACACAATTCTATCCAGCAACACAGAGACTGAAGCTTGTGTGTTCCGGGGTGAAGTTGCGCAATTACATTAGAAAATTACACATTACTTATATGTTTTTGAAGAAATAGTACAGCCTTAATTACAAGAAAGACTAATCACATATAATAAGGTGATATGATTTACAGCAAGTTATTCCAATGATATTTCCTGGGAAAGGGTTCTTAATTACAAGAAAGGTCCAACCAACCGTAATAAGGTGACATGATTGAAGACAGGCTAATCCAATGGTATTCTATGCTCAAAAATATCTTGTATACATAAATGGTCATTCCCTGTACTGGTTCAAGGTTCGTTCAAATGGTCAATTAACGTGTCAGTATTCAGCTTTTGAAGACTCAATTGTCCTCTTATCTTTCAACTGCAACTTAATTCTGCAAATCAGCAGTATGGTTCACAGGCCATTTTATAGTATTCTTGAAAGTCGAGAAACCATCTTGTTATCATAAAAATCTACATATTTTGTTACTTAAATTCAAATTTTAGATCCTCACTGCCTTAAAATCTTTTGAAACCATTCTGTAACAAATGATGATGGGCTATGCATATTTTAAATAGAATGCCGGATATATTTTCAAAGAAACTGAACGTTTTTCCTATGATTTACAGAACAGTAATTCCACAGTTAGGTAAAATATTTTTACTCAATTGCTAGCCAAGAACACAATTGTTTAAAAATTATAGACATGCTGTTGATAGTTTGCATCTAACACTTATCAGGATAAAATTGCAAAAATGCCAAATCTCAATGGCAGCAATGAATGATAGTGTATGAGAAGAGAAAGCTAGCAAGTAGACTCTGCTTGAGAAAGGCTTTATTTGCGAAACTTTCCATGGACCAGTGAATGCCAAGATTTTGTCTCAATTTAAACTGCCAAATCAACTCTGATTGGTCAAGACATTGCCATAATGAATAAAAATTGAAAGAACTGTGGATGCTATAAATCAGAAACAAAAACAGAAATTACTAGAAAAGCTCAGCAGGTTAGGCAGCATCTATGAACAGAAATCAGAGTTTACATTTCAGTTTGAGTGACTCGAAGTTCTGAGGAAGAGTCATTTGACTTGTGACATGAACTGATTTTTCTCCATAGGTGCTGCCCGACTGCTGAACTTTTCCAGCAGTTTCTGTTTTTGTTTCTTCCTAATCGTCCTTGCCAAGGATATTTCACTGGGCCCTTTTAGCCCTCCTAATTCCTTGTTTAAGTTTTCTCCTGTTTCACTTATATTCCACAAGGGCCTTAGTCTGACTTCAGTTTCCTAAACCTTGCATATGCCTCCTTTATCTTTTTGACTAAAGTTTCAATATCTTTTGTCACTCATTCCTGAATCTTGCCATCAAAAACTGAAAAGTTGAATCAATGGTCCTACTAGAGTATGACAGCCAATGTGGTGAAAATAGTGGGTGTGGCTCGTCTTCCTTCAACAATCCAGTGCTAGGAGGCAGAATTAAATTTAAGATACAGAGTTCATTTTTGAAGAATCTAGGATTGGACATCCCAGCCAGAAATGTAGAGCTCAGTCCTGCTTGAACAAAGTAAGAGCAGAGCAGCAATTTGATGGCTACTGCTGTGCATTGGAGTACTTGTGCCAAAACGCCCAAAATTTCCTGGCTTGCTCCAACCACTTCCAAACCAACGAAGTGCTATGGAACTGTCCAAAGTCTCACACTCTAGCTTAGAGTCAAAAATGTTCACAGAGGAAACAGTCTATCAGAAGCTGGGACTTCCACAGGATTTCCACAGAATCCTAACACGTATTTCAGTTGATCATCTGGTCTTTGATGATCCAGTGACAGGAAAGATTTAACATTATTGGAAGTTTATCATTTTGATTACTTGATACTTTTCACTCAAAGAGATCTCATCTTCATAATTATCAACATTTGACTTAGAAACAAATATGCTTGTGAAAAGAAACTAAAATGTGACTCTGCAAGAACCCTTTACCTAACTCAAGATCCATATCATTTAGAGCATAGCTTTCAGTTTTAAAAAATTAAAGGTTATATGTAATGTGTGTGGAAATATTTGAAGGAACTAACAAGCATTTAATGTAAATTCAATACGGCTAAAAAGTGATGTGTTGACAAAACTTTTCATCTTGCATTGAGCAGGCCAAACACAAGAATGCTACATTTCAAACAATCAGTATCTTTCCAAGAGAAACAGTTGTGGATTCATTCAGAAGTTGATAGTGAATTGAATTTATTGTCACATGTACCGAGGCACAGTGAAAAGCTTTGTCTTGCAAGCAATACAGGCAGATCACAGAGTTAAGTAGCATAGATAATGAATAATATGTAAACATAGGCAAAAATAAAAACACAGGTATAGGCGAATGTTAACAGTTTGAGAGTCAGTATTCTAACCATCGGGTAGAAACTATTGCAAAACCGGCTGGTGCATGTGTTCAGGCTTCTGTCCCCGATGGTAGAGATTGTAGAGGTTGCCATGGAGAAAACAACAGGCTCCCTAAACTTCAGAATAAGTAAATAAACAATGCAAGGTTTGAACATATTTCTTCATGTGGCAGAGAATGGGACTCTGCTTGTGAAAGTAAATCACTTCAAGCCAGCATACTCGAGACACAACCTGAGTCCACAACTGATTGCCTGAAATTGCTTGTTAGTGTAGCTATTATTTCAGTAATAAGGGGAAACTATAAAATCTGTTGGAATTAATATTTAAATTAGTACAACTGTTCAATTGAGATGTTCTTTCTTTCAGTCTGCATGAATGAAAGCTGTCAGAATGTCAGGTGGAATTAAATCTTCCCTCACAGTCAATTGAGAAACAAAGTAGCTTACGGCGAGATAAATTTGCTTTGGAAATAATTTAAGTACAATATATCATTTATATTTCAAGAGAGATCTATTGATCTAATGCTGAGCGGTATTGTGCATGAAGTGGTGAGACATAAATTTACAGGCATAACCTTTAATTTGAAGAGATCTTAATCTTATTTGATCTGCTAATAGAAAAATACACAGAAACTTGTGCTACCAATTGGGAGCAACAAAAAACTACCAACAAAATGACACGAAACAGCTGCTGCACTTAAACAAAAACTGGCTTCAGGGAGCTATCAGGGATCAAACCATCAGCCTTCTCACACAGAATTGAACAATTTGTTTTTTTAATGTCAAAGGAGAAACTTTCAAAGTAACAGAAGCCAAATGTTGATGAATGATGATGAACATTTCTTTTAGTTTATTTGATCTAAGAATGGTAGATTTCTTTGAAATGTTGGCTGATCTCCCAAAACATCATTCGTATCTTATTTTCAGAGTAATTACAATCTAACTTGAATGTTGGTTCTGCTTGCAAATTAAATTCATAAATAAATGTTGATACAGACTACTCAGAAGATTTACTTAGCATTGATAACCTGTACAACATGAAAAATTGTTGCTACTACAAGTTATAACATTTCAAAGCTAAACAAGCCTTCATTGTTAGTGTCTTGCATCAAATGAAAGACATGTTTTACATGACATAAGAACTAGGAGCAGGAGTCGGCAATTCAGCCTCTTGTACCTGCTCTGCCATTCGATATAATCATGGCTGACTTTATCTTGGCCTCAACTCCACTTTTCTGCCTGGTCTCCATAATCCTTTGACCTATTACAAAGGAAAAATCATCTCCTCCTTAAATTTACTGAAAGTCCTAGCACACACTGGGTGGAAAATTCCACAGATTCACCACCTTTTGACTGAAGTAATTTCTTCGTGTATCTGTTTTAAATCTGCTTCTCCTTAACCTAAAACTATGATTTCTCATTCTAGATTACGCCACATGAGAAAACATTCTTTCTACATCTATTGTATAATCCCTTTAGCATCTAAAATACTTCAATTAGATTGCTCATTCTTTTAATTTCCAGATAGTATGGGCCTTAACTACTCAATCTCTCTTCATGAGCTAAATCCCTCATCTCTGGAATCAATCAAGCGAACCTTCTCTGAACTACCAGCAATGCAACTATGCAACTACATCCCTCAAGTAAGGGGAACAAAATTGTATGCATTACTGCAGGTGTGGTCCCACTAATGCCTTGGGTAGTTGTAGCAACAGCTCCCTAGTTTTATTTTCTACTCCTTTAGTAATAAATGCTGAAATTCCATATATCTGCCTTATCATCTGCTGTACCTGCAGACTAGCTTTCTGCAATTCATGCATGAGGACAACCAGATCTCTCTGCACCTAAGAACTCTGAAGTTTCTCTCCAGTTAGATAATAAGCTGCCTCTTTATTAATAGAATCATAGAGCATGGAAACAGACCTTGTAGTCCAACTCGTCCATCTCAATCTGATCTAATCCCATTTGCCAGCATTTGGCCCATATCCATCAATCCCTTCCAATACTTAATGTTCTGACCAATGAACATAAGTGTGCCAAATGCCTTATTCACCATCCGTTCAACCTGTGACTCCATTTTTATGGAACTATGTACACGAATCAGACGTCTCTTTGTTTGCAATACTGCTCAGGGTGCTGCCATTAAGTATACAAGTCTTGCCCTGGTTTGCCTTATCAAAATGAAACACCTCACATGTATCTAAATTAAATTCCACATGCCACTCATCAGCCCACTGACAAAGGGCCCGCTGTACTCAGACAATCTTCTTCACTGTCCACTATACCACCTATTTTGGTGCCATCTACAGAAGTATTAACAATCCCTCCTACATTCACATCTAAATCACTTGTATAAATGTATGTTTCAGGAAAGAAATTATGAAAGAAAAAGAATGGTCACATAATGGCAGCTATGCAAGCAAAAGTGAAATATTACAGATGTTTTCATCTCCAAACTGAAAACCACAGTAGAATATGAGTCAAGTGGCATGAGATTGGAGAAGTACATATTGCATCTTCAAAAGTAATAATGATACTGCTTAGTTTATGAGGTAGTGAAAGGAAATACAGTTCAATATATTTCCAGAAGAAACAGACTTCACAACATTGTTATCAAAACCTCAATAATGACTTCAGTCACCTTTGCTTGCATAAATTCTCAAATAACTCAAAAAATTAATTTCATATTGATTGTTCGAGTACAAATGTGATTCCACTTCAGAAAGTTGTTTTTAGTCTATCATTGATAATGACACTGGGTGACAATGCCATCACTTTTCTTTGTATAGTTAAAGTGAAACAAATTTTACCATGAAAAAGTCAAAATGATTCTTCTCCAGCACTGCTATGATATGGAGAGTTCCCATGAAAATCATTAATTTATTTCTTCTTTTCACAAATACTCAACAACCTAAGATTTCCCAACTCATCGTCAATGTTCAGGTTGGTAATACCACCACTTCTTTTGCATTTTTTAGTTTTTGTCGTAGAACAAAAAAAAAGTAAAAAGGTAAAATTACCATAGTCCTACCAGATCTAGGACTGCTCTCTCATTAGAGAGAGACTGGTGATGGTTTAACCTGACAGTCACCATGCCTCAGGTGAGGGAAGAGGTTGAGAAAGTCAATCCTTCATAGTAACTTCAGCCATTGCGGGAACTGAACCCACATTGTTGGCATTAGTCTGCATCACAAACCGGCCATCCAACCAATTGAGTTAACCTGACACCAATACAAAATAAAGCAGTGAAATCTTGAAACCACTGCCTTTTAAACTTTAAAAGAAACAACTGCATTCACAATGCAGCTCTCGTGATCTCAGGATGTTCCATGTAATTTAGGAGTAGCAATATGCCATTCAGCCCCTCCGGTCTATTCCACTATTGTATAAAATCATGGTTGGTCTGAATGTAACCTCAAATCTGCATTCCCACCTACTCATGATAATCATTCACCCTCTTGTTTATGAAGAATCTATCTATGTCTTCTTTAAAAATATTCAAGGACTTTGCTTCCACCAGAGTTCCAGTCTCATGACCCATGAGAAAAAAAATTACCTCATCTCTTGCTTTAAATCCTTGAGATCCACACTAAACAGTGACACATAGCTCTAGATTCACCCACAAGAGGAAACATCCCCTTCCAAAGCATCTCATATGCTTCAATCAAGTCAACATTTACTCTATGATCAAAAGGTGACTTATCCTAAACTCTGTTGATATGAGACTAGGCTACCCAACCTTTTCTAATAAGACAATCCACACCTCTAAATTTCAGATATTACTCGAATAACGTTCTCTGAACCCCCTCCAACTAAATTACAACCTTTAAATAAGATGACCAACACAGTGCATACGGTGTGTAGATGAGGTCTAACTAAAGTATAACCTCTGTACTTTTGTATTCAATTAATCTTACAACAAATGATAATATTCTTCGTTAAAAATCAACAATACCACGTTATACTTCAACAGGTTTATTTGGAAGCACTAGCTTTCAGAGTGCTGCTCCTTCATCAGGTGGTTTCTTCATCAGGAAGGAGTAGCACTATAAACGCTAGTGCTTCCAAATAAACCTGTTGGGACTATAACCTGGTGCTGTGTGATATTTAACTTTGTACACCCAGTCCAAATCATGATAATATTCCAGTAGCTTTCCAAATTACTTGTCATATCTGCTTAAATCTCCTCAAATCCTTTGAGCAATATTATCAGTGATTGCTTCCACAATATCCTGAAAATTTACTGCCAGATTAGCCACTCCACAATATCAGTATCCTCTCTCTGGTCAATATCTTAGGCATCAAGACACCGGTTGCAGTACATCAACTGGACTCGGAAGGCTACACCATCTGCATGCCTGACACAGACTTCCAAAACAAGCTCTCTAAATCTGAGCTTCAACATGGGAAATGGTCACCAAACCAGCAGAAGAAATATGCCAAAAACATCCTCCAAACCTCCCTACGAAAATGCAATACCCCCACCAATTCATGGAAATTTCTAGCCCAAGCTCAGACAATTTGGAGGAGCATCCATGAAGGAACCAAATATTTTAAGTCTATCCAACAGGCAGAGAGTGCGGAAGAAACGGCCCACCTACCCATTCCAGCAAGTGGCAGGATTTAGCCACCTCAAAGCCTACAACACACAAGTGGGAGAAAGTCATCCTCAAACCTGAGGAACGGCCCAAGGCAAAGTATATTTGCACATTGCAAAATTCATAAAACAGTAACAGCCAGATTGAATGTGCACATAGTCACACTGACTGATAAATACTGGGGAGAGGATAAGAAAAAAAAAGCCTGCTCTTCTTCAAATTGAGCCAAAGGATACTTTATGCTCACATGAGAGAGCAGATGGACGTCAATTTAATGGAATATCTAAAGGTTATGCAGGTCTGACAGTACAATGCTCTTTCCATACTGTATGATAGCTTGAGCTTTGAGTTTGTGCTCACCCATCAGTGACAATACTGGATTGATTGTTTAAGCTTTTCCAATCTTAAATCTATTTTTAAATTTCAAAACATCCACAGTTCTTTCTCTATTACATCTGGATTTATTCCACAAATGCAAGACACGATCAATATTTTTAAACTCTCATTTTTGCTTCCTAGTTTAACAACTTTTTATTTTTAAAACAACTATGATATTTTAAGTCACAGAAGGAAAGCTTGGAAATATTTAGCAGTAATTTATGAGTAAATGCCAAATAGTTAGATTACTGCACTACTACTGAGGGTATTGGGATCTGCATTATGGTTCCACATGTCAGACAGTGCAACAAATTATAAAACAGATGCAATATTGACTGACCTTTTAACATACATATAAACCATTACTGCATAGAAACATCTGACCTTCAAGTACAAAATAATGACTAAAAATTTTTACAATTTTGGAACCCTGTCATACAACACCACCAAATGTATTGCTCAGCATCTATAATTTGTTATCTTTCTAGGACCTTTACAGAAACAATTTGACCACATAAAGATGTTTTACTTTTTTTCTCGATTTAATACTTGGAGACTAGGCTGAATCTTCTAGTTTTTAGCTAAATCTGAGCTGTGATGAATTGTTTGGAGGGATTTTTGCTGCGGGGCCTAGTAAGATTTCTTTCTCTATTCTTACCAAACTTGATTCATTAATTACCTACCATGTCGATATGCTGTCTCTCTTATCTGAATTCCATGCATTTTACCACTGTGCCATTCCCACAACAACTCATCATTCAGATGCCCCCTGAAGGAATGGTCTCATTTGTACCTGCACCACTTCTAAACGGTGCTTCTGCACCTGGATAAGCATTTGGCATTCCACAGCTAAACTGCTCAGTCACTGACAGAGTCTAAACATATCAGAGAAGGAGCAACTGGCACCATAATTCTCTGAAAGGGACCTGGTGGATGGAATGGTCCAGAAAAGAAGCTTCAAATTACTTGAGGACTGGCAGAGGAAGCTATGCCCCAAAACACTGTCCACTTGGCCTGAGGTCACCATGCAGTCAGTTTTGACTCCAGGGTGTAAAGGAGTTGCCAGTGGTGCCATAAGGTCAATGACATTTTCCGCTCTGCCACTTTCAGTACCATCTCTTCTCTCTGCGATAGCAACTCCACAGCTCCCTGAGGTAAATAATCTGCCACTCTCTCTACTGCTGACAACAGCTTCTCTCTCTCTCTCTCACTCATACTCTCCTCCCCTCAAACCTCTCAATTCCCATGCCACAAACCCTGTATGCATATGCGATGCTTGTTCAGTCCTCTGGTACATCTCACCACCTATTCCCCACATTCACCAGGTCTAAAAGCTGTGAAGTAAAAACAATGACTGGAGATGCTGGAAAGCAAATACTGGATTAGTGGTGCTGGAAGAGCACAGCAGTTCAGGCAGCATCCAACGAGCAGCGAAATCGACGTTTCGGGCAAAAGCTTTTGCCCGAAACGTCGATTTCGCTGCTCGTTGGATGCTGCCTGAACTGCTGTGCTCTTCCAGCACCACTAATCCACTAAAAGCTGTGAAACCCACTGTAAACTCACTCATCATCACACCTCTCCATTTCTGCTCAATACAGGAGAAGCAGCCCAAAACATGGTAGAGAACGTCCATTAGGGTGAACGGGTGCTCCACATCTGTGTACTCATTCCTTAGGAGGCCAGAATCCTGGCCCACGCAGGAGAAGACCCAAACTGTGCCTGTGGGGGACAAGACATCCATGTCCCACCAAGTGAGTAAGTACCACTCTTCATTCCACTGCAATCCTCATATTAATCAAAACTGTCATTCTCAATTATGGCATAACATGACTAATCACAAGCCACTCCCCTTTCCCTTGCAGCTCCACTGGCCTCCATTTGACCACTACAGAGAAACACCCAGCGCCTCGAAAAATGCATATCTCAACCTCTGCCTCCTGAATCTCCACCAGTTCAGATACAGACACCATATGGGGAACCGTAGGCTTAAAGAGTGTGGGTACATAACATTTCCACACTGGCTATGAGAGAAATGCCCCTGGCCAATGGCACTTGGCGATCAAGCAGGATAAGACACTGTGGTGCAGTCCTTGCATGGGATTTTGTACACTACATTGGTTTTGCTCATGTTGGGTATCGGGTCCTTCGTTCTGGTGAGTTGTTGTCTGAGAGTGGCTGTTGGTTTGTGTGCTGTTATTAGTCCTAGTGGTCGCAGTAGTCTGGCTGTCAGTTCTGAAATGCTCTTAAGACAACGGAACAAGGACATGCCGCAACCCAAAGGACTAGCCACACTACCATACATCAGGAGCATTTCAGAACTGACAGCCAGACTACTGCGACCACTAGGACTAATAACAGCACACAAACCAACAGCCACTCTTAGACAACAACTCACCAGAACGAAGGACCCAATATCCAACATGAGCAAAACCAATGTAGTGTACAAAATCCCATGCAAGGACTGCACAAAACACTACATAGGACAAACAGGAAGACAGCTAACGATCCATATCCATGAACACCAACTAGCCACGAAACGACACGACCAGCTATCCTTGGTAGCCACACACGCAGATGACAAGCAACATGAATTCGACTGGGACAACACTACCGTTATAGGGCAAGCCAAACAGAGAACAGCCAGGGAATTCCTAGAGGCATGGCACTCATCCACAGACTCTATCAACAAACACATCGACCTGGACCCAATATACCGGCCACTACAGCGGACAGCTCGAACTGACAACCGGAAGCGGCAGAGACAGGCCACTATAAATGCCGGAAGAAACAGCACAGAAGCGCTTCACAGGAGGCTCCCAAGCACTGAGGATGTCATCGAGACAGGGGACGAAACGTTTGCAAGACAAATTCCCAGCTCGGCAAACGCAACCACAACAACGAGCACCCGAGCTACAAATCTTCTCCCAAACTTTGAAAACCTAGACTGTGATAAGTTATCAAATGAACATATTCTATAAACTCTTATTTCTTCATCTTTAATCTGCCACAGAATTTCTTTAACACCATAAACTTCTTATACTTACATAGCTGTTTACATTCACTTTTAATAAAGTAAAATATCCCCTACACAGAAACAAGGAAATCTAACACCGAGGAAGTAGTGGCGAATATGAGCAAAAGTTTCAACCAAGAAGTAGGCTTCAAGGAGTATGCAAATGGAACAAAGAGAAGCAGAGAGGTGTTGGGGGATATTCTGGGTCTTAGGGTTACAGTATTTAAATGTACAGCCAAGAACATCTTGTTCCACCACTCCCCACAAGATGAAGCACCCCCTCCATGTCTATTTTATCCACATCTTTTATCTTGAATACCTCAATTTGATTTCCCCTTATTTGGCTAAATCCTAAACAGTATAGGACATGGTGTAGGCAGCAGATTTTTGATTGAACTTAAAACTTTTGAAAGGTGATAGATGGGAAGCTCGTCAGAATTATGCTGGAAGAGTTATGTCTCAGGTAACAAAGGTGTGAATAAAAACCTCAGCAGCAGACAAGGTTAAGAATGGAACTGGGGCAATGTTCCGAAGATGGAAAAAGGCAATCTTAATGGCTAAAGTGAAGGATAGCTGATTCATTGTGGGTGGCACGGTGGCACAGTGGTTAGCACTGCTGCCTCACAGCGTCAGAGACCCGGGTTCAATTCCCGCCTCAGGCGACTGACTGTGTGGAGTTTGCACGTTCTCCCTGTGTCTGCGTGGGTTTCCTCTGGGTGCTCCGGTTTCCTCCCACAGTCCAAAAATGTGCAGGTCAGGTGAATTGGCCATGCTAAAATTGCCTGTAGTGTTAGGTAAGGGGTAAATGTAGGGGTATGGGTGGGTACGCTTCGGCGGGTCGGTGTGGACTTGTTGGGCCGAAGGGCCTGTTTCCACACTGTAAGTAATCTAATCTAATCTAATCTAGAAGCTCATTTCCTGGTTGAAAATCACACTGCATTTGGAACTTTCTGATTGTTGCCAGGGAGAGGGTTGCAATTGGTAAGTAGGAAACGGAGATTGTGACATAGACTGAAAACATTGGCTTCAGTCTCAGCAATATTTAGACAAAGAAAGTTTCAGTTCGTCTCATCCAGTATTGGAAGCCAGGTAAGCAATCAGATAATTTACAGATGGTGGAAGAATATTCTTTGACTTATTTTATGAAACTGTCCACTATTTCTTTGAAGTTACCTGACAATCTTTCTCACCTTTGCTCAGGCTTTCAAATTTTTTTTGCTTCTCCACACTATTTTCTATATTCTGCTTGTGTTTCGTTTGAATTTGAGATTTGAAATGCTTGTTTTAAAAGCTAACAGATTAAAACGGATGAGAAGAAGTAAGGAACTTTAAACTACCTGGAAAACATTGAATTATAAATTGGACATCATGCACGTTATTTATGCATCACTAACAATATCTGTATAATACTGCAGTGCATTCCTCATATCCAGATTACTTCTTAAATGTATTTATCTTTCAAGCTGGGATGGGTTTTTGTACATCATGCAGTTCACCATGTGTTATTTCAAAGATGGTCAGATCTCTGCCTGTGCAAAGGAAATACATAAGAAGTGACTTTCACCTTACCCTTTTCAGCATACTTCATGTTTCAATATACCAATTGCCACTGCTGCTGCTATATAATTCATGCCTTGAATTCTTCTGCTCTAAGACAGCATTAGTGCCAGATGCTGAGTTCAGCACCAACTTCCGATGACATTTCATATTTCCCTGTTTAGTGGCCTCCAGGGAGACGGTGTTTTTAAAATTTTCTAAGACCCAACATCCAAATAAATGAATTCATAAGATAAAAGCTAGAAGAATTTGCATGCCAAGAGCAGAATATTATTAAAATAAAGGTTACTGCTGCCAGTTAGCTATGGGCCTTAAAACTAAGTCAGAGAAAGCTAGGAAAGATGCATTATTGCTCAGCACAAAACTTCAAAGGAATCACAGTAACTAAGATCTTAAAGATTGATAAAGGTTGGAGAATGTGAATAATTGATATTTATTACAACAAACAAATAACTATTAGCTATTTATAGCTGCTGGCTACACATTTATGGTAGCTAACTTTTGAGATTGCTTCCAATAATTATTTTCAGTTACCTCTCTGGAATATTCCTCTAATATATATTGTACCTTGTTTGTGTCAACACCTATGCTTAACAGGTGTGCATGAATATCATCTGACTGAATTGCAGTAATATAACTCATTAGCCAATTTAATATAATTCTTTTGATTACTTTAGAATTTTTGAATGTTCATAATTAACTTTAGACAGTTAATTAATCATAATTGAGATTTAATACATGACTAAATTTTAATAACTACGCAAGTGAGAAAGAAGGCCTGAGTTTAAGTCACACCTGCTCCAGAGACGTGTCATAACATTGTTGAACAGGCGGATTGTAAGTATCTACATTTGAAGAGAAATTGAACTCAGAAAATACTCAAAATGTACAGCAAGGAAAATATATACTTGAAGGCATCAACATGTTCCCTGTTTCAAACAGGCAATAGCTAATGATTTGAATCTAAATTGCACCTTAGCCCAGTAATGTGAAAGGTTAAAATGTAAAATGTAAAACTTAGCCCACATTAGCTTTTCCAATACAGATTTTGGTGTTTTCAAAAAAAAGTACTCTGGGAGTGGACGTTAACAACATTTAATTGTTGGAAAAAAGGGAAATGCTACAGGAAAACAAACACATTTTAGATGAGGCAAGCAAAATCATCCAACTCTGTGAAAGTATCAGAAGCAGGAGTACCCATGCAGAGAGCTGGATATTAGCGAATGGTGTGTTGCCTCTCTGGTGCCAGGATCAAGGATATCTCAGAGAGGGTGCAGAATACTCTCAAAGGGGAGAGGGACCAGCAGGACGTCATTGTACACATTGGAACTAACAACATAGGAAGAGAAAAGGATGAGATTCTGAAGGAAGAATATAGAAAGTTAGGCAGGAATTTAAAAAGGAGGACCTCAAGGGAAGTAATATCTGGATTACTCCTGGAACTACGAGCTGGTGAGGGTAGGAATAGGAAGATAGAGCAGATGAATGAGTGGCTGAGGAGCTGGTGAAGGGGGAAAGGCTTCACATGTTTTGGATCACTGGAATCTCTTCTGGGGTAGAAGTGATCTGTACAAGAAGGATATTTTGCACCTGAATTGAAAAGGGACTAATATTCTGGCAAGGAGATTTGCTAGAGCTGCTCGGGAGAATTTAAACTGGCAAGGTAATGGTTAGACCCAGGGAGATAGTAAGAAAAGAGATCAATCTGAGACTAGTACAATTGGGAAAAGGAGCGAGTCAAACAGTCAGGGCAAGCTGGAAGAAAGCAGAGAACAAGGTAGAACTGATAAATTAAACTGCACTTATTTCAATATGAGAGGCCGAACATGAAAGGCACATGATCTGAGGGCATGGTTAGGAACATGGGCCTGGGATAGCATAGCAATTACAGAAACATGGCTCAGGGATGGGCAGGACTGGCAGCTTCATGTTTCAGGATACAAATGTGATAGGAAGGATAGAAAGGCAAGAACCTTCAAAAGCTGACTGGGGGCAGACGTTTGCAGGTAAAGGGACAGCTGGAAAAAGGGAAGCCTTCAGAAATGAGATAATGAGAATCCAGAGACAGTATAATCCTGTTAGGGTGAAATGAAAGACTGATAGGTATAAGGAATGCTGGATGACTTGAGAAATTGAGGTTTTGGTTAAGACAAAAAAGGAAGCATGTTGTCAAGTTTTGACCGGATAGATCAAGTGAATCCTGAGAAGAGTATAAAGACAGTAGCAGTATTCTTAAGAGGGAAAACAGGAGGTCAAAAAGGGGACATGAGATTGCTTTGGCAAATAGGGTTAAGGAGATTTCCATAGGAATTTTATAAATACATCAAGGACAAAAGGGTAACTCGGGAGAGACTAGGGCCCTTAAAGATCAGCAAGGCAGCCTATGTGTGGAACTGCAGGAAGTGAGGGAGGTACTAATTGAATATTTTGCATCAGTGTTTACTGTGGAGAAGGACATGGAAGATACAGAATGTGGGGAAATAGATGGTGACAGCTTGAAAAACGTCCATATTACGGAGGAGGTGCTGAATATCTTGAAAAGCATATTTGTGGATAAAACCCCAAGACCTGATTTGGTGTACCCTAGAACTCTGTGGGAAGTTAGGGAAGTGATCACTGGGCCCCTTGCCGAGATATTTGTATCATCAATAGTCACAGGTGAGGTGCCGAAACACTGGAGGTTGGTAACGTGGTGCCACTATTTAAGAAAGGTGGTAAGGAAAAGCCAAGGAAGTATAGACCAGTGAGCTTGATGTTGGTGGTGAGCAAGTTGTTGGAGGGAATCCTGAGGGACAGGATTTACATGTATTTGGAAAGTCAAGGACTGATTAGGGATAGTCAGCATGGCTTAGTGCGTGGGGAAATCATGTCTCACGAACTTGATTGAGTTTTTTGAAGTAACAAAGAGGATTGATGAGGGCAGACGGGTGGTCGTGATCTATATGGACTTCAGTAAGGCATTTGACAAGGTTCCTCATGGGAGACTGGTTAGCAAGGTTAGACTTCATGGAATACTGGAAGATCTAGCCATTTGGATACAGAACTGGCTTGAAAGTCGAAGAAAGAGGGTGGTGGTAGAGGGCTGCTTTTCAGACTGGAGGCCTGTGACTAGTGGAGTGCTACAAGGATCGGTGCAGGGTCCACTGCTTTTTGTCAGTTATATAAATGAGTTAGATATGAACATAAGAGGCATAGTTAGTAAGTCTGAAGATGACACCAACATTGGAGGTGTGGTGGACAGCGAAGGTTACCTCAGAGTACAATGGGATCTTGGTCAGATAGGCAAATGGGCTGAGGAATGGCAGATGGAGTTTAATTTAGATAAATGCCAAGAGCTGCGTTTTGGAAAAACAAATCAGAGCAGGACTTATACATTTAATAGTAAGGTCCTAGGAAATGTTGCTGAACAAAGAGGCCTTGGAGTGCAGGTTCATAGCTCCTTGAAAGTACAGTCGCAGGTAGATTGGACAGTGAAGAAGGAGTCTGCTATGCTTTCCTTTATTGGTCAGAGTATTGAAGATAGAAGTTGGGAGGTCATATTGCGGCTGTACAGAACATTGGTTAGGCCACTTTTGGAATACTGCATGCAATTCTGGTCTCCTTCCTAACGAAGGATGTTGTGAAACCTGAAAGGGTTCAGAAAAGATTTACAAGGATGTTGGATGCTGAGGGGTGACCTTATAGAATCATGAGGGGCCTAGGTAGGATAAATAGACAAGGTCTTTTCCTTTGGGTAGGGAAGTCCAGAACTAGAGGGTATAGGTTTAGGGTGAGAGGGGAAAGGTTTAAAAGGGAACTAAGGGGCAATTTTTTCATGCAGAGGGTGGTATGTGTATGGAATGAGCTGCCAGAGGTAGTGGTGGAGGCTGGTACAATTACAGCATTTAAAACATATCTGGATGGGTACATGAATAGGCAAGGTTTAGAAGGATATGGGTCAAATGCTAGCAAATGGGAATAGATTAGGTTAGGATATCTGGTCGGCATGGATGAGTTGGACTGAAGGGCCTGTTTTCCGTGCTGTACATTTCTATGATTCTATAACCTAGCACAAATTAAAGAAGGGTAATAGGGCTGTCTCAGTAATCTACAGCTCAGTGTCTTCTAGATATCGATGATAAAGTGTTAGATATCTTGAAAGAAGAACCTGCAAATACCTAAATGGATACTGAATGGAGAGTCAACATAGATTTTTGGAAGGGAGGTATCACGTAACAAATTTATTCAAGTTCTCCAAAATGATGGACCATATTGACAGTACAAAAAGAGTTGGTATGGAGCAGAAAAGTGACCCGAAAGGTGGCAACTCTCACTATTTTGCAAAGCTACTGCAGCCTCCAAACCTACTGAGGATATAGATTAACAAGTAGACTCACAAATTTATGACCTTTATTCTGAGGAATTTAAGTTCTTTTAATACACGAAGAACTTCCCAGCTGATTTTAATTAGCTAAGGACCAAGTGTGACATACACACATCATACTGCTACAAATTAGAGTCTTTTTACAGTTCGGGCACTGTATGAAGACTGCACCATAACAATAAAAATGTAAAATGCTGAGCATATATGAACAGATGGATTAATAAATAATCTAATACAGAACAACTAATTTTCAACTGCTTGTTAAATTAGTTTGACATTCTTAATGAGGCAAAATGAATTACAGTTCAAACACGTGATTAGATGCTGTGGAGCAAAGCTTCCAACAACTTGCACCTAATGTGGAAATTGGGTTAATTGTCATACCTCTGATAAAAATAGATGTGAATTAAAGAAAAGTGATACCAAAGTTTGGTCGGAAAAAGTTTTAAACAAAGAAGAAAAATATAGAGTAGTGGAGAAATTTAAGAATGGATTTCTAAGCTGAGAAGCTTGATAACAGAAGGCATACAAACACATGAAATAGGAACAGGAGTAAGACACTCAGTTCCCCAGTTCTACTCTGCCATTCACAATGGTCACTGATTATCTGATTGCAGCCTGAATTCCACACACCCAACATGAGAAGAGAGAAAAAAAAATTATAGAAGATAGATGTTGTCCCCTTACATTCAAAATCAGGTGAAGTTATAATGGGAATGAAGAGCAGGCAGACCAAGTAAATTAATACTTTGGTTCTGTCATCATAAAAGAGGATGTTAAGTACTATCCCAAACTACGGTGGGGAACATATGGTATAAAGAGGGTGAACCTGAAGGAAATCAATATTCATAGGGAAATGGTGTTTGAGAAACTGATGGGATCAAAGGTCGAAAAATCTCCAGGTTAGAGACAAAAAAAAACTGCAGTTGCTGGAATCCAAAACAGAAAGGCAGGAAGCTGGAAGAACACAGCAAACCAGGCAGCCAGAAGTGGAGAAGTCAACATTTCAGATGTAACCCTTCTTCAGGACTGGGGATGGGTGCAGGGAGAGCTGCAGATAAAGGGGTTGGTGGGGACAGGGTGGTGAAGTGGGAAGTGAAGACCAATAGAGGGTAGGACCAGGTTGGCCAATGGGAGGAATGAACATGGTTGGTGGCAGGGGACAATGGAAGGGGTGGGAGGTGGCTGGGAAGGGAGGTTATTTGAAACTAGAGAACTCAATGTTGAGTCCTCCAGGCTGTAGGCTGCCCAGGTGGAAGATGAGGTGTTATTCCTCCAATTGTGGTGTGGTTAGTTGTGATAATGGAGGAGGCCAAGGATGGTCAAGTCAGTAGGTGAGCGGTTAGGGGAATTGAAATGGGTGGTGACTGGGAGGTCCGGTCAGCCCCTGTGGACCCTGCTACGATGCCCGCCAAACCAGGGCCCGATAATCTACATCCCGGAGTATTTAAGAAAGTGACCCTTGAAATAGTAGTCATCTTTAAAGATTCTATAGGTACTGGAGCAGTTCCTAAGGATTAACATAACCACATTATTTAAAAAGGGAGATTGCAAGAAAACAGGAAATGATAGACCAGTTAGCTTGATTTTGATAGTGGGGAAAATGCTGGAGTCCATTATAAAAGATTTAGCAGCAGAGCTCTGTGAAAACAGTGATCAGATTGGATAGAATCAGCATGGATTTACAAAAGACAAATCGACTGGAATTTAAGGACATAATTAGTATAGTTTATGTCATTTACTCAGATTTTTAGAAGGCATTTGGTAAGATTCCATATAACAGATTAGCATCTAAAGTGAAAGTGCATGGGATTGAGGTAGTGTATGGTTATGATAGAAAATGGGTGGACTGACTAGCAGATAGGAAAAAAAAATAAGAATAAACTGGTGATTTTCCAAGTGGCAACCAGTGACTGGGTGGGGGGTAGTTAGTGCAGGGAACATTGCTTGGACCCCAGCTATTGGCAATATATATTAATGATTTAGGTGAGGGAACTAAATGTAATATTTCCAAGATTACAGGATGATGCAGAGTTTGATATGATAGTGAAGTGTGACAAGGATGCAGACAAGCTTCAGATTAGTTTATACAACTTGAGTGAGTGGGCAGATGAAATGAAATGTGGATAAACTTGAGGTTATCCAGTTTGGTAGCAAGCACAGGATGGCAGATTAGTATCTGAATTGTGTTAGATTGGGAAAGAGGATGGTACAACAAGACTTCTGTTTTCTTGTACACCAGTCGCTGAAAGTAAGCATGCAGGTGCATTGGGCAGTGAAGACGACAAATGGCATTTTTGACCATCATAGAGAGAGAATTTGAGTACAGAAGTAGGGCTGTCTTGCAGCAATTATACAGGGACTTGGTGAGACCACACTTAGAATACTGTGTGCAACTTTGGTCTCCTCCTCTGAGGATGGACACTCTGGCTACAGGAGGAGTGTAACAAAGGTTTACCATACTAATTCCTGGGCTCTCAGGACAGAGGTACGAGGATAGGTTGAATCAGTTACAATTATATTTGCTGGATTTCAGAAGAATGCGGGGGAATTTCATGAAAACTTGTAAAATTCTAATAGGACTAAGCAGGGTAGATGTAGGAAGGATGTTACCAATGATCAGGGAGTGCAAAACCAGGGAGTCAAAGTCTAAGGATATGGAAAAGCGCAGCAGGTCAGGCATCATCCAAGGAACAGGAGAATCGATGTTTCGGGCTTCAGCCCTTCTTCAGGCATCAGCCCTTCTTCAGCTGATGCTCGAAACGTTGATTCTCCTGCTCCTTGGATGCTGCCTGACCTGCTGCGCTTTTCCAGCAACACATTTTCAGCTCTGATCTCCAGCATCTGCAGTCCTCACTTTCTCCTCGAAGGATTTGGGTCAAGATCATCTATGTGTGGAACTGAAAGAGATGGGTAAGATGCTAAATGAGTATTTCGTGTCGGTATTTACTGTGGAGAAAGATACATAAGCTCGAGAACTTTGAGAAATAAATAATAATATTTTGAAAAGTGTCCAAAGAAAAGAGGATAATGTGCTGGAGTTTTTAAAATGTAGAAAGATGGTGAATCCGAGAACTGATCAGATGCATCAAAAAACCTTGTGGGAAGCTCGGGAAGTGATATCTCAGCATGGGGCCGAGCGATTTGTATCATTGATAACTATGGATGAGCTGCCAGAAGAGTGGAAGGTGGCTAATGTGGTGTCATTATTTAAGAAAAGCAGGAAGGAAAAGTCAGTGATGGGTAAATTGTTGGAGGGGATTCTGAGGTGCAGGAATTACATGCATTTAGAAAAGCAGTAATTGATTAGGGATAGTCAACATGGTTTTGTGCATGGGAAATCATGTCTCACTAACTTGATTACATTTTTTGAAGAAATGCCAAAAAAGGTTGACTAAGGTTGAGCAGTGGATGTTGTCCATATAGACTTCAGCAAGGTGCTTGACAAGGTTCCACATGGTAGACTGGTTAGCAAGGTGAGATCACATGGAACCCAGGAGAGCTAGCTATGTGTATATACAATTAGCTTGAAGACAGGTGACAGAGGTTGATTGCAGAGGGTTATTTTTCAGACTGGAGGCCAGTGACAAGCAGTATGTGGCAAGGATTAGTGCTGGGTCCAGTGCTCTTTGTCATTATATAAATGATTTGGATGTAAATATAGGAGGAATGACTAGTAAGTTTGCCGATGACACCAAAATTGGTGTAGTGGACAGTGAAAAAGGTTGTCTCAGAGTACAATGGGACCTTGATTGTGTGGGCTGACGAGTGGAAGACTGACTTAAATTTACAGAAATTTGAGGTGCTGCATTTTCATAAGGTAAATTTGGGCAGGACTTATACATTTAATGGGAGGATCCTGGACAATGTTGCTGAAAAAAAAAGACCTTGGAGTGCGGATTCGTAGTTCCTTGAAGATGGAGTCACAGAAAGACAGGATGGTGAAGGTGACATTTGGAACGCTTGCCCTAATTGGTCAATGCATCGAATGTAGGAGTTGGGATGTCATGTTGCAGCTGTTCAGGACATTGGTCAGACCACTTTCGGAATTCTACATTCAGTTCTGGTCTCTCTGCACAGGGAAGACATTGTGAAACATGAAAGGGTTCAGAAAAATTTACAAGGACGTTGTTGGAGTTGGAGGGTTTGAGCTATAGGGAGAGGCTGAACAGGTTGGGGCTATTTTCTTTGGAGCATCAGAAACTCAGGGGTGACCTTATAAAGGTTTACAAAGTCATGAAGGGCATGGATAGGGTGAATAGCCAAGGTCCCTTTCTCAGAGTAGGAGCATCCAAAACTGGAGGGCATTGGTATAAGATGAGAGGGGAAAGATTTAAAAGAGACCTAATGGGTAGTCTTTTTATGCAGAGGTTCGTGCATGTTTGGAATAAGCTACCAGAGGAACTGATGGAGGTAGGTGCAATGACAACATTTAAACTGTGTCGTTCTATTCATTGGTACATAAATAGAAAGGATTTGGATATTGGCCAAATGCTGGAAAATAGTATGCGATTAATTTAGGATATGTGGCTTGCATGGATGAGCTGGACTGAAGGGTCTGTTTCCGTGCTGAACAACACTTTCTCTCTATGACTGTATGACCTCGATGAGAAGTTCCTTCACTCAGTGGTGAACCCATGGAAATTGCTACCACAGAGAGCAGTTGAGACCCAAATATTGCATGATTTCAAGGAGCTGGATATACCATCTGGGGCGAAAGGAATCAAAGGAACTAGAAAAGGGATAGCGGGGACAGGCTATTGAGTTGAATGATCAGCTATAAAGTCAAACAGCATAGAAACAGGCCATTCGGTCCAACTCATCCATGCTGATCAAGTTTCATAAATTAAACTAGTTTCACTTGCCTGTGTTTGGACAATTTCCCCCAAACCTTTCCTATTCATGTATCAGCCCAAATGTCTTTTAAATGTTGTAACCGTACTTGCATCTATCACCTCCACCGGTAGTTCATTCCACACATGAACCACCCTCTACGTGAATATGTTGCACCTCACTTCCATTTTAAATTTTTCTCCACTCACCTTAAAAATATGCCCTCTAGCTTTGAACACCCCTATCCTAAAGATAAAAAGATGCTTTTGCTGTTCACCTTATCTATGTGTATATACAATTAGCTTGAAGACAGGTGACAGAGGTTGATTGCAGTTTTTTTAAACCTCTGTGAGGTTCAACCTCCTCTGCTCCAGTGAAACATTCTCAGCCTATCCAGCTTCTCCTCATAACTCTGAACTCTCTCTAATTTAATAACATCCTTTCTGTAACAGGGCAATTAGAACCGTACACAGTACTCCAAAGATGGCCTGACCAACATCCCGTACAAATGCAACATGATATCCCAATTCCTATACTCAATGGTCTGAGCAATGAAGACAAGTATGTAAAACATCTTCTAAACCATCCTGTCTAGCTTTGATGCAACTTTCAATGAACAATGAACCTGCATCCCTAGGTTTCTTTGTTCGATAACACGAGGGCCCTACCATTAACTGTATAAGCCCTGTCTTCTTTGACTTACCAAAATGCAATCAAAATTCAGAATTTTTGTAATTTGAAAGGCATGCACTAAAATCTGCACAACTAAATTCACGAGGATGCAGGGTTGCTTTAAAACATTAACAAGGTTTCTTTTACATGTTGTAGCTTTAGGAGTAAAGAATATGTTAATATTTCTATCAAAACTGCAGCTTGCAAAAAAACTGAGAGTCCAATTTAATTTGGTTTTACTCAAAAACAAAAATAAGTTAATCAAGAATGATATCTTTGCACTTTTCCATATCTCACTGAAACAGTTTGAAGGAAACTCTATTTTCATCTGCTGCAATAATAAAGAATATTTTGATTTGAAATTCAGAAGCAATAAAAGAACAAATTGTTTCCATTAGTAGCAGTTACTGGAGTGCACGTTCTTTTCATCCAACAACTGTTTCTTTTGGATCTTAATGATGAAAAGGACCATATCCAATCAGATAAATCTGAGCTGATGGAGTGTCATTTCATTCAATGTTCAATAATCTTTATTTTGTTTAACCTTTTATGCAACAAATCAATTGGACATGTGGGAACACAATTATACCACCCTATTTTTGGAAGTGACTTTTGTGAAAATACATTTAATGTAACAACCAGAAAACAATGGCTTCTAAATGAGAATGTTCAGTTTCTTTTAAAGCACTGTAGAAATAAACAAAATAACTTTCTGTTCTTTCATTTCAACAATAGTTGCTGCCATAGAATAGGCAAGAAGTAATGGAACAACATGCTTACCAATCTAATTCTTTGAATAGATCCTTTAGTGGGATGAATTTTTTTTTAAAAATCAATCCTTTTATCAACAACCTATTTTGCTCAGTCTTTGCCACAATCACCCTATGGCACATTGAAGAACCATTGGGTTTGGACAGTGACAGGTTCTCACTTAAGGGAACCTATCCTGAGGTGCACAAAAGCACTCCTCAATACTCATTCCTTTACCCCATTTACAGTTTGTTCAGATTGTGTGAACTGGATTGATACATGCCTCAACTCAGATTAGCAAACCATCCAATGAAGAGACTGAATAAGGTACAGCATACAGAGGCATTCGCTGTGCCATCTTAAAAGTAGTAAAAGCGTGCCTGTAATAGTTAAGAGAGATATGATCTTCAACAACCCCCCTCTCTGCACAGTAAATTGTGATTTAAAATGTAAGTGAGGATCTATGCAGGAATACATTTTGTGGAAATCTCCAAAAGATAAAATTTTATGGAGTGTGGAACTTGTCATTAAGCTGTTCAGACAGCTGTTTTAGAGCAAGTGGGGCTTGAACCTGGCCTCCAGGCTGAGAGGTAGGAATGGTACCAAAGGTGGGGTTGTGAAGTAGATATTTTCTAATCAATCTGTTCAGTGATGCCATCACACACTTCTGACATTTTGGGATTTGAACCCGAATCTCCTGTTCACAGGCAGGGAAGCCAACACTGTACTACTCTGATATTATTTAATTAATCAATTGTTTGTCAAAAGGTGTTAATAGAGATAATCAGAAACCTAATTCAGATTTGTTTCAGCATAACTATATTCTATTTTTTTCTGTTTATTTAGGTAATATTGGTATTGCTGATTGGGCCAGCATTTATTGCATATCCCAAGCTGCCGCTGAGAAGGTGGTGGTGAGCTGCCTTCTTAAACCACTGCAAGTGCATCCACAATGCCAATAGCAGAGATCCAGGATTTTGACCCAGCAACACTGAAGGTACAGCAATATAGTTTCAAATGTGGATGGGGAGTTTTTTTGTAAGGAACTTGCAGGTGGTAGTATTCCCTTCTGTCTGCCACCCTTGCCGTTCTGGATGGTACACTTACATTGAACCAGAGAATTATAAATGGTTTCATTTGTCATATCATGCCGATGCCGGCTCCTAATGACAGAGACCTATACTAACTAAAGATTCTAACTATTGAGAACAATAAAATTAGCCCTATTAGGTAGAATGTACAGATTTGTGTCTTTTAAAATCACTTGCTTATCTTTTGAGGTGAAAATAATTATGCTCATCATGTGATGTCTGGTGGGGTTCAGTGGGTACATAGGTGACCATTAAGGTCAATTTTTGCATAATCTGCTGCAAATAGGATAGAATACCACAGGTAATTTGCATGTTCCATGAGTCACTGGCTTGTGATTCCCTTTTATTACATTTTCTCTCTATCTCTCATATGCTGTTGCTTTGTACATAGAGTTTTTATTTTGTTTTAATTGGGCTCTTATTTGTTGTACCAAGTGCAGTGATCCTGGCTAAGGTTGTCCCAGGGGACTGAGTTAATGTTAAAACTCTGAAGTGAAACATTAGAATGCTGCACTTCCTTTGATCACCAGTAGAGTTCACCCCAGACTAAAGCTCTCCATTGAAGATGTGCTTTGGCAATCAAGTGAGAGGCATTCTGGCTACATTAGCAGCCAAACACAGTTGTCTGTGTTTCAATCTGTTGTGGATGGCTGACATGCTAGCCCAGGTGAGCAACTCCCTTTCATGTATATATCCTGAAATATATTTATCTACTCACCTCTTCAATGACGCAGTGGTCCCTGCCTCAATAAAATGTTAAATTTTTTCTTTACTCTTTGTGACTATTTTAAAATGATGATCCTTAACCAGGGTAATGGGTTTTTCTGACTCTGTCTACGAATACACACTGTTTTACTGCCAAATGCCATTTGCGAAAATCTTCAATATTCTCAGTCTTAAAATTTCAGTACATTTTAAACAGAAACCTTATTTCTCTCGAGAACAAAGCAAATCTACGGATGATTGCTAAGGTTTACCGCTTCCAACTCCTGGCCAATCCAAGGTGATGGTGTCAGAGGAGTTGTGGTGGGTAATTGCAATGCACTTTGTGGATGTTATACACTAATGCAGCTGTGCATCAATGGTAAAGGGTGTGATTGTTCAAAGTGGTGGATGGGATGCCAATCCAATAGGCTGCCTTATCCTGGATGGCATCTAGCTTCAGGGGTGTTTTTAGAGTTACAGGCAAGTGGACAAGATCATCATAGTCCTAGCTTGTACCTCACAGATCGAGGGCAGGCACTGGGGAGTCAGGAAGTGAGTAACTCTCTGCAGAATTTCTAGTTTCTGGCATGCTCTCATAGCCACAGTTTTTACATACAGGTCATTCTGGTGTAATGTGCATTTCATTAATATGAATTGGCTTTAACACAATTTGACAAATTGTGGGGGTTGTTTGGATAATGCAAACTTTCTATTGAATGAGTATATCGATTTTCTAAAGCGATCTACTGTAACGGTTTTCCATAGCTCAATTTTCTATAGCACGAGGTTAAAAAGAACACAACTGCCACATTGTACCAGAACGCCCTGTAGTTCCATCTCACTTCCTTATCAGTGGTAACTGCCAGGCTTCAGCAACAGTGATGGCAATTAAAGTCAAGGAGTGACAATTAGATTCTTTCTTGTTGGAGGTGTTCATTGCCTGGCATTTGTATGATGTGAATGCTACTTGCCATTTATTGACTCCACCTGGATGTTTCCAGGTCTTCCTGCACATGAAGACAGCTACTTCACCTTCTACAGAGTTACAAATGGTGCTGAACACGGTGCAATCATCCCAGAGCATTTCCACTTCCAATCCTTTTGGTGGAGGCAAAGTCATTGATGAAGCAGTTGAAGATAATTGGGCCAAGGACACTACCCTGATGAACCCCTGCAGGGATGTCCTGGGTGAAATGACTGATCTCCAAACACCACAACCCTATGTACCAGGTATAACTCCAACCACTCAATGTTTAGAGTAAGGCTATACTGCAGGAATCAGATGGCCCCATCAGAACTGAAACTCTGAGACAGTGAACAGACTTTTCTTTTGCAACTGGGGGAATCCAAGATGGAGTACAGAAAAAAAATGTGGCTGTAAGAGCTGCTCCTTTTTTGAGATATTTTAGGTGTCAAAGGTGATTTCCTCAAATTCCAGGAGGAGCAATTACTGTTTTATGTGCTGTTGCATTGTTTTGGAAATTTGGGGAAAAAATATCAAAATGACAGCACTTTTAAAAGGAGGAAGACACAAAAGTCAGCGAACACATGGTCAGTGAGGGAGACAGAAAAAGAAACCTACACTGATAGACTGACACAGCAGTGAATCAGCACTTATTGCCTTTGCTGTTTGAGTTCATGTATCACAGAACATCGGAGTGCGCTGAGGAAACATTAACAAACCGCAAAATTCAGAACTGAATTTTGGAGGAACTGTGTCGGAGAGCTCACAACACAGGGGCAGATAAGTGCATACTTTTTAAGTGTAACCTTGCTTTAAGTCTTCAGTAGTGAGTAGAGTGGGTTCTTTCTAGAGTATATGTTTTATTGAGATCTGTCTTGTGATTAAATTTTAAAAACATAACCCATTAATACTGAATTAGCCTGGAACACTTTTTTTTAAAAGAGCAATAAGATGGTGTAATTTTCTGGGTCTGTAAATTGTGAAGTAGCAAAGATGGTCTGTGGTAGAGTGATGTGCTCTTCCGATAGAAGATGGGAATTTAGGGAGAGTTTCCAGGTTGCTGATGATTATGTTTGCAAGAAGTGTCTTTGGGTGCAAATCCTATCATATCGCATGGATCAGTCAGTGGCAGTTAGAGGCAATGAGGAATTTACAAGGGCTAGGGGCTGTGATGGATAACATTTAATTAAAGGGACAAAAGCAACAGATATAGTCAGGTAGATGGGTTAACTCCATGAAAGATAGGACGGGTGGGAAGGTAGTGCAAGAGCCTCCTTTGGCTATCCCCATCTGAAACAAGTATACTATTTTGGAAAATGTAAGGAATGACGGACTCTCAGGGGAGTGTAACACGAAAAGCCAAGTTTCTCGTACCTGGAGTGCTCAAAAGTAATAAGGAGTTTGAAGCGATCGATTGTGATAGGGAATACTCTAGTAAGCGGCAAAGATAGATGTTTCTGTGACCAGCAGCAAAAAGTCAGAATGGCGTATTGCTGCCCTGGTGCCAGGATCAAGGATATCTCTGACAGGGTGCAGAATGTTCTCAAAAGGTTAATGGGACCAGCAAGAGGTCATTGTACACATTGGAACTGGTGACATAGGAATGGAAAAGGATGAGATTCTGAAGGGAGAATATAGCAAATTAGGCAGGAATTTATAAAGGAGGTCCTTGGGAGTAGTAATACCTGGGTTACTCCCGGTGCTTCAAGCTAGTGAGGGTAAGAAGAGGAGGATACAGCAGATGAGTGAGTGGCTGAGGAGCTGGTGAAGGGGAGAAGGGTCCACATTTTTGGATCATTGAAGTCTCTTCTGGGGTAGAAGTTGACCTGTACAAAATGGATGGATTGCACCTTAATTGGAAAGGGACTAATATACTGGCAGGGAGATTTGCTAGAGCTTCTCGGGAGGATTTAAACTAGTAAGGGTGGAGGGGTTGGGACCCAGGGTAATACTAAGAAAAGAGATCAATCTGAGACTGGTACAGTTGGAAAAAGGAGTGAGTCAAACAAACAGTCAGGGCAAGCAGGAAGGAAGCAGAGAACAAGGTAGGACTGATAAATTAAACTGCACTTATTTCAATACGAGAGGCTGAACATGAAAGGCACATGAACTCAGGGCATGGTTAGGAACATGGTACTGGGATATCATAGCAATTACAGAGACATGGCTCAGGGACGGGCAGGGCTGGCAGCTTCATGTTCCAGGATACAAATGTGACAGGAAGGATAGAAAGAGGGGCAATAGAGCAGGGGGAGAGGTGTTTTTGATAAGAGATAGCATTAAGGCTGTACTTAGGGAGGACATTCCTGGAAATACATCGAGGGAAGTTATTTCAGTAGAACTGAGAAATAAGAAAGGGATGATCACCTTATTGGGATTGTATTATAGACCTCCTAATAGTCAGCAGGAAATTGAGAAACAGGTTTGTAAAGAGATTTCAGTTATCTGTAAGAATAATAGGATGGTTATGGTCGGGGATTTTGACTTTGCAAATATAGACTGGGACTGCCATAGTGTTAAGGGTTCAGATGGACAAGAATTTGTAAAGAGTGTACAAGAAAATGTTTTGATTCAAAATGTGGATGTACCTACTACAGAAGGTGCAAAAGTTGACCTACACTTGGGAAATAAAGCAGGGCAGGGGACTGAGGTGTCAGTGGGGGAGCACTTTGGGGCCAGCAACCACACTTCTATAAGTTTTAAAATAGTAATGGAAAAGGATAGACTGGATCTAAAAGCTGAAGTTCTAAATTGAAGGAAGGCCAATTTTGATGGTATTAGGCAAGAACTTTCAAAAGCTGATTGGGGGTAGATGTTTGCAGTTAAAGGGACGGCTGGAAAATGTGAAGCCTTCAAAAATGAGATAATGAGAATCCAGAGACAGTAAATCCCTGTTAGGGTGAAAGGAAAGTCTGGTAGGTGTAGGGAATGCTAGATGATTCGAGAAATTGAGGTTTTGGTTTAAAAAAAATAAGGAAGCACATGTCAGGTATAGACAGCAGAGATCGAGTTAATCTTTTAAATAGTATAAAAGCAGTAGCAATATACTTAAGAGGGAAATCAGGAGGGCAAAAAGGGGGGTTTGGTAAATAGGGTTAAGGGTTTTTACAAATACATTAAGGACAAAAGGGTAACTAGGGAAAAGAATAGGGTCCCTCAACAACCAGCAAGGCAACCTTTGTGTGGAGCCGCAGAAAATGCGGGAGATACTAAATGATTATTTTGTATCAGAAGGACATGGAAGAAATAGAATGTGGGGAACTAGATGGTGACATCTTGAAAAATATCCATATTACAGAGGTGGTAGTGCTGAATGCCTTGAAACGCATAGAAGTGGATAAGTTCCCAGGACCTAATCAGGTGTACCCGAGAACTCTGTGGAAAGCTAGGGAAGTGATTGCTGGGCCTCTTGCTGAGATATTTGTATCATCAATAGTCACAGATGAGGTGCCGGAAGACTGGAGGTTGGTAACATGGTGCCACTACTTCAGAAAGGAAGTAAGGAAATACCAGTGAAGTATAGACCAGTGAGCCTGACATCAGTGGTGGGGAAGTTGTTGGAGGGAATCCTGAGGAACAGGATTTACATGTAATTGGAAAAGCAAGAACTGATTAGGAACAGTCAGTATGGCTTTGTGCGTGGGGAAACTATGTCTCATGAACTTAATTGAGTTTTTTGAAGAAGTAACAAGGTTCCCCATGGGAGACTGGTTAGCAAGGTTAGATCTCATGGAATACAGGGAGAACTAGCCATTTAGATACAGAACTGAATCGAAGTTAGAAGAAAGAGGGTGGTGGTGATGGATTGCTTTTCAGGCTGGAGGCCTGTGACCACTGGAGTGCCACAAGGGTCAGTGCTGGGTCCACTGCTTTTTTTTCATTTGTATGAAAAATTTGGATGTGAACATAGGAGGGTTAGTAAGTTTGCAGATGCCACCAGAGTTGGAGGTGTAGTGGATAGCCAAGAAGGTTACCTTAGAGTACAACAGAATCTTGGTCAGATGGGCCAGTGGGCTAAGGAGTGGCAGATGGAGTTTAATTTAGATAAATGTGAGGTGCTATGTTTTGGAAAAACAAATCTTAGCAGGATTTATACACATAGTGGTAAGATCCTTGGGGAGTGTTGCTGAACAAAGGGACCGGGGAGTGCAAGTTCATAGTTCCTTGAAAGTGGAGTTGGAGGTAGATAGGATAGTGAAGAAGGTGTTTTGTATGCTTTCCTTTATTGGTCAGAGTATTAAGTATAGGAGTTGGGAGGTCATGTTGCATCTGTACCGGACATTGGTTTGGCCACTTTTTGAATACTGCATGCAATTCTGGTCTCCTTCCTCTCAGAAAGATGCTGTGAAACTTGAAAGGATTTACAAGGATATTGCCAGGGTTGGAGAATTTGAGCTACAGGGAGAGGCTGAATCGGCTGGGGCTGTTTTCCCAGGAGTGTCGGAGGCTGAAGGGTGACCTAATAGAGATTTATAAAATCATGAGAAGCATGGATAGGATAAATGGACAAGGTCTTATCCCTTGGGTAGGGGAGTCCAGAACTAGATGGCATAGGTTCACGCAGAGGGTGGTGCGTGTAGAAACTAGCTGCCACAGGAAGTGGTGGAGGCGAGTACAACTTCAACATTTAAAAGGCATCTGGATAGGTATATGAATAGGAAGGGTATAGAAGGATATGGGCCAAGCAGTGGCAAATGGGACTAGATTAGGTTAGGATACCTGGTCGGCATAGACAGGTTGGACCAAAGGGTCTATTTCTGTGCTGTATATCTCTATGACTCTCTGCTGTTTGATAGCAGTGCGATTATGGCCTGACCAAGGAGGGGGGCAAAGAAACAATGTATTTCTCAAGATGAGTGCGAATGGCTGACAAATGAACAGTCTGCCTGGAAGCACTACCATTTACATTAGATTAAGAGTAGAATAAAGAATTAGAATGGGGTCAGAGTTCATTGTCAGAAATCACTGAACTCAAGACTGAGATTGGACAGCTGTAAAGTGCCTAAATGGAAGATGAGGTGCTTTCCCTTGAGCTGGGCATGAGCATTGCTCAAACAATGCAGCAAGCTGCGGCAGGAATGTTTGTGAGTGCAAGGTGGAGAATTAAAATGGCAAGCAACTGGAAGCACGGGCTATTGCTTGCAGGTTTAGTGGAGGTGTTCTGCAAAACAGAACCTTGCTGTCACATATGTGCAGCACTTTTGCTTTCATAAACATTCCATTAGCTCTAATATTTAATGGAGGATTTAACAGATGAACAAGCACGGAAATGTTAATTGCTTCACATTTAATCCTGCGAGTTGCTAAGTGATGAGAAATAGTTGAGCTGATTCCTGTCCATCCTGTTATAAGTGACACAAGGTTGTTATTTTTGGCCAAGCTCTGAAAGCCTGTTGTCAAAATATAGTGATGTGATGCTGAAGATAATCTCTCTCACCGGTATTTTAAAGATAAATATTTTCTGCTCATCAAGTTGAAGGTTGTCATCTTATGCAGATGAAACAGGTTTTGCATTTTTTCCTCACTCGACACTAGCACAATCCATTCCAAGAGCAGCACTTTAAACTAAATAGAGAAGAAAATCCCCTATATTCCAATTAGGGACCTTCAATAACAATTCCTATCAGACATTGAGATATACTTTACATAAACTATTCCTAGATTTCCTTTGAAAATGAACTCAGAATATCTATAATTTTGATGACATTATTCTTTTGCCAAACTAAAAAAAATTGCACTTAAACTTCCTCTGAACTTAGCAGTGACAGATGCTAATTTGTTGCATCAATGGCCACCTAGCCCTAACTTGGATGCAGGCTGATGAGAATTGAATTTGAAACATCAATATACATTTTTGGATTTAAAACATTATGGATTTAAATTAGGTGATGTAATTAAACATTTTGTTGACCTGGTTTATAATTACCACATACTAATGGGAGCATTCTAAAACTCAAACTTTTCTCTAATACATTATCCTCAGGAAGTCATTATGAATTTTGAAATCAAGCCTATTTTTCACATCATTATTTCTGTGTGACTTTGGTCTTATTCAAATGTCATCAAAATATTAGCCATCCAAAAGGTGAACTTTTCCAGATTACTTTATACAGCACAAAAGTTAAATTGGATTATGCCCTCACGAAACATTCACACGTACATCACCTCCAGCAATTGTCAATCGGAAGCAATCAAGTACAAGGGCTCTGGATATTTCCTTCTCCTTATCGAGACAAAGAGGTTATGAATACCAATAGTACCACCATAATTGTGACTGAGTCCAACTAACTCCTTTGGGACCATACAGTACCATTCATTTACCTACTGACCCACAAAGGAAGTTGTAAATGGGAGAACAATGCACAGATCATGTCAAAACAATGGGAGCACAGGATATTACTAATTTAATCTACATTTCTCAGGTGGTCACATTTGAGAAACAATTAAATTTAATGAGAAACAATTAAAAAGGAGTAAAGAAATATAAACGTTCAATATTTGACAATATTCTTGTGAACAGCCCCAATAGTAATTGAACTAGCAAGTGAGAAATTTTTCTTGATAAACAATTATTCAACTTACCATGTTCTAGCAAAATGAATTATGTTAATGTTAATGACTCTATTATTACAAAAATATAGGAATTTCAAAACATTAATAAAGTCCAAAATGAAAGCAGAGGCCTTCTAAATTAAAAATAAATGTTTTGTGCTTTGTAAACAGCCTGAAGTCAATGTACATTCAAATAGTTTGCACATATTTGAAGGCTATTCAGACTTGGATTATTTGTTATCATTAATGCTTTTTGTGCTTTAATTATTGGTAACCAAAATTATAAAGAAAGTTAAATTAATTATTTATCATCATAACTCCCCCCTCTAGATGAATGATTTTCTTGTGTTCATTGAATTATATGCATTTAAAGTCTTCTGAAGTGGTGCTATGATCCTTTTTAAGTTTATTCACAGCACATCTGAATGATGATCACCTTGGTAATTATTTGTTGGAATAAATCATCAGTTTGGGGCATGGAATTGAATTTTTAAATTTTAACATGGGACATATTTTATCAAATTGCAGGACATTCTGGTTTAACGTGGCAGTTGTGTTCCTTTGTAGTCTCGCACTATAGAAAAACACTATTGAAGACTGTACTGTGGAAGATTGCTATCGAAAATCAGTACATCCATTCAATAGAAAGTTTGCGTTATCCAAATAATGCCTACAATTCATCAATTGTGTTAGAGCCAATTCGCCTTGACGAAACGTTCATTATACCAGAACGACCCGAACCTGATCATACCAGTTGAAGCCTTTGAGGCAGATTCCAAAATTGACAATTGCATTCAACAATGGCAATTAATAAATTTATCAAAGCACATGAAGCAAGAAAACCATGACTAGGTTGACTTTATTTTAACAACAATAATGAGTGACTGGTGCGCTACTTTAAGTGCGGTCTGTCACAGAACAATCAATCACTGCTGGAGTAAGACTGATATTCACCTCCGACCAATTTTACATTTTAATGTGTTTTTTTACATCAAGATATAAAATTAAACAAAAGTACTAGTATTAAATAAACAAAACAGATATACTTGTGTGAAATGTTATGTTATTTGCATATAAAAGCAATATCAAGCATTTTTATCCAGTTGCTTTCGTAGAGGAGCAGTGTGGGACCAGTGATCATAATTCCATTGGTTTTAACATAGTTATGGAAAAGGGCAAGCTTTGTATAAAAATTAAAAGTTCTAAATTAGTGTAAAGCCAATTTTGACTGTATGAGACAGAACCTTTAAAAGATGATTACAGTAGACCATTCACAGGTAAAGGACGACTGGTATGTGGGAAACTTTGAAAAGTGAGATAGTAAGAGTTCCGAAGCAGTATGTTTCTGTTAGAGTTGTGGGTAAGGCTGGTAGGAATAGGGAAAAATGGATGAATAAACATATTGAGGCTCTGGTCAAGAATGAGGAGGAGGCATATGCAAGGTATAGATAACTAGGATCAAGTGAAGACAGGCATATTGAAGAGGGAAATCAGGAGGGGGGAGAAACAGCACATGAAATAGCCTTAGCAGATAAGATTAAGAATAATCCAAAAAGCTTATACCAGTATATTAAGAGTAAAAGAGCAGCTAGGGAGAGAATAAGGCCCCTTAAAGATGGTGCCTGTCTTAGTGTGAAAACATAGGAGATGGGAGAAATATGAAACAAATATTTCCTGTCAGTATGTACTGTCAAGAAATTCATGAAAGCAAGAGAACTTGGAGAAATAAATATTGATCTATTGAAAACAGTCCATATTACAGAAGAGGAGGTGATGAAGGTGTTACAAAACAAAAATGAATAAACTTGATCAAGCATATTCCAGGATGTTGTGGAAAGCTAGGGAATAAATTGTGAGGCCCCTGGCAGAGATATTTGTATCATCCACAGCCATGGGTGAGGTACAGGAGGACTGGAGGGAGGCTAATGTTGTGCCTTTATTTAAGAAGGCTGTAAGGAGAGCCTGGGAGTGAGTATAGGCCAGTGAGTCTGACATCAGTCACGGACAAGTTGTTGAAGAAGATTCTGAGAGTGAGGATCTACATGCATTTAGAGAGGAAAGGGCTGATTTCAGATAGCCAGCATGGCTTGGTGCAAGGGAAATAGTGTCTCACAAACTTGGTTTTTTTGAGGTCGTGACCAAAAAGATAGAGGAGGGCAGAGCAGTAGATGTTGTCTACATGTACTGTTGACAAGGCTCCGCATGGTTGCCTGGTTAGTAAAGTTAGATCACATGGGATTCACAAAGAGCTTGCCAATTGGGCTAAGGAGTGACAGATGGAATTTATATTGGAGAAATGCGAAGTATTGCATTTTGTTAAGATGAACAAGGCAGGAACTTACACAGTTAATGGTCCAGCTCTCAGCAGTGTTTTTGAACAGAGAAACCTAGGGGTTCAGGTAAGCAAATTGGTTTGGAAGACATTTAGCACACTTGCCTTCATTGCTCAGACCATAGAGTATAAGTCTTGGAACATAATGTTGCAGTTGTATAGGACATTGGTGAGGCCTCTTTTGGAGTACTGTGTACAGTTCTGGTTGCCCTGCTATAGGAAGGATATTACAGAAAAGATTTACAAAGATGTTGCCGGGATTAGAGCATTTGAGTTACAAGGAGAGGCTGGGAAGACTGGGACTTTTTTTTCCCCACTGGAGACGGTGACCTTATAGAAATTTTAAAAATCATAACGGGCATAGATTAGGTGAACAGCAAAGGTCTTTACTTGAGAGTAAGGGTGTTCAAAACTAGGGGGCATATTTTAAAGAGGAGAACAATTTAAAAGTGACCTGAGGGGCAACGTTTTCACACAGATGGTGGTTCACGTGTGGAATGAACTGCTAGAGGAAGTGGTAGATGCAGGTACAGTTGCAATAGCTAAAAGACATTTGGGCAAGGAGACACTGGAAAGGTTTAGTGGGAAATGAGACAAATACAAGCGTCTAGTTTAGTTTGGGAAATTTGGTTTGCATAGATAAATTGGACTGAAGGGTCTGTTTCTGCATGACTCTGACTTTATAAGCGCTGTACAGTAATAATCCACTGGGTGGTGCAAGTTATTCACTATTCTCGACTGTCCTCTGCAGGATGAAGCATGAACGGATTACACTGCCTCTGAACCTCAGTATCCGTAGGTGCACTATGCAGCACTGTCAATAATTAATAGTAATCAGCAAAACTTTGTTGTTACAAATAATGACAAAAACATCGTTTTCACTTCACGACAGTAGGCTAACAGTGAGGAACTATTCTTAGTTCAGTGCTCTTTCATTTGTTGGTCTGTGTTTATTGCAACGTTACGTATAATTAATCAATTTGCTCCTGCTATATACTTGTGCAACTGTGCATAACTATGTTCTTTGTTGCAAAACTCAGCAATGTAAACATAACAGTGAAAAAATTAATTGTTAGCTGGACTAATTCCTTTTGTAAATCTATACTCCAAAAACAAAATCTTGAAGACTTTAAATTAACTTGGTTAAGTGCTCTTTTCAGTGTGAAAGCAGAAATGAATACATCGAGGTATTTTTAATGATCAGCAATTGGGTATATCAGTTACAGGCAGAAGGAGAAACAGACCTTTTTTTTCAATTTTACCTACAGTATGCATCACCAAATCAGGTTACAAAGGGCAAATTTTTTTCTTGTAAAATGAAAATCTTCCAAGGCACTAGATCTCACTCGAGTGTGCAACAGAATAACTTCAATTATGCCTTAGCAATGTGTAATCATAGGAATTGTCTAGATACTATTAAAAACAGAAAATACAAGTGGATATTCAATCGTGGAAAACCTGCATGTGAAAACAAGACAGCACAGAGCATTCCCATTCCTGTTTTACTGTATGTTAGGCAATCTAATCCAATCCAAAAACTGAATTTACTACTCATATGATATTGTCTTTGCACAGTTAATTTGATTATATCTTGTCTCAGTAGATGTGATGCTTTCATCAAATGAACTGGTCAGCAACAGTTACTGAAATTCACATTGCAAAGGAACTGAATTAACCTGCACTGTCAGGATGCTAAAACTATTTAATGATTGCATCTATTGAATTTAATTTATTCCCCTCATACTGTCAGACTGAGTAACTTTGCTGCAGCAGCTCCCTGTGTGAGGTCCATGATAAATCAATGGAGAACCACAATCAGTAGTAGTCAGTGAGCAGACATTGCAAGTCTACAACACTTCCTTCAAACAGACAGTACTGAAGACGACTCTCAGATCTGGAAAGCCCAGGGTAATGTTAATCCCAAAGATGGAGGACTGTGGGTTTAGATGGAAAGTTAACAATAAAATAAATCAACGTGAATACAAGTCACCTCAACCAGCTGGCCTGTCATTGCGCTTTTTTTATAAGGAGACTGCATACTTCCGTTTTAGCAATGTATCTATAAGTAACTAACATGGCATGTATGTCTCTAAATCCAAGAAAAACTACAGGTTGAAAAGGACAGAGGAGCCATCATAATATAATTATTTTTACATGGGCAAGGACAAGGAGCAGGAGTGCTACCTCCAGAAGCTGAGACCTGAAATCACCACACACTCCCCCACAACATAACTCTCTACAATTTCCAACACCCTTTCCCAATCCTACTTAACACCCCAAGACATGTCAGCTTCCCTGATTCGACCACACCAACGTAGGATCTGGAGACTCTCTAGTTAAAACTGCGCAGTGATTGGGGAAATGGGCATTTCTGTAACTCTGCCATACTGTTCCAAAGGATGCCTCTGTAAACAATGGGCCCTCCAGCTTCGTGACTTCTGATTCTCTACAGGCAATGCCTGACATGGGTATTTGTAGCTCTTTCTGTTTTGCTTTGTAATTTATATTATCTCAGTATTTTTATTTGACTGTACTATCATTCCAGAACGTCTCCAATGCCAGCCTCTTGCATGATCATGGCTTTTCCCTAACACTACTCAGTAATATTTCTTCCTTTTTTTTTGTTTGATCGTGGTAGCAGAAGTAAGCCATTCGGCCCCCACAGTCTGTTCCATGAGATAATAAATGTGATTTGTAGCCCAACTCCATTCATCCACTTCAGTTTTTCCCAAAGGTGATATGGTGGTGATAAAATAAAAGAGGTATATCTTCAACCTGTAATCCTTCGCATGTATACCCAACAAAAACCACTCCCTTTTGAAATTTCAGTTGGGCCCTGTCCTCTACAGCAGTTTGAGCAGGATAGTTCTAGATTTTCATTCCTCTTTGTTTGAAGTACATCCCGGCATTATGCCAGAGTATTTCAGCTCAAATTTTAAGTTGATTTTGAAAGGACTATTTTTTTTAAACTTTTGTGCTTTTTAAAAATGTGGACTGAAAAGAGAAAGAACTGTTTTAAAGGCTTGAAAGAATGGCAGTATGCTTTGAAAGTGATTTTTAAACAATTAATTCAAGGATGAGGGTATCGTTGGCACGGCCAGCATTTATTAGCCATTCCTAATTGTCTTGGGGGGAATTTAAGAGTCATCCACATTGTTTTATGTTTGGAGTCACATGTAGGCCAGACTAGGTAAGGACAGCAGTTTCCTTCCCCAAGGACATTAGTGAACCAGATGAGTTTTTCCAACAATCAGCAATTGTCATCATGGTCATCACTTAGACTCCTAATTCCACATTTTTATGGAATTCGAATTCCACCAGAACATTACTTGGGTCCCTGGATTAACAGTTGGTGATAATGGGGTAGCAATGGCCTACTGGTACTGAATACATTGCAGGCATCAGGGAGACAACGGGCATGATCGAGCAGTAAATGAAGCTTTTGTTCCAGAAGATTTGTACCTGATGGGGTGTACAGATTGACAAAAAACTGATTTGTTTTTGGCCTAGTGACCAGTTATCGATATCAGAATTTTTTTTTCCTGCCAGCAACTACGTGATTTGTTCTCAGGTAACTGAACAGCTTGGAGCTGGGAACAAGAGAGAGAGAGAGAAAAAAAAGAGAGAGAGAAGTGCACAGTTCTTCCCTTGTTTGGGAGAGCTCTCTCTGTTCTCTAATCAAAACTAATGATAAACCTTCACAAAACCAACTTATCTTTGTTGCTAGAGTTGTTGATAAGTCAGAGGATTTCTATACTTGAACCAATCATCTTGTGTCTTGCACCTACTAGTGAAAACAGCAAGAGAAAAATGATCTAACATGTTGGCCAGCAACATTGTCTTAAATCACAGAAGCTTGAACACAGACTACTAAACTATCTTTCCATTTTCTCTGCCACTCCCCAACAACCTAGTTTCCCTGTGTTTGTATAAGTTCATGTGTGTTATCATCCATTCGTGTGTGTTCGTATATGTGTGTGCAACGACGAGGCAATAAATGCCCACTGGCGTAAGCATTCAAAGACTCAAGTATAATATTTTTGTTAACTTGGAAATCATCAACCAAATCCATTATGGCCTACTGGTACTGAACACATTGCAGGCATCAGGGAGACAACGGGCATGATCGAGCAGTAAATGAAGCTTTAGTTCCAGAAGATTTGTACCTGATGGGGTGTACAGATTGACAAAAAGTTGATTTGTTTATGGACTAGTGACCAGTTATCGATAACAGAACTTTTTTTTCCTGCTAGCAACTACGTGATTTGTTCTCTGGTAACTGAACAGCTTGGAGCTGGGAACGAGAAAGAGAGAGAGAGAAAGAGAAAAAGAGATAGAGAGAAGTGCACAGTTCTATGCAAGGTGACATGGGAGGACCTCGCAGTGTGATTGAAGTACAAGATGCCATAAGAAGCCTCAGAAACAACAAGGCTATTGGTCCCAATGGGATTCCTGCAGAGATCTTTAAAAAATGGCCCACAGCTCCATTAACACACAAATGCTTTGTTCTTGAAGATTTGGTTCAAGGAAGAACTCCCCTCTTACATCTCAGGGATGCTCTGACTGTGACCATATTCAAAAAGGGGACATGACTGACTGTGGGAATTACGGTAGCATCTCCCTTCTGTCAACCACTGGCAATGATGAGGAGATGCCGATGTTGGACTGGGATAGATAAAGTTAAAAATCACACAACACTAGGTTATAGCCCAATAGGTTTATTTGAAAGTACTACACTTGAACCTCTGACAAAATATTTGCACGGGTCCTTGCCAATAGACTTCTGCCATTATCTGAGGAAATAGTCCCTGAATTGCAGTGTGGCCTCTGCCCGTCCAGAGGAACAAAAGACATGTTCTTCACAGCACGTCAATTACAAGAAAAATGTCAGGAGCAGAAGCAATCACTTTACATGGCCTTCATCGACCTAACTGTGGCCGTTGACACAGATATCCACCAGTTTCTTTAGCAGATACTGTCCCAATGCAGCTGCCCTGATAAATTCATCAGCTGCTACATGATGACAGTCTGCGACAGTGCTCAGTGATTGTGGATTGGAATCTGAGACTCTCATCGTGAAGGCAGGGGTCATGCAGGGCTTTACCACCTTCCTTACCACCATTCTCTGTCTCACTGGCCAAAACCTGCCCAAGGGAATTCAATCATTTACCATATGGACAGCAGGCTGCACAACCTTAATAGGTTCAAGGCCAAGGTCTTCACCACTTCTATCTTGGCGTTTCAATATGCTGATGACAACGTTATTGCAGCACACTCTGTGGAAGATTTGCTGTACATCTTGGATGGCTTTGCCAAGGCATATAAGCTACTAGGCCTTACACTTAACAAAAAAGACTTGAGTACTCAATCAATTATCAACCTCACCTCAATAAGAATCAACAACCATCCCCTTAAAAAAGTGGATCACTTCTCATACTTTGGCACTCATCTCTCCTCCAAAGCCAATACCAATGCAGAAATACAACAACAACTGAGCTCTGTCAGTGGAGCCTATACCCAACTCAGAAGAGGGATGCTTCAAAACCATGACGTACAGACCCAGACTAAACCTCTGGTCTCCAAAGCTGAAGTCCTTCCCACACTTGTTATATGGAGCTAAAACATGGACTACCTACATTAGGTACCTTAAAGTACTGGAACAACACCGCCAGAGATCCCTACGTAAAATCATGGAGGTCACCTGGGAAGACAAGCGCACTAATACCAGTATCTTGGAGGAGGCCAACATAGCCAGCACCACCACCACCATAATTCAACAGCAATTCCGACTGGACATGTCATCTGAACGCCCAACTCACGCCTCCCAAAACAGATTATGTACAGCACCTGCAGGAAGGTCAGGGTGGCCAAGATATTATCCAGACCAACCTCAAGTAATTATATATCAACATAAACAACTGGGAGGACACAACTACAAACCAGAATCACTGGGGAAACATCATCCAGCAGGGAAGTATACACCACAAAAACAATCTCCGTCAAGTGGCAGAACAGAAGTGACTCTTGCAGGAGGACAGACAGAACATCTGGAAGCCCACCCACCACAACCATCCAATACCATCACCACCCACCATTGCGCACCTGTGTTAAAATCTGTGGATCTTGAGTTAGCCTCTTCAGCTATCTGAAGCCCCACAAGTAGGCGCTTTATGGAGAACACACACTCGAACTGAGTGGTAGCTGACGAAGAGAGAGAAACAGAGAGAGAGACAGACAGACAGAGATGGGAGGCGGAAGAGAGGGAGAAAGAGAGAGAGAGAGAGAGAGAGAGGGAGAGAGAGACTATTTGTATGTGCGCGCACGCGCTTATGAGCAAGATGTGAAGATACTAAGGCGATTAGAATTTTAAATCTGACATTTAATATGTAGCATTAAATGCTAACAGTTTATAACTATTCTGAGTCATTAGACGTTAGCTACAGACAAATAAATAAGTAATTCTTGTTAATCTCAGAAACCTGGCTCATGCTTTGCATCAACCAAGGTCGTAAGGTCAGGTAAATTAGGGAACTTTGGGATGACTCTGGGAATTTTGGTTCTCTATTTCCAGTGTGCTACTCTAGTGAGTCAGTTCACACTCTGCTTCTGAACTCCTGAGTAAAGGTAATGGCTTCTCTCTATCTACTCATCAAATCTTTATAACCTCTCAATTACACCTTCATTAATCTTAAACAGGAGATATAACCATCGGCTATGCAACCTGTCTCATGACATTTTTAGCTCTAGTGTAATTCTGGTGAATCTTCACTGCTTCACCTTTTTAAAATCATTCATCTTCTCCCATTTTACTGGGGGATCATCACAAAGCTGGTCAATCATCAAATTGAAGTGAAGAGGAGCAGAAGTTTGATTCCATGTTTACTGGCCAAGATTTGCTCCTCAATCTTTAAATTAGATTAGCCAGTCATGATTATATTGCGATTTGAGAGAGCCTACTCAATGCAAATTGACTGCTTATTTCCTAAACTATAATAAAACTAATTTGGGAAGTTGTGGAAGGCTCTATATAAATGTAGGTCTTTTTATTATTCATCCAATAAATCAGACTTATACTTCAGAACTCCAAGAATTGTTGATTGTTGTCAGCATTATATCTTTGCCATTAAACAAAAACATCTGCATGTTCTAATGGATGTTTGGTTTCTGTCCAGTAAATAAATTATGTAAAATGTTAATGAAATGGTTCACTTCAATAACATCTTTGGATGCTATTTCAGTTTTCAGTCATTTCTACTGTTAATTAAACTAGTGGTTGAGGATTTTTTTTTTAAATTGCTTTTTATTCTAATTTCTGATTTTATTCTATGGAAAAATGCAGCAAAAAACATACAGAAAAAAGATAAGTATTGCGTGCTCAGGTATAAGTGATTGTGATATTAATGGGTTCTTCCCACGTCCTCCACCCCCACCAACACCCCCCTTCGCCTGATGAAGAAGCTGCTCACAATTTACAATGTTGTCGAACGCAATTCCTTAAATAGGTAACTGCTTTAGACTGGCTGAGAGTGATAGAACAAGAATAATTACCCATTATAAAATGTCTCTAATTAGAAAAAAATTCTCTCTCATGTTTCACAGAAGCATAAATAATTAGTCAAGAATGGACATTCAGAACAAGGAGGAGATATTACAGAAGGTAATGGGAAGATGGATCAAATGCATAATGGATTTGGAGGAAGGCCTTAAGAGGTGTTGAGGAAGATGTTTAGGAACTGGGTTCCAGCGTATGGAGTTTATCTAATCCAATGTATAGCAATTTACAATGGGGCTAAAACCAAAGGAGATGTCGGAGTTTAAATGATAAAGTATAGAAATATGGGGCAGAATCTAGTTGAGTTGAAGGAAGTCTTATCAGTTAGCTGGACAGCCAGTGAGAAATCTGCACTGCAGTTTGCAAGGTGGCCACAGTAAATCACAGGCCAATCAGACAGGACATCAATAGTGGGTCTTGTCTTACAATCAAGAATCTGGGAGTGGGAGCACGACTGAATGAGCGTTACTGGCTAATCAGGGGTTGGCAGCTTTACACTCAACAGTGTCACAGAGGAGGTGTAGATGTTGCTGGAAAGCAGTTTTGAGACCTAATATCTCAGAGGACTAAAGAATCAGATACATAATTTCAGAGGTAGGTAGAAGATTGTGGGCAGAGTTTGGAATGTCAGAAGCAAAACAAGAAGGTGGTATTCAATAGACAGTCTCCTGTCCAATATGCAGACCCTCGATCAGAGTCTGACTGTCTTTGATTGAGGACCATCCCTGTTCCACTCATAGTGACAAGCTGCTACAAAGGTATATCTGTCAGGTACACTGCATGGTCAATCCCGTCAGCAGCAGGGACTGAGATCAAGAAGTTGTGGCTGTTTGGATATACCAGTACCCCTTTTTAATTAAGTCCTCTTCGCACACCTGTGCCCACCATCTTTGAAAGTAGAAGATCGAGTGCTTGAAGTCAATGAAAGGCAAGAGTCTAATCTCTGATTAGAAAGCAATCCATCCATCTTCAGTACAGGTATTTTGGGATAACATGCATTTCAACAACGCAATTTGGCTATAACATGGCTGAAAAATTAGGAAACAGTATTTTTGAGAATGGTTATCTCTGTTCACAATAGTGCGATTCTAGTGGGAATTGGTTTGCACATTTCGTTCTGCACATGCACCAGTGTCCACACCGTTCTACGCATGTGTGATGTCAGAGCCGGTGTCCACACCGTTCTACACATGTGTGATGTCAGAGCCGGTGTCCACACCGTTCTACACATGTGTGATGTCAGAGCCAGTGTCCACACTGTTCTGTGCATGCGCCGATGTCAGCTCCAGTTGCTCTGCCATGCTGTGCATGTGCCAATGTTAGTTGCCGAGACAGCAGCTTTCTGTGAAAGGTACTATACAGACACTGGCTTTCTTATATTTAAAAAATGTACTGTGTTAAATTTACGTTTGTTTTGTTAATATGGTTTCAACCTTCATTCAGATGGTGCTATACTTCACGTTAAACTTTTGGGTGATTTTTGAGTGATTGAGAGTGATACTTTTTGTAGTCTGCCCCTAACCCTACTTTTCCCATAGGCCCCATTGTTTTTATTAAGCAATTTTCTGTTAAGCGAGGTTTCACTGGAATGCAACTACAGCATTGTAGGAGAATTACATGTACCTAACCAACAACTGCTTATCATTTAACCTTTAATGGTTTACAACAGCAACAAAATGACTTCTAACTTTCTGTTACTCACAATGTTCTCATTTGAAGGAAGGCATTGGAGGACGTTATAAGTCAAAAGGGATTCTCACTTAAAATGGAATCATAATATTCCACTTAAAATGGAATCATAATAGGTAAACAAGAAACAATGATGTGGAGCATTTAGAAACTGCCAGTGCAACATTTTACTCGCCTCAAAATCGTCACAGTAATCATTATATCAGTGTGGTTACAACATGGAAGGGACAAATACAGCCTGTTACGTCCATGTTGAATACCTTCAAGTGCAACTCAGCTAATCCAGTTTTTTTCTACTTTTTCCCTGTAGCCATGCAAGTTTGTTTCTCACCTGATAATTTTTCAATTCTCCTTTGAAACCGTCAACTGAATTCCAGGCAGTCTATTCCAGATTCAAATTACTCATTGCTTTAAAAAAAAATCTTCATATTGGCAAAACCGCCAGTGCTATTCACTTTATATCGAAGTCCTCTGGTTATCAACTTTTATCCAACGGGAACAGATTCTCCCTATCTACTTTGTATCGGCTTCTAAAGACTTTGAGCAGCTCTATCAAATCTCCTCTTAATCCCCTCCTCTCAAAGAAATGTGCAATCTACTCATATAACCATTGTTGCTCATTGATGGAATCACTCTCATGAATCTTTTCTGTAGCTTCTCTAATAGTTTCACACCCTCTCTAAAGTGTAGAGCCTAAAATTGGACACAATATTCTACTTGACAGTGAAGCAATGTCTAAAATGCTCAACATCCCTGCTTTGTGATTTAAATTTTGTTATGAGTTGTAAACTAGTTTTTCAACCTGCCCTGTTTTTAAACCATTTGTTAACATATACCTCCAAGTTCCTCTCCTCCTCAGTCCTATTTAGAATTGGAACCTTAATTTTACATCAACTCTACTACTGTTTTTCTACAACTTTTTTTTTCACTTCACACCACTGTCTAAAATTTTAACTGTTTCCATTCATTCCACTAGCTAACATACTTTTTAAAAAAAAAATCATTCATGGGATGTGGGCTACGGTAATATTTATTATCAATTCCCAATTGTGGGAAAAGATGGGTCTGGAGTCACATTTTGGCCAGATTGGATAAGGACAGCAGTTTCCTTCCTTAAAGGACACTAGTAAATCAGATGGGTTTTCTGAAAATTGACAATAGTTTCATGAGCATTATTAGATTCCAAATTCCAGATATTTTGGGATTTCAAAATCCACCATCTATTATGGCAGGATTCAAATCTGGATTCCCACAATATTCCCAGGGTCTCTGGATTAATAGCCTAGTGATAATACTGATAGGCCACAACCTCCCCGTTTCAACTATTAGAGACTATCACTAATCTCCTCACAGTTCAAAGTAATTCCCTCATTACAACCTTGGTCCAAACAAAAATCATCTACAAGAACTGAACTGCAGAGGTGAGATTGACTGCCCTTAACATCAAAGCAGCATTTTGTTGAGTATGGCTTCATGCAGCCCAAGAAAAATGGAGTCATGGAAATTAGGAATTTAGCTCTATGGGGGATGTAGTCATGGTTAGTGAAATGAATATGGTGTTAGTTGTTGGAAGTCAATCATTTCAGCTCAAGGACATTGCTTCAGAGCAGTGTTCTATGACCAAACATGTTCAACTGCTTGAACAATAACCCACTCACCAAAATAAGGTCTGCAGTGGTTTATTCGCTGGACATTGTTTAGTACCATTTACAACGCCTCAGATACTGAAGCAGTTTGTGCATATATGCAAAAGGTTGTAACACTTGCAATTCTCCAGTTCTGTTACTACAGCTATCCGTATTGGAAAAAGATTGGAAGATTATTATCAGTGCTCCTGCATTTCCCCTACTTCTCTTACTTCTCTCAGCATCCTCAGGTACATCTGAGCCATTCCTCATGATTTAAGAACTTTATGTCCAGCCAGCTTTTAGCCTATCCAATTCACTGCTCTTTCATTTTGACATTGGCAGCAACTTCTTTATTGGTAAAAAGAGATTCCATTTAGTGCTTCAACCATGTGATTTGCCTTCATCTTTGAACCCATTAGCTTTACTCCGCCTTCTGACACCATTTTCACATTAATATGTCTATAGAACACTTTCCATAAATCACCTATATCTTTCCTGAACATTTGTAATTGCAATGCCAATGGTTATCTGATTGTTAGCATTGCAGGTAACAGTTAAATAACACTGTCATACACAACACAGTATTGCATTTCTCTCCAAGATGTATTTGACATTTGTAACAATGCAGCAAAGCATTTCATTACTTATCACTGCTCCAAGCAGTTGGATAATGGTTATCCTTCTTGGGTTTTATGAAGCTTAGCATTCATTTGTTAAATAAAAGATCTGTAGGGATTATTATAGTAAAATTGTGGAGTACACATTATTCTATCAGTATTATAAATCCCAAGTGCTTAATTTCTTACTTATTTTCCACCAAAATATCGTTGCTTTCCATATTTTATCTCCATTTATAGGTATCTTTTGATATTTGAATACCAAACTAAAGTGTTGAAGTGAAAACTCTGCTAATGAGAAATATAGCGAAAGTAAGAGATTATAGAGCGCCATATTACTGCCATTGAAGGACTTACCGTATCAATGTAAATCAGACTCACTATTTACGTTAATTTCAATTAGGAGTTCAGAATGTCTTGGATTTACAGTGCAAGTCCAATTAATTTCTCTGCAAAACGGTAACAAGGATTTTTAAACTGTTTGTTACAATGAATGCTTCCAAAGTACTGAGCCAATGAGCAAGTAAACCATCACACTTAAAATGCACAATAATGAAAAAGGGTTTAGGATTGGATTATTGCTCAAACATGTATTGAGACATAAACATGTATTGAGACATACATTTATGTATTGATACATAAATGTGCTACTTTTGTAAAATAATAATTACGATTATGTGAAGATGTTAAATTCAAAAAACAGCTCAATAAATTAGATGAGGGCACTTCTATATCAGTCAATTTTTGATTCAATTTCAATCAGCCATATTATTTATAAATGATAATTTAAAAAAAATAGTAATTCTACATCCCAAAAGAACAAAAGCTCCAGCAACCAAATTGATAAAACAAAACTAATATTAAAATAGAAATGACAATTGCAGCTTATTGACTCCAATCTTTTTGGCCATGAGATTTTATCCAGTCACACAGGAGTATTTACAGTGATATTTATATGAAGCTTCTGATACTTAGCAACTCCTCTCCCATCATAACGTTCATCAAACTGAATGAAATTGTTCACAAATAAAGGTTCCATTTGCTTATAAATAAATGATCAGGATGTTATCTATTAGCAAAGCCCACATTAAAACAATGGAGTGGTTCATTGAGACATGTTAGAAGAAAAGCTGGAATCAACCATATTGATCAGAGATTAGTCACAAAGGCCAGACTAGTTAAGGCAGGAAACATGCTGTCCTTAACGGACATCAATGAACAAGGTGGGTTTTTATAACAATACAACAATCTTGGTTCTTATACTAATATCAGACTTTTCTTATTCCACATTTATATATAAAAAAAGAAGCCAAATATTTAAGCAATCATGGTTATCCATTCTAACATCATTCTGACTTGGACTAGATCACTGTCCATCCACTGTTGCTTGTACATAACTGGCCCAGCTGGTGACAACCACATCTATGAAAGAAAAAGCACGGGATCTGAACTCTCAAACCTATCATGCCTTTTTGAACTCCTTGATACAAAGTGACTGTGACACTATGTTGATGCAAAATTGAAAAGGTAACTCAGGGATAAATCAGTCTCCTAACTCTACCATGGCCTTTGCTATTCACCTTATCTATGCCCCTCTATAACATCACCGCTCAACCTCCGATGCTCCAGAGAAAAAAATCCCACCTCATTCAGCCTCTCCTTATAACTCAAAACCTACAGTCCTAGCAACATCCTTGTAAATTTTTTATGTACATTTCTAGTTTAACAACATCCTTCTTAAAGTAGGGTGACCAGAATTGTACGCAGTATTCCAAAAGTGGCCTGACCAATGTATTGTACAGCTGCAACATGACATCCCAACTCCTAAAATCAATGCACTGACCAATGAAGGCAAGCATGCCAAACGCTTTCCTCACCAACCTGTCTACCTGCAATATCACATTCAAGGGGCTATGAACCTGCACCCTAGGTCTCTCTGTTCAACAAGTGATCTCCCATATTTTATCCTCCATGAACTTGAGAGCATTCAAAACTCTGCTGCTTCTAACTTAATTTGTAACAAGTCCCATTTTTGGAATAGAAGCAAAAGTAGGCTGTTCAAAGCCTCCTGCCTGCTCAGATATTCTAGGTCATGACTGATAACCTACCAAATGCTAAATTCCCATGCTATCTTCAGGTCTCTTGACATTATTAGCAACTAGAAATGTATCAATCTGTGTTGTGATCTTACTTGATGTCTGAGCACCCACAGCCCTCTGGAGCATATTGTCAGTGACATGAGTAAGGACTCCTACGTTCCCTCTGAGATCACACTTTTCAAACTCTCCACATTCTCTTATTGCTCCTGTGCTTACTGGCCTAAACTGACTCCCAGTCAAGCAACAATTGGTTTTATAATTCTCCCTTTGGTTTAAAATTCCTCCATAGCTTCTCCCTTTCCTCCAAGAAATCTATACGCCTCTAATTCTGGTGTCTTGTGCAGCCACAACTGTAATTACTTTATCTGGTGGCTGTGCCTTCAGTTGGCCAAGCCCCAAGCTCTGGATAACCTTCCTTAATGCCACTCTGCTTCCCTAACTGTCTTTCTTCCTTTTGTTTCGTAATACTTCTGTGAGGATTTCTGGCTATTTATTGTGTTAGAGTTGCTATATAAATACATATTATTGTTGTATAAATTGTTCATTGTACAGTATTTGCTGTTTTTTTAATGCAATAATAAGTGAAAAAACATTATCCATTTAGCTAACCGTAGCCTGCACAATAAATTGTTTATATGTTCTCATTATTGTTTGTGACAGAATTAGAATGCAGCGTGCAAAGTTAGAATTGTGTCAGTTTCATTGGTTTCAATTCTATTCCCGTTAAACATCTGCACTGGTTAGCTAGCTAAAGGCTCAAATTTAAGTGCTTGTTATTTACAAGCAATTGAAAACAGCTTCCGGGGTTGACTTACTTTAATTAATCATTTATAGTTTGATGCAGCTGGATAAAGAAAAGGAACAAATGATAGTTGTATATATTTCTGAATAGAGAGTTATTGAATAACATCATAGACTTTATGATCTATTAAGAAACCAGAGCATTTAAACTAATGCATTTGTTATTGTGATTTATTGTGGTAAACTATTACTGGTGCAAGTTTTTTGAATGATGTTGCAGCTAATATTGATTTTTCTACATCTGAAAGGAGAGTAGCTCAACTGAATGGCACCCCTTGTACAATCTTGATTGGTTTGCTCACTGGTGAGTTCACTGTATGTCAGCTTCAATTCTGCTATTGATGGTGAACATCTATGAGTAAGCTGTAAAAGTTTCAAATTATTCCTTTAGATCAACTCCTAACCAAAAGAAATACATTCTGAAGAAGGGTCACTGGATTTGAAATGTTAACTCAGCAGGTCAGGCAACATATGGAGAGAAAGTAGAGCTTTTGCAGCAATTTATTTTTCGGATTTCCGGCAATGCAGTTGTTTCTTTTTTTGAAATACGTTGCTTCACTTTTGGCTACATTGTATAATATGGACACTGACAAGTATTAAAATGTTATTTTTTAAAATTTTGCCAGGAGGCCAAGGTTAGAGCCTCACTTACTCCAGAGGTGTGCAATAACATGTCTGAACAGATGTGAAGCTGGAAAAACACAGCAGGTCAGACAATATCCAAAGAACAGGAAAGTCAACATTTTAAACCGGAACATTGATTTTCCTGCTTCTTGGATGCTGTCTGACCTGCTGCGCTTTTCCAGCTTCGTATCTATTGATTCTGGCTTTCAGCATCTGCAGTCCTTACTGTCTCCTACATCTCTGAATAAGTTGATGAAAACAATCTTGTTTTCAAGATTGTTCTAAAATGGCCTGTCACTGCAATTTTAATACTGGTGATGGATGCCACAAGATTTGACAATTGTGATCTCCAACTCTGTCTAGTGAAAACAATAGGTAGAAAATGCCACAACCAGCAGGAGCACACTAGAAAAAAATCGAGATGTAATTCTGCTTGGGCCCAGAATCATTCAAAGTGAACGTTTGAAGGTTGAAGTGATGAGCAGAAACAAAATGCTAAATTAAAGGAACTCATTCACTATAAACTGAATTTTAAAGTCTATTTGAAAGGGAATATGATGGCATACAGTATGGGGGGGAGAGATGATGCTGTAGTGGTAATATCACTGGATTAGTAATCGAAAAAAGGTCCATGCTCATACTTTGGAGACATGGACTAAAACCACATTGCAGTTGTTAGTGGAATTTAAATTTAATCCAAAGTATAAAGTTATATCAGTAATGGTGACCATGAAACTAATCAGTTTTTATAAAAATCCATCTGGTTCACTTTGTCATTTTGTCAAGGACAGAAATCTGCTTTCTTTACCTGATCCAACCTATTGTTGCAATGTGGTTAATTTTTAACTGCCCTCTGAAGTAGTGTTATAAGCCACTCAGTTCAAGGACAATACATGGTGGCCTTGCCAATGATGCCCACATCCGATGAAAATATAAATTTAAAAATAAGTTGGAACATGAGTAAAAGTGAAGTCGCCAAAGTCTCAAAGGACCACAGGACTGCTCTCTCATTAGAGAGAGGTTAAACAAATCACCATGCCTGAAGGTCGCCATGCCTCAATAGAGAAGAGCAAGTTCAAGAAGATAGGACCTTCGTGATGATCTCAGCCAGTATGAGAATTGAACCTGCATTCTGTCTTGTAGACCAGCTGTATAGCCAGTAATGCATGGAAATCGGCAAATTGAAGTGTCTCTTCCATATTTCTATCCCACCCAATTTCTCTGCTGCCACTTCACGCACTGAGGTAAAGTATCCTCCTTAAAAAAGATAGATAAGAATTGCCCATTTTGAAATTTGGCCATGCTTTCTCCAAAAGATGCTGTTCTATTTTCCAAGATGCCTCAAGATAATGGACAAGCAGTGGAAATAATACAGTTAAAATGAGGTAGAATTATTCACTTCATTTAGTTCAAGCTCAGCGATTATCATCATGCTTAGGGTTCTGTTATTGGACTATTAGAGAGACCATTAAAAAATTACAATTTGATTAGTTATAGAACATCAGCACTGGAGTATGAAGAAATTTTACCAACTTAGAATTTGAAATATGTAACAAATATGCATAATTGATGACAGCTGGAGGTTCGCAGTTACTAATATCTACTTTAGCATCAACTGAATAACGAGGAAACAAGAACAAATTATATTCTTCAATGACAAAACAAAAAAGACTTTGGGATCATTTAAGCTTTGAAGTTTTAGAAAAACGCTACAAATATAAAACAAATCACACTTTTAAAAAGTTAACTTAAATTGTAATTGTACTATTTTGTGTACCTTTTAAATGCAACATCAGCATCACTTTCTTCATAACCCATCTTTGTTTTTTTGTCAAAACTCAATCAAGTTAGTACTTCCACCTGCCCCTTACAAAACAAATGAATTGTCTCTTCTAAAGTTCAGTATGTGGCAGTTGATACAACCAAGTGCATGGAGGCTTAATAGACTACAGAAAGCCATATTTGGGCTCTTTCTGTGCTGCACCACACAGATGCTTGTTCGTTATTTGTAGAAGAGCAAGCGAAGGCCAAAGTTTTGGAGGACATGGGACAAAGAGGTGTCAAAGATGGACACAAAATAGTGCTTTTACCTGCCGACCTGGTCCTAATGAGGGGCCTACTTTACTGATCCACAAGCTGTGGAGTAGTCAGTGTTGAAGGGTGCTGCTGGCATTGCAATCAGGAATTTCAGGCATATGAGTGAATATGCTCATATATTCTTTCAGTTGAAGGTTCTCTTGATGGCATACCTGTTTCGCGGCCAAGCCATAGTCTGCGCTTTGGTTTGGTAAGAAGTACATGATATCACCCTGGTTTTTTGCCATCTCTTGAAGAACCATGGCTGTTCGGACAGTTGAATTTCTTGCATGCACAAAAACCATCACCTAGGAAGACACAACAATGTAATGGTTAAACAACACCATAAGCCATGATAATGAAGCACATTAATTTTCTACTTTTCTGTAACAAATTTCTGAAAACTATTTTGCATGTAGCAATGCCTCATAGGTTTGAGTTATATTCTAAGCTTGTTTAATTGTATGAGGAAACCTCAAATAATGAATTAACTGTGATCTGACCACATTAAAACAAAATCAGTTCAGTCGTCACTCAGGCACTGTGTGAATGTCCCAAGATCAAACCATTCTGGCTAACTGATCTGAGACAAACGCTGCTAAGGGAATTCCCTTACATCCAAAATTATTTGGATTTCTATGCTAACTTCACCAGAATTTTTAGAAGTGGTCCAATTAAGTGCATTTTAGCATAAACAAGGAAATACAGGAATCCACATCTTTTTCATTGTTGAATGAGCAAGGCTGAATACAACAGCAGAGGATAATTTGAAACAATACATGAAACCCAAGAGAAAAATGTATGGGATCAGTTTGAACTTAACATCATAATGATTTAACAAAAAATCATGGCATTGCAAGTGAAAATAAATTCTATTGGTAAATATCAGTCAGAATCTGTGTTCCAGTAGCAGCAGTAAGAGCACTGTATGTTTAGCTGAACTTTAATCAAGAGTCGACCATAATATGTTACTCTAAGTGGGTTATCTTTTTGTGTCAGTTATCACAAACATGCTATAGCATTACATCAGTTCAACAAAAGAAATGTTCCAGAGATTCAGGCTGATGTCCTCCTGATGTCGATCTCAACTGAGGGACTGCTTATTTTTAAACTGAGTACCCTCCTTCTAGTTGCCCCACACAGGGAAACAGCCTTTCAGAATCCACCCTGTCCAGGCCCCACAGGATCTTGTATTTTTCAACAAGATCACCCTTCATTCTTCTGAACTCCAAAGCATACAGACCCATTCTGATAAAATTTTCCTCATAAGCTTGCCAATCACAGGGAGCAGGCAAAATGAACCTTTGCTGAATTATTTCACTGAATACTTTTATTTGGTGGTAGACAGAGTTTTGATGGGCAAGTAAATCAAATATTATCAGATTAGATGGGAAAGTGGAATTCATAACGAACATACCAGCCATGATCTGACTGGACTTTGATCCAGTAGGCTGGAGGGGCTCCTGTTCCTAATTCATATGTTTCTGCATAATGCGTTCTTAAATAAGGAGGCCAAAGCTGTGCAGTACATGAGATGCGGTCTCAACAACATGCTAAAGAAGTATAGCTAAATATTCCATTTCTCTTTCAGTAAATTCTTGTGAATCTTGAATAGCTCTCTTTTATATAAAAAATCTTTCGTAAATAATCAGCGCAATATTAATTCTAAGTTCAAACAAGGATTGAAAATGTGAAGAGATCTAAATAAAGCAACCATCTTTCTGAGTGCTATCTTAGATTTGGCGTTCAGAAGAGAAAAAACACACTTGTCCAATAGAATGTTATTTAAATTCTTTAATTCATAACAAATCAAGTTGTCTTTTTCTGTGGAACACTATTCAATCTACCACTAAAACAGAGGATAGCTAATATTTATGAAAAGATTTATTACATTTTAACAAAAGCTACTTGGCTATGGCCTATGAAACAAATTTAAATATCAGAGTAATTAATAACATTATGAATCTCGTTCTGCTTTCCAGCAGGAACATCTGATTGAGGTCAGAACATACTCTTGTGCTAAAGTTCAAGCTTCCAGGAGAGCTCAGAAAAGGCCGGTCTTACTTTTATATGCAATTCTATTTACAGTATGATGGAGATTCAACTCAAGTTTTTAAAAAGTATATGAGCAATTGTACAAGAGATGTACAGGTAAAGGTCTGAAACGATCTGTGATGCACTGAGATAAAATTATTCAGCAAGTCTGCCAGTTCCTTACTTCCATATTACTTCTAGCTGTTTTTGAAGAGTCTACATTCTCTTTGATTACAACTATATGTATGACCTAATTGTAAAATCTTGTACTTGATAGCCTCCCAAGTCCCTTTTGCATTTTTTTTTCAGATCTTGATTTTTTTTCCCCTTTGCTGTGCCTTCGAGTTCTTTCAGCCCTATGGATACCAATATTTATCCATAATTTTACTTTCTAACAAGTTTAAATATTGCAATTGCTTCTACTGGCAGAATGAACAATGAGCAGAGGACAAATGTTTCAACTAATTGGCAAAGAATGAGAGATAACATGAGAGAAAGATTTGTTGTTTTATTTATAAAGTGACTGTGATCTGAAATGCACAGCCTAAAAGGGCAACCTTCAAAAAAAAAAGAAATTGTATAAATACTTGGAGCAAAACAAAAATTACAGGACTAGGGTAAAAGAAAGCAGCACACAACAAATTTGGTAGCTCTATCAAAGACTCGGCACAGTTACAATGAGTTGGTTGAATGGCTTTCTCTGCTTTACACTGTAACGACTAGAAAATAACTAGCTCTACATTTTACAAAAAAAGCTTGTGACCTATTACCAAAATATACTTGGCCTGGATAGTGGTTAGAATATGGAATCCTTTTTCACAGAGTAATTGAAGCAAATAGCAGAGATGCATTCAAAGAGAAGGTGGATAAGTAGATAGGATGAAAGTCAAATGGATCTTTGGGACCAACATTGACTTATTAGATAAACAGCTTGATCCCTACTGCATATTCTAAATGAGTAAGAAAGAGATGGAATTTGCATCCAATACACCAATTCAGAAAAGGTGGAATCTTTTCAACTTCACGTGACTGAAATTCTTAAGGTATCACTTGTTGTACAGGGGCTGCTCACACATTAAAAACAGAAAGCTTGTGAACTGAAGTTACCAGAGCCTCAGCCACTGGCTTCAATCAGACCAGCTTTAAGGTTAACATAAGTCTTTACTGGGAGGAAGAGTAAAGAGGTTACCCTAAAAGTGTCCTTGGAGTGACCCTATCGTGGAAAGACACCAGCCCTCATATCAGCTAAGAACTAACAAGAACAAGACACCATAGTTTGGGAAAAAGGATAAAAATGAAGGATTTTGATGTACCATCAGCAAAAACTCTGGAAAGCAACCTTTGTGAAGTCGTGGCCCCGACACTTGGAAGTGTGGACCGGGCTCCAGATCTGAGGGAAATCACCTGGCTCCAGATCTGAGGGAAATCACCTGGCTCCAGATCTGAGAGAAATCACCTGGCCAGCATGAGCTTTTATTCTTGCGGATTAGCCTTTATTTTTGTTGACTCTTTCAGGAACATTAAACTTAGTGGGTATGTGCTTAGATGTTAGCACTGTATGAATTGCATCCATGTTGTCAGCCTTTTCCTAACCAAACTGTATATTCTTTTAAACAAACTAATAAAGGTAGTGGTTAGTTGACACAAACTTGACTCTTGTCCTTTGCCAAGCCAATAATTGTTGTTGAGGGCGGTAACCAGGCAAAATACAGCTGATACAGAAACTGCTTTTTCCCCCAATCACTGTGTCCTTGTGTCATATTAAGTGTCATCTTCAAAGGATTATGCACTGTTTTTCAAAGGCGATTTACTACTTTGGACAAACCGTTACTTTAAGCAATGACATTCGACTAATTACTACCAAACCTAAATATACCTATTTACTATCAGTATCATAGGAACAGGAGTAGGCCATTCAGCCCCGCAAGCCCATTCCACCATTCAATGAAATCATGACTGATCTGTTGCTTAAGTCCATAGCCTTGCCTGAATACCTTTGCTTAACAAAAAATTATCCATCTCAAATTTAAAATGATCAATTAATCCAACTATTGCGGAAGACAGTTTCAAAATCTATGATGCTTTGTGTGTATAAGTGACTTTAGTGACACAAGGCTTAAGAGTGCAGGAAGCATCAGCTATTTAGAAGCAGTCTTAAGAAAGTTTTGCATTGATAATGAGACAGCAAACAGAATTGTAAGGTGAACTCAACATTTGCTCATTTCCCAAAGAGATCAGAGGAACCAAGGTATCAAACTTTAAACAAAATCTATTCTTATTAAATAGACTGTAGCAACACTTGTCCTCTTTTGATGCTTGAAAGACATGAACAAACTATGCCAGAAATATTCAGCAGCTTCCATATAAGACGCATTCAGAACATCATGGGAAGACAAAATGTTAAATATTGAGGTACTCTGAAAAGCAAAAAAGTCTACTTGAAAGACACATCAGACCCCAGCTCAGATGGAGTGGGCATGGATTATTTGTGACTGATAATAAAATCCCTAAAGTTGGTCATGTATTCACAACTTTAACTTAGACACAGTCTCTGAAGTAGGCCAAGATCAAGATTCCAAGGACACCTGAAAGGCAATCAGGCGAAGCGGCAGACTGGGAGAAAAATGCTCAATAAAGAAATACCTGGGAGGAAGGGCATTGCTTCTCTCAAACATCCAAAGGCAAGCTGGAAAGACCAGAAAGGCAGTCTTAACAAAATCAAGACAATTCATCCTTGCTCACACTGTGGGAAAACGTTCACTTTTGTGTTTGGACTCTACCAGCAGGTTAAAATACATAACAGATGGCCAGACAAGAGATTATTCAAATGAATCATCGGACATAACTAGATCAGAGAAACAGCAGGATCTTAGGGTGCTTGTCCACAGATTTGTGAAGGTGGCAGGACAGGTGAATATGGAGCTAAGGAGGCATACAGGATGCTTGCCTTTACTAGTTGAGGTATAGATTATAAAAACAGGGAGGTTATGTTGGAGCTGTCTGCATTGGAGGGGTTGCAGAGAAGGTTAAGCAGGGTGTTGTCTGGGGTGGAGCAGTTTAGCTTTAAAGAGAGACCACATAAGCTCAGGTTATTTTCATTAGAGCAGAGAAGGCTGAAGGGGGCCTGATAAAATGTATAAATATGTGAGGGATTTGAACAGGATGGATAGAAAACAGTTATTCCCCTTAGCTGGAGGATCAATAACAAGGGGACATCATTTTAACATGAAAAGGGGAAGCTTAGAGTCGATTTGGGCAAAGGTCTTTTCACCCAGAGGGTGGTGTCTGTATTGTAGGGTAGTTGAGGCGGGAAACCTCGCAACCTTTAAAAACTACTTGCATTAGCACTTAAAATATCAGAACATACTGGGAAGTTGGACGAGTGTAGATTTAGTTTTTGTCACTGCGGACTCAATGGGCTGAAGGACCTCTTCAGTCTTCTATGATTCTGTGATTCTATAATTCTACACATGTAAGAAATAACTTTCATACTGAAGGTAAATAGATGATGACTGAAGAGAAACTTTAGAGGTAGTTCTTTATTATCAATGCTGATAAGTGGGGAGAAAGTTACTGATGAGTACATTCAAGCAAACTATATTAAGGTATTTCATGCTAATTGTAACAAAACCACAAGAATTTTGTTTAATGATCTTTATAAAATGGATTATAAAATTAACTCTGAAAGGCATTTGCCAAAATTGCCCCAGATTTACTTGCAACTAAGATATCGGTGAACACAGCATAAATCCAATCTATCAATCTCATCATTGATAACATATTCTACATCTCCCTCCGGTTTTGTTTAGAATTAGCCACATCAGGCACATTAGAAAATCAGAAGTGGTGAAGCTAATAGCCAATTTTAATCTGCTTTTAATAACTAGGATGCTTGCTGATATTGATCAGTTTGCTTCTTCTCTGAACATGACAACATTAGGGCCAATTGAACAGATCCCATGCTGACTAGGCTACAGCCATCATACTTTGCAGATATAATTATATGATCTCCATACTGCCTTCATTATTCCATGGAATAGCCATTACAATCATTAAGTTTGGAATGTTATGGATTTCTTTGTGGTTTAGAGATATTAAAAGGAAAACCTGAAGAGGACAACAGTATTCTAATGCACAAGTACTAGTGATTGCTTTGGTTGAAAAAAAAACATTTCTGTGAAATATCAATTTAGAGGCCATGTGACTTACTCCTGTTCCTAGTTTATGATCTTATGACCATAGATAGTTAGGCAAACACATCAGTGGTCATTTAAACCTCAGGTGAAATGAGTTTGTAATACAACTATTTAATGCCTGTACTAAATGATACTTTAAAATAATTTTGACTTACATCAAGCTACCAGCAGCAAGCAAACAAGTTCAGGCCAACTTGCAAAATAAAGACTTTGATTAACATAGTGCTTTTCGTGACCCCTGGATTTCTCAAAATGGTTTTGCAGACAATTAGGTATTTATTGAATGGATGTTACAATCATATTGGTAGGACCATAGCAGCCAATTGTTTCAAAACTATTCCTGAAAAAATAAATTGATCATAGCTAGATAATTTGTTTTTGTGATTGTTCTTTGAAGAAATAACTAACCATGGCAACAGGGATAATTATTCTTCAAAATAATGCCAATGAATATTTATCTTAACTAATGAGGGCAGGCAGGCTCCTATCTTGTCTAAAAGACAGGATCTCCAATAATGCAACACTATTTTAGTGACCACTGATGCATCAACCTTGCTTTCTGAGCTGAAATCCTACAATGGGATTTATACACAAGACTAAGGGACACAAAAGTTGTCTTAATAACTGAACTTGGAGCAATAAATTATGCATTATCAAATCTGAAAGGCCATTATTTCTCATTCTCCGTTCAAGTGATGTAGAAACTGTCAGAACAGCAGAAAATTCTGACCTCAGCTAGAGGAGTGACATGATCAGATTAGATTCCCGACAGTGTGGGAACAGACCCTTCGGTCCAACCAGTCGACACCAAATCGAATCTGGGGACCCTGGTGCTGTGAGGCAACAGTGCTAACCACTGATCCACCGTGCCGCCCTTTAAATTATCAGGCATGTTCGCAGCACAGTCAGTGAACTGTGAATTAATATAGCTTGTTAGCCCTCTTTTTAATTTGTATGACTCACCTTAAAGTAGAACAACAGTAAGCTTTTGTTAAAGCAGGTTAAATATTAGTTTATTACAAGCTATTGCTGACGGTTTCTTCAGAATAAAGAGATAGCTATTAATTGATATGTTACAAATACCAAAACTGAACCAAATGTAGAAAAGATAAAAGAATGGGGTCTGAAATAGTCCCAAATAACATGGGAGCAATACAGCACAGGAACAAGCTCTTCGGCCCATGACACTAACCAGGATGCCATTCTAAGTTGATCCTGAATGCCTGCACGTGGTCTGTATCCTTCTGTTCCCTGCCTGTTCATGAGTCTGTCTAAATACCTCTTAAACATTACTGTCATATCTGCTCTATCACCTTCCCCTGGCAGCCTGTTCCAGGCATCAACCACCTTCTGTGTAAAACAACTTGCCTCTCAAACCGCCTTTAAACTTTCCCTTCTCAGCTACAAACCTATGCCACCTAGGAAAAAGACTTTGACTGATCACCCCATCCATGCTTCTCAATTTTATATAGCTTCTGTCAGGTCATCCGTCAGCCTCCAAAGCTCTTCTGAAAACAATCCAATATTGTCCAACCTCCTCCTTGTAGCTAATACACTCTATCCAGACAATATCCTTGTAAACCTCTTTTCACCCTCCCACAGTCTCCATATTATTCCAGAACTACACACAATACTCCAAATGTGGCCTAACTAAAATTTTATATAGCTGCAATTTGACTTTCCAATTTTTATGTTCTGAAACCCAGTTCTGACTTTGTTAATCTGGATCTGAAAGTGAAGTTATTTGGGGAATTTTGCATATTTATTTTAAAATGTTTAACTTTATGATGACCCAGAAATAGCAGGACTTGATTTGTAGCTTGCTACCCCCAGTGAGTTGTGATATTGGAAATACTCAGATGTGGCAGCATTTCTGCTAAGAGAAAAGTTAACCTTTTTATTTCAGAGGCCTTTCATTGGAACTGTGACCTTCACTGGGAGGTACTATGTTAATTAACTGCTAACTGCTTTTAGTTTCCCTGCTAATTTTAATAATGAACATGTCAGAACCTAGAGTAAAAACTATGGGCACTTAGTGCAGTAGTAGTCTCTTTCTCTGAATCATAGTTGCTCAAGATATTTGTTGGAACAAATTATTTTTAATAACTGACTTGCTCGATCCACATCCTAATTTTGTTTATTTTTAAAACACTATGTAGGTCATGCAATAACTATATTCATAAAATTTGCCAGTGTGCATTTAACATAAAGAGTAAAATCTTTATTAAACAAAGGGAAAGAGCATGAATTAATCAAACTAGGTGTAAAGGTTGACAGATACCAATAACAGACACATGAAAAAGACACAAAATCATAACACTTCTTTTACCCAGCAAAATCCTTACACGCACCCAGTACCTCAGTGAAAATTTATCACCATCTCCACACTAAGGCCCTTGAACAAACTTTAGAGCTGCTACTACCAATGCCTTTTAGCCAATTTCAGTGTTTCCTCTTCATATGGTGTCTCTCCACCTCAAACAGCTGAAACAAACTACAAACTAAACAACTAAACTCAATACCACTTTGAAGTTTAGAGCAAAGACATGAGTTTCCTAAATTTAGCAGTCCAGCAGCCTTGCCATATTCAGACTGACTTTTTCTGAATTGTTTGATCTTTCTCTGTATTAGTGAGCTCCTGATGGTAGGCAAAAATATATTATTTTAATGCACTGAACGGTTAGTCACCTTGCTTTTCAAGTTAAGGGGGCAAAACCACAATGAAATGCTTGTTAACACACAGCAATACCACAGCAACAAACATACAAAGAAACTTGAAAAATGCTTTCCCACTCTGAATATGGAACCTATATTGAAAAAATTAAACTTAAAGTTTGCATTATTCTTAAAACAAGTCAAATGGAGGAGTGGGATAAAATTGCAGGAAAATATAGAAAGGCATAATTAAGAAGATCTCATTTATTCAGTCACTGATTCTTTTACAAATGTTCAAAACACCCAATGATACTAACACACAAATTTCTTCGAAAACTGATTAGATGTAAACCATAAGAAACAATTCAAATATCTAAACATGAAATATTAGAGATCTTAAGGTAATCAGTTCTATGACTATAGAATGCACAAGACTATTAAGAACATTGGGCAGTGGCTTAGTGGTTAGCACTGCTGCCTCAGGGACCTGGATCTGATTCCAGCCCTGGGTGAACATCTGTGTGGAGTTTTCATGCCTTCTCCGGACCTGCGTGGGTTTCTGCTGGGTACTCCAGTTTTCTTCCACAGTCCAACGATGTTCAGGTTAGTAAATTGGCCATGGGAAATGCAGAGTTACAAGGATAGGGTAGATGGGAAGGATTGGGGTGGGATGTTGTTCGGAGGGTCAGTGTGGACTGTTTAGGTAGAACACCCTCTTCCTGCAATGTTGGGATTTTACGATTATTGGGAATAAGCACACACTTTAACATTCAGGTTTTTTTATTTTCTAAGAGGTTTGAGCAAAGAATAAGTGTTTCTGATAACAACAGAAGCCACTTATGGCTATACTTGCTCTCTGAAGGAGAAATTCACTCATGCCATTCCCCAACTTCTCCCCATTGTCCAATACATTTTTATTTCCAAATAATGATCCATCTCCGCACAAACGCTTCAACTGAACCTGCCTCCATCACACACTCATGTTGCGCATTTGTTCTGGACTAGGCCAGACCACTCAAAGTATTCTTAAGCAGGCAGCCCCAGACCATAACTTTGCAAATTGTTTTGGTAAGTATACAGTGAAAATTATCTGGAATAAGATAGCTAGGTTGACGACTAGATTTTAAAACAGACAAAAATTTATTCACAAAGTTACACAATGAAAGACAAAGAACAGAATAAAGAGCCTCTACAGAACTCAACTTATCAAACTAAACTTACTTATGCTGTTCAGAATATACACAACAGTCCCAATAAGCAAACTCCCTTCAAAACCCAGTATAAATGGAACACATGCTTACAGGTTGAAGTTGAAGGGCAGAAAGAGAGAGAGTTTCCACACAGCTTCCTGTTGAACTTTCCGGTTCAAGACTGATCTAAAACTGCTCAGCTCAGCTCAGCTAAAGGGTTGACCACACCCTTTTACTTATACAGGTCACTTCTAAAACATGACCACTTTGACCTAAAGTCTCATCTATTTACATATAAAAAAAGGCCTCTCAAAATCCTTTGCATCTCTGTACCAAACCAGACTGATTGGAACCTGGCCTGGTTTATTACTCCTCTGAAAAAAAAATCAAGGCAGAGTCTCCTTGAGCCAAGGAACAGCTTTTGGAAAAAAAGGGACTAGTTTTGAGACACATTCCAGGTCCTAATCACTCAGTGTGTGGATAAAGGTTTTCCTCAGGTTGCCACTTTTTCTTTAGCTAATGATCTTACGCCCGTGCTCCCTAATGTCTTCCCATCTGCTCTTGCGTTGAATAGCCTCATCAAATCTCCTTATACCCTCCAAGGAAAATCGTCCCAACCTCTAATCTATCTACTGAAGCATTCTTGTGCATCCTTTCAGCACCCATATAATGTCTTTATATCCTTTCTAAGGTTTGAAATCCAGAACTGCATGTTACAGTTAGTTAAAACCAAACCTGTGTTTTATACAAGTGTGCTGTATGCTTTATTAGCCACTAAATTAGTCCTGTCATATTCAATGATTTATGTATATATGCAGCCGCTTCCCTCTACTCATGCATCCTTTTTTAGAATCGGGCACTTTATACTGTTTCACTGCATTGTTTTCCTACAAAATGAACCATTTCATTCTTCTCTGCACTAAATTACATTTGCCACTCATTATGTGGCAACGACACAGAATATAATGTCATGACAGAATGCAAGTCAGAAGTTCAGGTTTTTACCTTTTTCAAACATGTCTAATTCTTAGCAATACAGATTGTTATCTTCATACTTCTTGCCTCAGTATCTCCACCTTTTATCTTATTACTCCTAAAACTTTCAAGTTCCCAGTCACTCATTAATTGGTCTAATCTACTTCATATTCAAATTGACAATTTCTAACCAGATTGATTATTGATTCATGATTTTTCAAATATGCTATGTTTACCAATTATGTTTATTACTGTTTGTGTGGCATTGTAATTAGCAAGGCTAGATAGACATATTTTTAACCAATAAGGAAATTAATGGTTATGGGAAAAAGGAAGGAAAGTGGAAGTGAGGATTATCAGCTCAGGCATGATCTCATTGAATTATGGAGCCGACACAATAGTCCAAAGGTCTATTTCTGCCACTCTGTCTTATTGTCTAGGTAGCATTCAATTTTTTCCTGATGGGAGATTTTCGAATACTGATTTCCTTTGTATTATAATCCAAATATTTCATTATAGATTTCTGAACAATAATAGTATTGATAATATATTTGCAGTTATCTTTAAGTGTAACATCAATTGTTTAAAAAAAGCTGTGGTTTAAACTGCTATCTGTATTTCACACTTAAATGATCATTAAAAGCAATTTTGTGGAACATATCAATAGTAATAACCACAGTTCACAGCAATTAAGAATAAAATCATTGTAATTTCTGTAATTGCGCATCTAAATCAATGTTGCAGACTGACTTTCATTTAACTGTATAGTACATACATACAATGCACTGGAGTGGTTTTGATTTAATTCCTCTAATATCGAATGTGGAGTAAAATAGAACACTACTTTCTTGCTGTGATACATTGGGTCAAGTCATCTTTGAAAACAAAAGGTGAGTTCAGAAGAACTAGATGCATCACAAGTCGAAATCTCTTCAGCTTATTGGCCAATTTACTTTGTCCCACTGCCTCAAAATGGCATTGCATTGTTAGCTTCCTGTTATCTTTAAGAAGTTGTGGATTTTCATGATAATCAGAAATGTCGGATGTGTAATAAAGAATGCAAGTAGCCTTTTAATAACATGATAATTAATAATGTAATGCCAATCAAATCACTTGGGTCCTGAAAGGGAACATGTAATTGTTCGACATGCAACAAATACTTAGAGATACAAAAAAATTGCACTGATTTCTTTTCTTATTAATTTTCCTTTCTATCTCTTTGTCTCTACTAATAGTATCCATTGTTTTCCTCTATTTCTTTCTTGATCAAAATTTACAGAATCATATAATGTTTATAGCATAGGAAGTCATTCACCTGATTGATCACATGTTGGATCTTTGCAAGTGCAATGTTGTTAGTGCCACAGCCCTACAAATGGGTTTCCTTTTGGTCTTTATCCAATTCCTTTTCTAAAGATTGAATCTGCTTCCTTACATTTTCTAACAGCGCGTTCCAGATCATAACCAGTTCTTGTGTTAAAATATTTTTCCTTACGTCGCTGTTAGCAGTTTTGTCAGTCACCTTAAATCTTAGCCTCTAGTTTTCACGCTCCAATCAATACGAAACATTGCACTGCATCAACCCTATGTAAACATGACTTTAAGCATCTCTAAACTATCAAAATTCCAAATAATCCTTCTCCATGATCGTATTTCCTCTCAAATCCTAAATCTCATTGTTTAAGATACGTCATTTATCTCCATTCATTAAGATTCCCAAAATGCTATTGCTCTTGCTGTAATAGTGTGCATTTCCAGCAATGCATGGCAGTACTTTCATGCAGAAGAGTGTAGGATATGTCAAACAAAAGATGTCAGATCCAAGATCCTACTTTAACATGATGTGAATTTGCACCCCTTAGAATCCTTTACTACTCTGCCCCTTTCTCCCCCCAAGGAGTCTCTTGCTTCCTTATGCTTGTAACACATAACGATAGACAAAATTTTAATAAGTACTAAAAATCTAAAACAAATAAGAAAGTGCAAAAAAGAAGAAAGGAATATCTCGTTACATCATTAATTAAGAAACACCATTAATTCCCTGCCCCTCTCAGTTCATCCATTTGCATTCATAGAGTCATAGAGATGTACAGCATGGAAACAGACCCTTCCGTCCAACCCGTCCACGCCGACCAGATATCCCAATTCAATCTAGTCCCACCTGCAAGCACCCGGCCCATATCCCTCCAAACCCTTCCTATTCATATACCCATCCAAATGCCTCTTAAATGTTGCAATTGTACCAGACTCCACCACATCCTCTGGCAGCTCATTCCATACACATATCACCCTATGCGTGAAAAGGTTGCCCCTTAGGTCTCTTTTATATCTTTCCCCTCTCACCCTAAACCTATGCCCTCTAGTTCTGGATTCCCTGACCCCAGGGAAAAGACTTTGCCTAGTTATCCTATCCATGCCCCTCATATTCCTTACCTAAATTAACTTATCACAAGTAATGCCTGAGAGTATTAACATTACTCCTTCTGTATGTTTTAAACAACCTTAAACTTGAATAATTGTTTTCGTGATGAGTACAAGAAATGTGACTCTACATCACTGTCAGATTACCTGGATCAAAGCTTTGCCAAAAGCAAACCAAACCGTATACAGTAGTGTCATACAGAACTGTTAAGCGACATCTTGAAAGAGGTGTCCATTTAGTCCCAATGCCCCACGCTTTCTCCAAAGCTCTTAAAATCTTTCCTCTAAGTATTTATTTAGCTCTCTTTTGAACTGATGGGTTTCCTCAGGTGCTCCAATTACATCCGACAGTCTAAAGATGTGCAGGTTAGGTGGATTGGCCATGGGAAATGCAGGGTTACAGAGATGGGTAGATATAGGACGGTCTTTGGAGAATTGGTGTGGACTCGATGGGCTAAATGGCCTGCTTCCACATCAGGGATTCTATGATTTTTCATGTTTTCAGTATGTACTTTTGCTTCAACAATTCAGTGTTTCTTTAAATTTGATGACTGAAGATATAAACCGTTTAGGTTAAAACACTATTAATTCATTAGCAGTCACAGTACTCGACTAGCTGCTAATTTTAGAAAAGCTTTTTACACACCAGGTTAATGAACAATTTTCTACAGTAAAAAAAATCAATGCTTGATTAAGTAAAAGTAATTAGTTACTTGTATTTTAATTGTTTACAAAATGATGAGTTTTTTTTATTCAATCCATGGAATGTGGGTAACATTGGCAAGATTCAATGCCGTTCAGTGGGTTGGAGTGAGCTGCATGGTTGAATTGCTGCAGTCTGAGATATATACCCATAAGATCGTTAGAGAAAATGCTCGAGAATTTTGAACCAATGACAATGAAGTCAAGATGGTACTTGGAAGGTAACTTGAAGGACACGGGTATTTCTTTTTATTAAAATCATTCATGGGATGTCAGTGTTGCCTGCTAGGCCAATATTTACAATCCATCCATAACTGCCCAGAGGGTAGTTAAGGGTCAACCACATTACTATGGATCTGGAGCCATATGTAAGGCAGACCAGGTCAGGATTCCTTTCCTGAAGAACATTAGTGAACCAGATGGACTTTTACAACAATCAATATGGTCAGTTTTTTCATAGTTTCATAAAATCCATACAGTGTAGAAAGAGGTAATTTCGCCCAACAGGTCCACACCAACACCCTGAAAAGAAACCTACCCAGATCTGTTCCCCTACTCTATTACTCTACATTTTCTTTGACTTAGGCACGAAACCTACACATTCCTGGACACTATGGTCAATTTAGCCATGCTAAATTTGGACTGTGGGAGGAAACCCATGCAGACACGGGGAAAACGTGCAAACTCCACACAGACAGTTTCCCGAGGCTGAAATTGAACCCAGGACTCTGGCACTCTGAGGCAACAGTGCTAACCACTGAGACACCGTGCCACCCTGTAAATGCCAATTTTTACTATCATGATGGGATTTGATCTCATATCATCAGAATATTAGCGTGGCTCTCTGGATTAACATTCCCATTAACATGACAATGCCTATAGCCCAACATCTCTCTAATAAATGACTCCGTTGTTTATTTTAGATGTTAGTAGTTATAGGTTCAAAAGGCTTTATTTTACAAAGCCTTAAAGTTGTTGCATTGTATTTTGTCAATGGTGTGTACTGTAAACACTGTGTGCTGGTGGTGCTGGGAAAGAATGAATAATGTAGTGAATGGCATGTCAATCATGTGGACTGTTGCATCCACAACAGTGACAAGTTTTTTTGATTGTTACTGAAACTGCAACCATCCAAGCAACTGAGGAGTATTCTATCACCCTCTTGATTTGTGCCTTTGACATAAAGCCTTTGGGAAGTCGACAAGTCAATTAATCACTGAAGAAAACCAACCCTTTAACTGCTCTTCAACCCAGGTTATTTATATGACTAGCCCAGTCCAGTTTCTGTTGAATGATGTCCAACAGGATATTGATGCAGATTCCTGTAGAATGTCAAGAGGATTTGGATAAATTCTCGCATGCTGGAGAGAATCATTCTTTTGGATCTTGGCAATGATACTTGCCATCATATCGACCTGAATGTTGCCCAGATCTGAGTGGATGAGGAAGAATGATCCAAAAGGTTATATGTGGAACAAAGCAACATGCAATCATCAGTGAACAATTCAACATCTGGCCTTATGATCGAAGAAACATCATTAACGAATGAGCTGAAAATGTTTGTGCCCTGGACAATATCACAAGGAACTCCTCCAATGATGTAGCAGGACTGGGATGACTGGTCTCCAACAACCACAGCCATCTTTTATCTGCAACCTAAAAACTCTCACTTCTGAAATTCAGCTTTTTGTCCATGTGTGGTGCAAATTTTGAATGAAGTCTGGAGTCAAATAGTCCTGCCAAATCCAATTGGGGCATCGCTGAATAGATAATAATAACCTGTTGGCAAGTGCTGCTTGTAGAGACTTAACAACACCTTTGATTACCGTGCTGATGGTTTACAGCATACAGACAGAGAATCACTGGCTAAATTGGGGATGTACTACTCTTTATCAAAAAACCTGGGTAATTTTCCACTCATTAGGCTGCTATACTGGAAAAAATTAGTCAGGGACACAATTAATTCTTCACCATCAGAGTATGATGTTGAGAGGCTCTTTGACCTTAGTTTAATACCTTTCAACTGTTTCTTGCTATTTCATGGAGTGAATCGGAATGGCTGAAGACTGTAATCTATGGTCCATAATCTTAAGTAATTGCTGAAATTAACCAAAGTGGTAAAAAAGAATCTAGGGCAAAAATTCAAGTTATGGAGTGCAGAATGAATAGACCTATTCAGCACATATTCATTTACAAGAAAGTAGCAGGAAAATGGATTAAAGTGATGGATGACTCTCAAACACCTTTATCCAGGGGTTAATTTGAGCTGGGTAATCACAAAGTTCCAGCCTATATGTCAGGGACACAGAATGTTCCATTTCAAGCAGGAGTTTTAAGACTCTTACATTTTAAGAAAAACAAAAAAAGTGTAATATAAGATCATGATTTTTTATTTTTAATAAATAAATCAACATGTTTCACAGAGCACTTCCATCACAAAAAAAGTTCCAATGTTCTTCAAAGGGTGATAGAGTCATAGAGATGTACAGCATGGAAACAGACCCTTCAGTCCAACTTGTCCACGCCGACCAGATATCCCAACCCAATCTAGTCCCACTGCCAGCACTCGGCCCATATCCCTCCGAACCCTTCCTATTCAAATACTTATCCAAATGCCTCTTAAATGTTGTAATTGTACCAGCCTCCACCACATCCTCTGGCAGCTCATTCCATACACGTACCACCCACTGCGTGAAAAAGTTGCCCCTTAGGTCTTTTTATTCCTTTCCCCTCTCACCCTAAACCTATGCCCTCTCGCTCTGGACTTCCCGACCACAGGGAAAAGACTTTGTCTATTTATCCTATCCATGCCCCTCATAATTTCGCAAACCTCTAAGTTCACCCCTCAGCCTCCGACACTCCAGGGAAAAAAGCCCCAACCTGTTCTGCCTCTCCCTGTAGCTCAGATCCTCCAACCCTGGCAACATTCTTGTAAATCTTTCCTGAATCCTTTCAAGTTTCACAACATCTTTCCTATAGCAAGGAGACCAGAATTGCACGCAATATTCCAACAGTGGCCTAACCAATGTCCTGTACAGCCGCAACATGACCACCCAACTCCTGTACTCAATACTCTGACCAATAAAGGAAAGCATACCAAATGCCTTCTTCACTATCCTATCTACCTGCGACTCCACTATCAAGGAGCAATGAACCTGCACTCCAAGGTCTCTTTGTTCAGCAACACTCCCTAGGACCTTACCATTAAGGGTATAAGTCCTGCTAAGATTTGCTTTCCCAAAATGTAGCACCTCGTATTTATCTGAATTAAACTCCATCTGTCACTTCTCAGTCCATTGGTCCATCTTGTCCAGATCCTGTTGTAATCTGAGGTAACCCTCTTCACCGTCCACTACACCTCCAATTTTGGTGTCATCTGCAAACTTACTAACTGTACCTCTTATGCTCGCATCCAAATCATTTATGTAAATGACAAAAAGTAGAGGACCCAGCACCGATCCTTGTGGCACTCCACTGGTCACAGGCCTCCAGTCTGAAAAACAACCCTCCATCACCACCCTCTGTCTTCTACCTTTGAGCCAGTTCTGTATCCAAATGGCTAGTTCTCCCTGTATTCCATGAGATTTAACCTTGCTAATCAGTCTCCCATGGGGAACCTGGTCGAACGCCTTACTGAAGTCCATATAGGCCACGGGGCGATTTGGTTGATTGGTGCGGGTGTCTCGGAGATGTTCCCTAAAGCGCTCTGCTAGGAGGCGCCCAGTCTCCCCAATGTGGCCCAACATTTCAACTCCCCCTCCCACTCTGCTGAGGACATGGAGTCCTGGGCCTCCTTCACCGCCACTCCCTCACCACCAGACACCTGGAGGAAGAACGCCTCATCTTCCACCTCTGAACACTTCAACCCCAGGGCATCAATGTGGACTTCATCTCCCCTTCCCCCACCTCATCCTAGTTTCAAACTTCCAGCTCAGTAACTGTATCCTTGACTTGTCCGGACTTGTCCGACCTGTCTATCTTCTTTTCCATCTATCCACTCCACCCTCTCCTCCTTGACCTATCACCTTCATCTCCTCCCCCACTCACCCACTGTACTCTATGCTACTTTCTCCCCATCCCCACCCTCCTCTAGCTTATCTCTCCACGCTTCAGGCTCACTGCCTTATTCCTGATGAAGGGCTTTTGCCCGAAACATCGATTTCGCTGCTCGTTGGATGCTGCCTGAACTGCTGTGCTCTTCCAGCACCACTAATCCAGTATTTGGTTTTCAGCATCTGCAGTCATTGTTTTTACCTTTCCAAATACATGTACATCCTGTCCTTCAGGATTCCCTCCACCAACTTGCCCACCACTGAAGTCAGGCTCACCGGTCTACAGTTCCCTGGCTTGTCTTTACCACCCTTCTTAAACAGTGGCACCACGTTTGCCAACCTGCAGTCTTCCGGCACCTCACCTGTGACTACCGATGATACAAATATCTCAGCAAGAGGCCCAGCAATCACTTCTCTAGCTTCCCACAGAGTTCTCAGGTACACTTGATCAGGTCCTGGGGATTTATCCACCTTTAACTGTTTCAAGACATCCAGTACGTCCTCTTCTGTTTACAGGTAAGAATATTAGAGACAGAGGGCATTGAAGCAGAGGAATAGACGCTTGGTTAAGTTTCTGAAAGAGGGTAGACAGCAGTGTTTCCCAAACCTTTGCCCTAGTATGATCCTATTTCGAGGCCTGAAAATTGTTGTGATGCCCTAGTGTGAACATGGAGATGGGGAGAACCTTGGAATCTAAGAAATAGGAGGTGGCAGCCTCACCATTCTTTAAGTTTGGGTCTGATCTGCCCTAGACCTCATTTCCTCTTCCATGCCAGCATCGCATGGCCCTCACCCCAGATATTTGAAAAGTCAATCTACCTCCTCTTTAAATCCTACTCCAGTGATCTAGCCTCCACAATACTCAGGATATATAATTCCAAATATTCACTACCCTCGGAGGAAATTGCTCCACATCTAAGTGTTAAATGACTTTCCACATAGTTATGTGATATGTTCCATAGTTCAATGTACTCCCGGTCATGACTGGAACCAGGTGGACCTTGTTAACCTGGGCCAATCAGGAAGCCCTAGCTGACCAATATAAAAAAGGAGATCCCCTCTTCTGTGACTATGTTCAAGCCTGGGTGTCCCTGGAGAAGGAGCATGTGGTGCCCACCAACACTTGTGACGCCTTTAGGTAGAGGTGGGAACAATGGTGTGGAATGTCTTATTTCCCCTTCCAATTCTATTTTGATCTAAACCCTAGACTCCCCTTCACTTTTTTGATCACTCAGGCATTGCCCTGTGTTCAGAAGGGCACTGCTTGTCACTGGCCACGCGGATGTTTCTTTTCTTCCTGGTGGTGGAATGTGAATAAAGATTTCTGCACTCGTTCTTCACTGTGTCCTACACCTGCACACACATGACATGGGTGCTGGGGAATAAAGAAGCACTACTGCTGCTTGTCTTTCACAAAGCTGGACATGAGCCACACTTCCCTGTAATTGCAACTAGATAAGGAGTTCAAGTAGTACACCACAATTAACACCCATAAGGATTTATACCAATATACAAGACCACCGTTTGGGGTATCATCAGTCTGCGCTCTTTTCCAGCAGACCATGGAGAACATTTTACAAAGGTTACCCCAGGTTGCCATTTATCTGGATGACAGACTAATAACTGGGAAGACTAATAAAGAACACTTCGAAAACTAGTGCTTAAACATTTCTCCCAGGCTGATGTAGGTTTTAGATGGGAAAAATGTGTGTTCCAAGAGCCCCAAGTGACCTGCTTGGGTTACAGAGTGGACAAAACCAAGTTACCCGTTGGAAGAGAAAGTGACAGTGATCTAAAGAACCCCAGCTCCCATGTCTGTACCAGAGCTTAGGTCTTTCCTTGGGCTAGTGAATTATTATGGAAAATTCAGATATTACCTGGCCTCCATCTTGGCATCCTTACACCTGCTGTTAAAAAAAGGGTCAGCTTTGGAAATGGTTGCGTAGCCAAGATGTAGCCTTCAGGGAAGTGAAAAAGCAACTAATTGCCAGCTAAGGTATTGGCCTATTAGGATCCAAAGAGAGAGATAGTGCTGACATGCGATGCTTCCCTGTATGACATCAGGGTAGTGTTGGCTCACCAGTGGCCCAACAGAGAGGAACACCCTATTGCGTATGCTTCCCAGATTTTGGCTGATGAAGAATGCAAATATGCTCAGATAAAGAAGGAAGATTAGGTGATCATTTTTGATGTGAGTAAGTTCCCCCTACCTTTATGGACAGGAATTTGTCATATTAACAGATCACAAACCCCTGCTAGGACTACTGAAGGAAGACAAGACAGTACCACAGGTTCTGGTAGAATTCAGCACTGGGCCCGTATTCTTAGTGCTTACATGTACAAATTAAAACATCATCCAGGAAGCCAAGTGACTAGTGTGGATGCCTTGAGCCGCCTCCCACAAGCAGATACTCCACCGGCGGTGCCTCCCCTGGAACAGTCCATTCTGGTTTTAAACTTCCTGGCCCTCCTTCCAGTCACCAATGACAATATCTGACTGGACACAAAGATTTTGTCCTAACAAAACTAAAACAGCTGGTGGTAATGGGGATGACAGAAAGGCCATTGCAACCAGGACTGACACCTTTCTGGACCCAGTAAAACCAGATCACCATAGAGGACGATATATTACTGTGGGGAGCAAGAGGGATTGTCCTGAGTGAAGGTCGGCGCCAAGTACTATCTGACCTCCATCAGGGTCATCCAGGGGTTTCCAAGATGAAGATGCTTGCAAAAAGCTTTGTCTGTGGCCAGGGTTAGATGCCGACATAGCTGCATTAGTTGGGCCATGCAATGAGTGCTACCAAGGAACAACATTGCCACCAACAGCAGTCCCATATTTATGGGAAGGGCCAAGTAAACTGTAGACTCAGTTACATATCAACCATGACTCTCATTTCATGGGCTCAATGATTGCAGTTGTATAAGACTCTGGTGCGGCCTTATCTGGAGTATTGTGTACAGTTTTGGTCACCATACTTTAGGAAGGATGTGGAGGCACTGGAACGGGTGCAGAGGAGGTTTGCCAGGATGTTGCCTGGCATGGTAGGAAGATTGTATGAGGAAAGGCTGAGGCACTTGGGGCTGTTCTCATTGGAGAAAAGAAGGTTTAGGGGAGATTTGATAGAGATGTACAAGATGATTAGGGGTTTAGATAGGGTTGACAGTGAGAACCTTTTTCCACTAATTAAGTCAGCTGTTACTAGGGGACACAGCTTTAAATTAAGGGGTGGTTGGTATAGGACAGATGTTAGGGGTAGATTTTTTACTCAGCGGGTTGTGAGTTCATGGAATGCCCTGCCAGTAGCAGTGGTGGACTCTCCCTCTTTATGGTCATTTAAGCGGGCATTGGACAAGCATATGGAGGTTATTGGGCTAGTGTAGGTTAGGTAGACTTCGGTCGGCGCAACATCGAGGGCCGAAGGGCCTGCACTGCGCTGTATTTTTCTATGTTCTATGTTCTATGATCCTGGTCATTTTGGACACCCATTCAAAGCGGTTGGACGTGAACAAAATCCATTCAGCAACTAAGGGATGATGATAGAGAAGCTGCGAGTGTCGTTCATGATAGACAGACTCCCAGTAGTATTGGTCACAGACAATGGGACATCATTTACCAGCAGGGAACACCAGTATTTCCTGAAGTCAAATGGCATTTGGCACATAAGGACAGCTCCATACCCCCATCGCCCAATGGTCTGGCAGAAAGAGCAGTCCAAGCATTGAAGGCAGGCTTAAAGAAGCAGCCTACAGCTTCACTTGATATCAGACTGTCCCAGTTCCTGTTCCAATATAGGACCACCCCGGACACAACAACATGGATAGTTCCAGCAGAGTTGCTGGTGGGGAAAATATTCTCCACCTAATTAAACCTAATATTCCCAGACCTAGGAGTGGGAGAGTGGGGGTGAAATGGCAGCAGGAACACCAATGCAGGCCATACACCTCCTCTAAATGAGAGATGCAATTTAATTCAGGGGACAAAGTTTCCTGCCGGAACCATGGAAATGGCCCTGTTTTAGTACAAGGCAGGATGGACGTCAGGTCAGGTCCAGTGACTTAAAAAGTTCGGGTAGGTGAGGAAGTCCTAAACAAACATGTGGATCACCTTAAAGCTGTTTTCTCTCAAACAAAGCAGGAGCAAAACATACCAAGCCCCTCAGAACAGGCAGAAGGCCTGGCAGAAACCATAGGTTCTCTATGTCAAGGGAATTTCAGAGTCTGAGATGGATACAGCCGTGATATCATTGCTGCTGGAAGAGGAGATACTCCAGACGCAGGAGATGGGCTACTGTCTGGTACACCTCACCCATGTCAAAGTGCAAATCTGAGGAACCAGACCTGGGGCAAAACACCACAGATAAAGTTACAAGCGAAAGACTAGGCTTACATCCCCAGACTTAAGGAGAGGTATGTAGTGATTGGAACCAGGTGGACCTTGTGGACTACTGGGTCCTGGATTGGGATTGTTAACCTGAGCCAATTAGGAAGTCCTGGCTGACCAATATAAATAGGGGATCTGGCCCGGGTGTCCTTGGAGAAGGAGCACGCAGTGTCCACTGACACCCTGGAGTTCTGACTGGCCACTTGAGTGTTTCCTTCCCTGCTGGAGAGATTGGACCAAAAAAAAAAACAAAAAAAAAAAACAGGAGGTCGTCACTGTGAAAAAAAAACATAAATAGGTAAGTCAGAGGTTCTGTTCACTTTGAGAGCTAGAAAACAAAAAATAAATAAATAAAATAAATAGGGGATCTGGCCCGGGTGTCCTTGGAGAAGGAGCACGCAGTGTCCACCAACACCCTGGAGTTGTGACTGGCCACTTGAGTGAAAAAAAATAAATAGGGGATCGCAGGCCTGCTGGGAGCCAGATCTGTGGGTTGTATTTTTTTTAAAACTGTTTTGTACTACCATTTTGAATGGGATGTTATCTTATGGGCAGTTTTGTTTTATACCTGACTTTCAGTTATGTGCTTTGCTACGCAGTGTCTGTTGTGCATTGTGCAATTTACCTTGTTGACATCCTTCTATTTCTGAAGATTGTTATGTTTTCTTTTAATGTGATGTATTTTGTTTGTGAAAATATTTTTTCTAAAAGAGGTGACATGTCTAATACTTTTGCTTTGTTTTCTATGATGTTTTGTTATGGTTTACCGTGAGATTTGCAGTGCCCTATATGTGTCCTATTTCTATTTCTCTGTTGTGGTGATTGTCATCGTGTGTTGTAACTTTATGTGAACTTAAACAAAAATATAAATATTTAAAAAGGGGATTTAGTATCACCTTGGTTCAGGGGACTGAGTCCATGCTGGCTGGCTACAGCTAGTCTACTGTGCACAAGTAAATAAAAGGTGACTTGGTGATGGTATGCCGCCTCTATGCAGTTATTTCAACCTGACCAGTGGAAACAGTTCCTCCACAGTTACCAACACAGAAATTTGTATGGTTCAAAAGATCACACCTCACTCTTCTAAACTCAAGTAAATAAATGCCAAACCTGTTTAGCTGCTCTTGATAAGTTAGTCCCTTTATCCCAGGAATCAGCAGATTGAATCGCTTTTGAATTAATTCCAATACCAGCATATCATTTTTCTTTAATTTGGAGACTAAAACTGTACACAGAACTTCATGGGAAGCCTCACCCACATCCTGCACAGTTGTAACAAGAATTCCTTACATTATTAAACTCCAACCCATTCACATTCAAAGCTGAAATTTCATTTACAATTTTAATTACTTGCTGCACCTGCATGTTGACTCTTTTGTGCTTCATGCAAGAATACTGTGCTGCACTTCTTTGGAGTCTCTCTCTCTCTCTCTCTCTCTATTTAGTTAATAGCCTGCCTTTTGATTCTACCTCACTGTATGCTACACTGAACTCCATCTGCCAAGTCTTTTGCCCAATCACTCAACCTAGCTACAGGCGGTCCCAGGTTGAGACAGATTCCATGCTGGAGTCTGTTCATAAGTTTATTTGTACTCAAGTCAGAACACAATGCAGGACAATACAAAAGAGCCATTCAAAAAGGTGATGTTCATGTGTTGGATCTTTAAAGTTACATCACTGTATGAGTTCACGTTTGTAAATCTGAAAGTTTGTTAAGTCAGACATTCATAAGTAGAGTATCCCCTTGTAGATTCTCTATCACAACCACAATATGCTCTACCATCTATTTTGTATTGTCAGTAAATTGGGATATATTTCACTGCGTCCCCTTTTCAAACAAACAAGGCATTAACACAGATGTTAAGTAATTAAGGTTCTTGGACTGATCTTTATGGCATTCCATGAGTTACATCCTTCCAACCTAAAAATTATTTATTAATTCATGTTCTCTGTCTTGTGCATTAACCAATCCTCAATCCATGCTAATATTTTACCCCAATAGGATGAGTTCCTATCTTGCACAACAATCTTTTATGCACTACTTTATCAAATGCCTTCTGGAACTCAAAATATATGACATCTCCTAGTTCCCTGTTATTAACTCTGCTTGTTAGATCCTCAAAAGAACTCCAGCAATTTTGTCAAACATCGATTGACTGATTTATTTCGCTTTCACAAAACCATGTTGACTCTGAAGGAAGTAATTCAGCTCACAATGCCCTTGGGCATATCACGACCAGTAACAGATACAACATCAAACACAGATGATTATCAATCGAGTCTTCGGATAAAGGTGGATCAGGAACTGAACAACTGAACAAGGACATGTGAAGCTTAGGATTTTTATTAACATACAACAGATAAAACTTGCACATATTCAATCCTTCTGGAGTGTTAATGGATTTCTATATTTTTAGGTTTTTTTCCATTATTTATTACTTAATAGCAAAAGGAACAAAGTAGAAGAAATTATGAAAGCATTAAAATTTGTTTATTACAGGCTAAGGCTCAATTTTTTAAAAATGGAGATACCACAGCTAGCTGCAAGGCAACGTAAAACATTTCCAAAGTCTGCATTCGTTACAAGTATCGGCAAAGTATCTTTAAAACAGGTCTTTGTAAGAGAGGAGGGGAGCAGGTTCTATGATTTAATCTACTGAATTATCCCTCACAAGGGGGTCCCTGGAATCAGAACCATCTAAAATAAAAGAAACTGCAATCAAAAAGCTCTTAATTATGAACAAAGATGGTGGAATCAAGTAGAAAGGATGAAATTAAAACTCATTTGGATAGCAGAAACAGGATAGGTCAGAGTCAGCATGGAGTTATGAAGGGGAAATCGTGCTCGACTAATCTTCTGGAATATTTTGAGGATATAACTATGAAAATGGACAAGGGAAAGCCAGTGGATGTAGTGTACCTCGACTTTCAGAAAGCATTTGATAATGTCCCACATAGGAGATTAGTGAGCAAAACATGGTTTGGGGGCAAAATACTGACTTTGATTGAAAATTGGCTGGCTGACAGGAAGCAACGAGTAGTGATAAATGGGTCCCTTTCAGAATGGCAGGAGGTGACCAGTGGGTACCACAAGGTTCGGTGCTGGAACCGCAGCTGTTTACAAAATACATTAATGATATAGGTGAAGGTATTAAAAGTAATAAAAGCAAATTTGTTGATGACACAAAGCTGGGTAACAGGGTGAAATATGAGGAGAATGTTATGAGAATACAGGGTGACTTGGACAGGCTAGGTCAGTGGATGGATGCACGGTATATGCAGTTTAATATGGATAAATGTGTGGCTATTCACTTTGGTGGTAAGAACAGGAAGGCAGATTACTATCTAAATGGAGTCAAGTTAAGTAAAGGGCAAGTTCGAGAGCTAGGCGTTCTTGTACATCAGTCAATCAAAGCAAGCATGCAGGTACAGCAGGCAATGAAGAAAGCTAATGGCATGCTGGCCTTCATAACAAGAGGAATTGAGTATAGGAGCAAAGAGGTCCTTCTGCAGCTGTACAGGTCCTTCTGCAGCTGTACCACATCTGGAGGATTGTGTGCAGTTTTGGTCTCCAAATTTGAGGAAGGGCATTCTGGCTATTGAGGGAGTGCAGCATAGGTTCATGAGATCAATTCCTGGAATGGTGCAACTATCGTATGTTGAAAGATTGGAGCGACTGAGCATGTATACACTTGAGTTTAGAAGGATGAGAGGGGATCTGATTGAGACATATAAGATTATTAAAGGATTGGATACTCTGGAGGCAGGAAGCATGTGTCTGTTGATGGATGAGTCCAGAACAAGAGGACACAGTTTAAAAATAAGGGGTAGGCCATTTAGAACAAAGTTGAGGAGAAACTTTTTCACCCAGAGAGTGGTGGATATATGGAATGTTTTGCCCCAGAAGGCAGTGGAGGCCAAGTCTCTGGATACTTTCAAGAAAGAGATGGATAGAGCTCTTAAAGACAGTGGAATCAAGGGTTACGGGGATAAGGCAGGAACAGGATACTGATTGTGATGATCAGCCATGATTATAATGAATAGTGGTGCGAATAATGAAGGGCCGAATGGCCTAGTCCTGCATCTATTGTCTATTCCATGGTGCTTAAAAATACATTTGGAATCCAATCCTGAACTATCACCTTTCACAACACAGGACAGAAAATGAACTTTGTTGTTATAGACACTTATTGAAATTCTTTTGAAACCTTCAACTACAAGGAACTTACAAGTCTTTTTAAAAAAGAAAGGTCTTCTGGTATTTTTGAAAATGGATAAATTTCATTCATTTTTAAGTTGAATGCTATTTGAATGTACTTATTACTTACACTTTCTGATCAAAATAGACACCAGAAATGGATTATTACTCCAAATGAATGAAACATTGATTACTTACAATTTTACAACAGAAGTTTGGTTTGACTGCACAAAATTTCTCTGATTTGGAGGTGCCAGTGTTGGACTGGGGTGTACAAAGTTAAAAATCACACAACACCAGGTTATAGTCCAACAGGTTTAATTGGAAGCATTAGCTTTTAGAAAGCTAGTGCTTCCAAAGAAACCTATTGGACAATAATCTGTATTGTGTGATTTTTAACAGAATTTCTCGGTCATTCCATGTGGTACTTAAACTTGGAAAAGTCTCTAGTACATATGGCTGATAGTTATTACGTGTAATCAAGGTTCTGTACACTAACAAGAACTGCGCTACCTCATCAATAACTACTGGTTAGTGCAAAACAAAAGTGCCTTTCTAGACACCTGTAAATTAATTGCACTAGCCAAACTGAAAGTGACTTTGAATATTCAGTGCAATTTATTCTATAGCCATAATAATGTCAAATATATATTCTCTTTATTTTTAAAATTGTTTGTCAATAATTCAGGAAGCCTACCTTGGTGCATCAGATACCTACTCAATACTGCAGTTAATACATTACAGTCCCATTTAAATGTTTTTTATAGATTACCATTAGCTTCCATCTACCAGAACTCATTCAGCAGCTATAAATATCTATTGCTCATCTCTCATGCTTCAACAAATTATTGGGAGAGTACATCACTCCTAAGCGGAATATCTGATGCATTATTCCAATAATTGCAGACAGACAATCAATATTTATACATTATCCCAATAAACACCTTTCAGGGCCAACTTAATGACTACTCATCTCATTGCATTGCACAATTATATAACTGTGGATACCTTTTCAAAAACAAAGGACTTGCTCTCTCAAAGTGAATTGTTTCAACACAGACTTTAAACACTGAAGGTGAAATCAAGGTAAAAGTTTATTTTAACCGAAATGAAGCACAGAACATTAGAAAAAAACCTAAACCACAATAAGTTGCACTCTGTAGTAAAAACACAGAACATTTCTGGCATCAGAATGTGCTTTGACAAAGTCATCAATCTGAAAAGTTAAGTCTATTTCTGTCTCTGTAGAAACTGCAACACTGACTTCAACATTTTTTGGTTTTAAAATTATTTACTAACTTTGTCTACTGTCAGGATTTGGAGATGCCAGTGTTGGACTGTGGTGTACAAAGTTAAAAATCACGTTACATCAAGTTATAGTCCAACCAGGTTTAATTGGAAGCACTAGCTTTCAGAGCGCAGCTCCTTCATCAGGTGGTTGTGGAGTATAAGGTTGTAAGACACAGAATTTATAGCAAAAGTTTACAGTGTGATGTAACTGAAATTATATAGTTAAAAAGACCTGTTTGTTAAGTCTCGCATCTTTTAGAACGACCATGTTGATTTCAGTTCTTGTCTAATGTCATTCATTTCATGCCATGAAATCTTTTTTCTCACTTATGTATTCACAACATATGCGTATCACTGACAAGACAGTATTTATTGTCCTTCTCTAACTGTCTATGACCTTAATTTAAATCCTGCTTGATTCAGAAACCTTAATCAATAACCTGTTAAATGTTCTCACAGTCAATTGTACTCACACGTAACAATTAAATAAAAGAGTCTGCCTTCACAAGTTTCCTCAATGACTCAGCTTTAACAGCTAATCAGTAAAATACAACAAAAAACTGTCCCAAGTTTCATCAATGATCTGTGCCAAATTGAGCAATTTAGCTCATTCTTCCAATTCAGCAAATGTTTGAGGAGCCACCATCACAGCATTCAACTGCCCCCCACCACCCTAAGATCACTAAAGGCATTAATCTTCCTGTTTAGACAATCTTTCCAACATTATTCCTGACTTCGCTTTTTACCATTTTGTATTTACAAAAGAAAAGGCTATTGAGCAGGATGTAAATCCTGAACTGCTTGAAAACAAGATGACATATATTATCATAAATAAAAGAAAATCAATAGGATGGAAGTGAGGCTAATTCTTTAAAGATTAGATGATCTCCTCTGCTAGACAACGGTCTTGGCAGGCAAGTCAAGAACAATTCCTTTTATCCTTGTCCTTTTAACTTCAATGCACTTTTAAAAAGCTTGAATTTGATACCTTTTAAATTCTCTTTTCATATGATAACGATAAGGGACAAGTGCCATTTGTCTCAGTAGTCTGTAAATAAATGCAGAGCTTTTACCTCAAATTTTATATCTGGGAGCCCATTCCATTATGTTAATCACAATGAAAAAAGTAGCATTTCCCAAGATCAAACCTAACTTTTGCTTCAATTGGAGTAATCTTGATGACTACATGCCATTTCCTCAAAACTTAATTTTAAAATAATGTTACAGACTTCCCTATTCCATATCACTTAAAACTTCTGAAAGGATAAATTGGTATATCTTTTCAAGCTGAAAGACCAAGTTTTTTTAGTCTCAAATCTCAACGTGAGCAATCAGTTTCATGTTTACACTATTTCCCATACTTGAATACCTTGTCTATACATGACAAAAGTACTTAAGGTGCAACTTAATTACAATACTGCAGAGTTTGCTCATGATTTATTTTGATCATTATTCCATTATTTTGACTAAATAGATCAACATATATAAAGTTGAGAGTGTAGCGCATTAAGCTTTTAAAAGGAAGAATCTGGACTTTTAAAATTTGAATTTAGGAAGAAATACTCAGCTTGGACAGAAACCTTACAGTTTTAGTTTCACTAAGGGATAGTTCTGCAGAAATTTTAGCTGAAGGTAGATGGATAAAGCAGATAGGTAAAGAAAATAGTTTACAATGATTCAAACATAGAATACCTGACAGTCAGGACTTTGTTAATTGTTCAAGACCAGAATTGTTTGGATAAAACTCTAAACTCTAAGCCAGTGTATATGAAGGCTTCAGAAAGAGGCTCTCAGGCCAGAAGGCATAATATCAGAGTAAGGGATTCGACATTTTAGACAAAATGAGGAGAATTTTCTGTCAGAGGGTAAATAATTTGTGGAATACTTTATTGTGGAAAGCTGTCAAAGCTGGATCATTAAGTACATTCAACACGGGAATAGACAGATTTTGAATCAAAAAGGGAATTGAAGGTTATGAGAAAAGACAGGAAAGTGGAGTTAAAGATAATTTGATCAGCCATGATCTCACTGAATGGCAGAGCAAACTTGATGAGTTAAATGGCCTATTTCTGCTCTTATACCTTATGGTCTGGATCCTAAATATTTCTAGCTGCAAGGTGTTCAAAGAAAACAGGAAAGGAACAAAGGAAGATGGGTGGAAGTATTAATTAAGAATACAACTGTGGAAGAGAAAGATCTATCTGGTTGCAGCTCAGAGGCATTAGAGATACTGTTATATTACTGGGTATATACACCATAAGTCACCACCTCATGGGAAAGATAGAAAGGAACAAAGTTTTCAAGGATATTACAGAAGTATCAACTTTATAATAGCTAAAATAAGGGGCTTTAATAAAAATTGGGATAGGAATCTTGTAAAAGACAGGGTGGGGCAAAAGTTTCTAATCTATATTCAAGAGAATGTTTTAGATTAGTATATTTTTGATCGAATGAGGGAGGTGGTATTGCTACAATTGGTTGTAGAAAATTAGGTGGGTTAAATGGTACAAACTTCAAAAAACAAACATTTAAGAGACCGTGATTATAAAACTTCCTTTACAGAAAGTGTATTCTTTCTTAGATAGGGAGTTCAAATCTCCAGGTGTTGTCTCACCAAAGTCCTTTATTACTGCAGTTAAGACATCCTGACCTCAGAATTAAAATCCTCTTGCACTGAAGGCCAATATACTATTTGCATTCCTAATTGTGGTGTCTGCTTATGTAGATTCATTGCCTGGTGTACAAGGGCACCAAGATCCATTTGTATATCCCAATTCCAAATGTACCAACCATTAAATGAAATAGATTTATACTGGGAGGCAGATGGTATCGGTATGGGCTAAGTGAGTATTTTCACTGTGTTTAACAAGAAAGAAAATGTTTTCATAGTCCCAATGAAAGAGGAGGCTACTGGAATGGAATGGACTTAATTTTAAAAAAAGATATTGGTGGGAGAAGCTGGCTTCACATAACATTTTAAGAACTGGTTCAAATGCATCCATGAAATATCGGGAGAATAAGATTTGAAATGTGCAAGGATAATAGCCATAATCTTTCAACCTTCCTTTGATTCAGATGTGCTGCGAGAGAATTAGAAAATTGCAAATGTTACACTCCTATTAAAAGGAGGTTGCAATGATAAGCACACCAAGTACATGGCTAGGAAGGTGGCTTAATGGCTGGGAACTAAAAGTAGTGGTGATCAGTTGGTTTACAGATTGGATGAAACTTTACAGTAAATGCTACAATAATGACCAAGGCTTGGGTTTGCAGGACACAACTTCTAAAATTTGTGCATGATGTGAAATGTGGAAGCAGTATGAGAGTTGAACGGAGATAGATTTCAAGATCACACAAATCGGTGAAATGGATAGACATGGGACAGATGAAATTTAATGCAGAACACTATAAAATGGTATCTTTTGGAATGTGGAGCAATAATTTAAAAGAAAGGATACAAATATGGGATTTCCAGGAGCACAGGGACCTTCAGGACTATCGGAAAAAGGTGGGACTGAGAGAAGCGGAGCTGTTAGAACATAGAACATAGAAAAATACAGCGCAGTACAGGCCCTTCAGCCCTCGATGTTGCGCCGACTGAAGCCTACCTAATCTACACTAGCCCAATAACCTCCACATGCTTATCTAATGCCCGCTTGAATGACCATAAAGAGGGAGAGTCCACCACTGATACTGGCAGGGCATTCCATGAATTCACAACCCGCTGAATAAAGAATCTACCCCTAACATCTGTCCTAAACCAACCTCCCCTTAATTTAAAGCTGTGTCCCCTAGTAACAGCTGACTCCATACGCGGAAAAAGGTTCTCACTGTCAACCCTATCTAAACCCCTAATCATCTTGTACACCTCTATCAAATCTCCCCTAAACCTTCTTTTCTCCAATGAGAACAGCCCCAAGTGCCTCAGCCTTTCCTCATACAATCTTCCTACCATACCAGGCAACATCCTGGGAAACCTCCTCTGCACCTGTTCCAGTGCCTCCACATCCTTCCGACAGTATGGCAACCAGAACTGTACACAATACTCCAGATAAGGCCGCACCAGAGTCTTATACAACTGCAACATGACCTCAGGACTCCGGAACTCAATTCCTCTACCAATAAAGCCCAGTATGCCATATGCCTTCTTCACAGCACTATTTACCTGGGTGGCAACTTTCAGAGATCTGTGTACATGGACACCAAGATCCCTCTGCTCATTGACACTACCAAGTAGCCTACCATTAGCCCAGTAATCCATCTTCTTATTACTCCTACCAAAGTGAATGACTTCACACTTAGCTACATTGAACTCCATTTGCCACCTTTCTGCCCAGCTCTGCATCTTATCTATATCGCGGTGTAACCTGCCACATCCGTCTTCGCTGTCCACCACTCCACCGACTTTCGTGTCATCCGCAAACTTGCTCACCCAGCCGTCAAGCCTCTCCTCCAGGTCATTTATAAAAATGACAAACAGCAATGGTCCCAAAACAGATCCTTGTGGAACACCGCTAGTAACTGCACTCCAAGATGAACCTTTACCATCAACTACTACCCTCTGTCTCCTCCCAGCCAGCCAATTCCTAATCCAAACCTCTAATGCACCCTCAATGCCATACCTCCAGAATTTTTGCAGTAGCCTACCATGGGGGTACCTTATCGAACGCCTTGCTAAAATCCATATACACCACATCTACTGCTTTACCCTCGTCCACTTCCTTGGTCACCTTCTCGAAGAACTCAATAAGGTTTGTGAGGCACGACCTGCCCTTCACAAAACCATGCTGACTATCCTTGATCACATTATTCCTATCCAGATGTTCATAAATCCTATCCCTTACAATTCTCTCTAAGACTTTGCCCACAACAGAAGTGAAACTCACTGGCCTATAGTTACTAGGGCTGTCTCTACTCCCCTTCTTGAACAAGGGGACCACATTCACTATCCTCCAGTCTTCTGGCACTATTCCTGTAGACAACGACGACATAAAAATCAAGGCCAATGGCTCCGCTATCTCCTCCCTAGCTTCCCAGAGGATCCTAGGATAAATGCCATCAGGCCCAGGGGACTTATCTATTTTCACCCTTTCCAGTATTCCCCGGACCTCTTCCCTACATACCTCAAAGCCATCCATTCTAATCACTTGTGACTCAATATTCACATCAGCAACAATGTCCTGTTCCTGAGTGAATACTGACGAAAAGTATTGATTTAGTGTCTCTCCAAACTCCTCTGCCTCCACGCACATGTTCTTGCAAAAATCTGGCACGGACACGATGGGATGAATGTGCTGTAATCATTTTATAATTCTACAATTGAAATTGATTTTACCAAGACTTTTGGGTCTTTCTCAACTTGATTTCCCATTATCTCTTCTATGTTTGTGAGCACCAAATGTGTTCTTGCACCTTTTCTACAAAGTAAACTTTTGAATGACTGAAGGGAAGATAGGGCTGTGCAAAGAAAGCTCTGAAATAATTGTCAGTTCTTTTTGGAAATTGCCTTAGCTTGTTTTGAACTTCTACTTGTTTGTTTCTGTATCTACTCCAGATGCCAGAAACATTAATTCTCCGGCTCCTCGGATGCTGCCCGAAAGGCAATTCATATAGGAGCTTCACTCAGTCCTGCTTTACTGCAGTAATAATTCTTTAGGCATGGTCTCAAGTACCATCTAGTTACTGCTATGTCATGTAATAATACAGCACAAAATAGTTTTCCAGCACATTAGTTCTTAAACAGTATTTTGAAAAAATAATCCAGTAAGGGACAGCATGGTGGCTCAGTGGTTAGCCGTGCTGCGGCACAGCAGCAGTAACATGGCCCCAATTCCACCATCAGGTAACTGCCTGTCTGTGGGAGTTTGCATATTCTCCCCATGTCTACATGGGTTTCCTCCAGGTGCTCCAGTTTCCTTCCACAATCCTAAGAAAAATGCAGGTTAGGTGGATTGACTGGGCTAAACTGCCCCTAGTATGCAGGGATATGTAGGAGAGGTGCAAGAAATGCAAATTTACAGGTATGGGGTAGGCCTCGGTGGGAAGCTCTTCAGGAGGGTCAGTGTGGATTGGATGGGCCGAATGGCCTGCTTCCATACTGTGATTCTGTGAAGATAAACTTCCTGACTCTTTCCACCTGTCCCTGTTCTTTATCCTGTTCTGTATTTGTTGAATGCCGTTTGAAAACTACCATTGAATCTATACCCATCACCTCACTCAACATTGCTTTCAAAAATACTTTTTTTCAAAAATCTTTGCATTAGCCTCATAACTAGCAATCAGGTTTAATCAACCACCAAAGTTCTTCTAAAGCTGGAACATCTTAGAAATGTTCATGAAAATGAAGTTGTAAATGGACATTCAAAATCTTCCTTGGAAGAGAAAAACTGCACCACTGCACCGCGCCCCCCCAACCCCGCCATTACAACCTCATAAAAGTGTCAACACAGCCCCAATAATTAAAAAAAAAACTTGAATCCTTTTAAAATCTCTATTTCCTGATCTAAATTATTCATCAGGCAGCACTGAAAAGCATCTCAAAGATAGATAAACCTATTACAAACCTCATTTATTTTATACATCACGGATACTGGTAACCACCATGGGGGGAATAGCAGGCAGATGGCAGCATGCAAGCAGAAGAAAAAGCAGGAGGATGGAGGATGGCAAAGTCTAATGGGTCTACCAGTCACGAATACAACTGGGTCATGTCACAGCAAGCAGAAGTAGCCTTCAGACATGCTGGACTCTATATCCACCTGCCACTGACCATACAAGCATAAGATCCAGGAGACAAAGAAATTAGGCCTTTGGCCCATTGAGTCATTTGATCATTCTCAACCCCACTCACTTGCCCCCTAACCTTTCATCGCCTTACTAATCTAGAACCTCTCGCTGTCTTAAATATACTTGATGACTTGGCCTCTACAACTTTCTGTGGCGATGAGTTCCATAGATTCACCATTCTGTGACTGAAGAAGAAATTCCTCCTTCACTGACTGCCTCAGACCTGCTTTGTGAGGCAGCAACCCTCATTCCAACATAACTTCAGCCTAAATGAGGGGCAAAGATCTCCAAAGTGGAGACTCAATTGCAGAATCAGGAAATTTCTCAATGCTAGGATTCTGCCTCCTTGACAAAATGCAGCCCAGTGATGTCACATTATGGACGGGCTCCCACTCCACCTGTAGTTCAAAGTAAAACAGGCCAAAAGTCCAAGGTTATACTGCCACTTTTGTATTCATGAGCAAAATCCACCTTACAGTGATATAAACAAGGTAGTATAGTGCACTCTAAGTTAAAACACTGTTACACCTCAGAAGTCAGACAGTAAATATCAGTGATTTACGTCCTGATGGATTTGTTGTTATCTACTAGAGTAGATTTGGCAGTAATTGGCTGAGTCAGAGCTTATTAAGATGGTCTATCAAGATGTGAAATTAGTTGAAGAAACACCATTAAAAATTCTCTTCTGGTTTTGAAGGATTTGATGAAATGCATAAGGTAAGACAATTATAAAAGTCATCAGCCATATGTAATGGACTTAGACAATGGGCTTGAAAATGACAGTTTTTTTTTGTTTCAGCAAACTGCCTCATAGCAGTAAGCAGATCTATACAGTTTTGCAATTTAGATTAAGGACATTTGGGGCAATGTAAATTTTGCTTATGCTGTCAGTCTTCTCTTTGGTAATCTGAATAGTTCTCTGTTTTAAATGATGTCTCAACATTCTCCAACAAAAAACTTCTTTTCTATCATATTAGTATGTAGAAAACGAGAAAAAGTTCAATTCTTTTTCAAATACAATCATTCCTTCATATTTACGAGGATTCAATTTCTGAGCACTCCTGCCAATGATAACATTTTCAAATGCGCAACTCAATTAAAAGGTGAAAAATAGGTTTAAAATCACAAAGACACTATTTTTGCCCAGGAATGTTGATTTTTGTTGAGACTTTTTTTGGTGCATATAGAAAAATTAGCAATTTGCGATTTCATGGATACACAGAATTTACTGTACAAGATATTTCTGAACTTTCATATCTGTACAAAGGTACAGCTTCAATTATGGACAATTTTAATCTGTACATAGATAGGACAAATGAAATCAGTTAACAATACTATAAAGGAGGAATTCATGAAGCAAGCAGAGGATGATTTTCTAGCTCAATACTGTGAGGAACTAATGAGAGAACAGGCCATCTTACTGTACTGGGTATCGTCTAATGAGAAAGGAAATAATTGGAATAAAATCCGAACAGGACTAGACAGGGTAAATGCAGGAAGCATGTGCCTCATAACCAAAGATTCTAGATCCAAGGTTCACATTTAAAAATTAGGGATAGACCATTTAGTACTGAGATGAGGAGAAATTTCTTCAGCCAAAAGTGTGGAGAGTCTGTGAAATTCTCTGCCAGAGAAAGCAATTGAGGCCAAGCCACAATGTTTTCAGAATGAGTTAGCTATAGTTCGGAGAGCTAAAGGGATCAAAGGGCATGGGGAGAAACCAGGAATCGTGTACTGAATTAGACAATGAGCCATGATCATATTGAAGAGAAGAGGAGGACTGATGAGCTGAATGGGCTAATCCTGCTCCTTTTTATTTGTTTCTATCAGACATTAAATAAGTCATACATTATATAGATAATCAAATAAAATTGTAGTGTATTTTATACCTTTTAAGTCATTCACCTCATTGTTGATTTTAGAAGTGGTGTACATTTGAAAGACATCACTTCCATTGAAGCTTTTCTGTTTTTTATCAATTTATTTTCAAATGACCCATCTTCAACCTAATTTTTGCTTTCTGCAGTTACACTTACATCAAAAAAAAATCAACTTGTGAAATAGCTGTTTTCTTAAGAAATTCTCTTCATTTTCAATTTACACAAGAGAGGACAAAAAAAACCCAGATTTTTTGCCAACATATTATGTGATAATTTTTTTTACAATCTGCCAAATTACTCTACCATATTGTAATCATCTGCGGACATGTAACTACTTTGTCTTTAGTGCCAATGTGAAATTGGAAATGGGAAGGCTTGGAGAAAAAAATATTTTGGTCTGTTTATACTGTACAACTCAGTTTCCAATTTTTTTTCCAAAAATATGCTGTTCCAACTTAGAATGAAGTCAGTAAGCTATAAACAATAACAACTTAGCTCTGAAGTAATTAAAATCCATGATGATTTTATACACAAAACTTAAAGCCACACTTTGAAAAGCACAGTGATAAGGTGATTGAAGTTTGTATTTTGTCACAATTAGTTTGTAATAAGTAGTTTGTAATAATTAAAAGTGTACCATAGAAATTACCTGTACCTTGTGCTCCTCTCTAGTTTCTTAGCCATAAATTCTGAAATGAGGCTAAGGGAAGGAAAAATAAATATGTGGAATGCACACCTTGCTGCCTGCTCATTCATTTGTTGCTTTTTACCATTGCTTACGTGGGACCATCAGCATCCTCTTGCTTTTTCTCTGGCTTTCAAGACTCCCTCAGTCCATGTCTAAATGCTATTTACCATCAAACTGACATTATGAAACTGTTTGAGGGACTAGATTCTGCACAGGCTACAGACCCTGATATCATTCAGCATAGTACTGAAGACTTGTGCTCCAGTGCATATTGTGCCACTACCCAAGCTATTTCAGTACAAATATATTAGCATCCAAATAACCATGTGAAAAACTACCCAGGTATATCCTGTCATCAGAAGCAGAATAAATCCAACCTAGCTATTAACTGTCCAATCAGTCTACTCTCGATCATCAGTAAAGTGATGGAAGGTGCCATCGACAGTGCAATCAAACTGCATTTGCTCAGCAATAACCTGCTCACTGACACTCATTCTGGGTTCTATCAGGGCTACTATGCTCATTACAGACTTGGCCCAAACATGAACAGAACAGCTGAATTGCAGAGTTGAGGTCAGAGTGACAGCCCTTAGCATGAAGATTTTACGTGACTAAATCTGGCATCAATAAGCTCTAGCAAAATTGAAGTCAATGGGAACTTGAGGGGTGGCCGTTGGAATCATATCTGTCGCACAGGAAGATGGTTGTGGTTGTTGCAGGTCAGTCTCTCAGCTCTAGGCATAGTGTCATAGAGCCATAGAGACGTACAGTATGGAAACAGACCCTTCAGTCCAACTTGTCCATGCCAACCAGATATCCCAAACCAATCTAGTTTCACCTGCCAGCTCCTGGCCCACATCCCTCCAAACCCTTCCTATTCATATACCCAACCAAATGCCTTTTAAATGTTGCAATTGCACCAGCCTCCACCACTTCCTCTGGCAGTCCATTCCACACACGCACCACCTTTTGCATGAAAAAGTTGACCTTTTATATCTCTCCCCTCTCACCCTAAACCTATGCCCTCTAGTTCTGGCACCCCCACCCCAGGGAAAAGACTTTGTCTATTTACCCTATCCATGCCCCTCAATTTTATAAACCTCCATAAGGTCACCCCTCAGCCTCCGACACTTCAGGGAAAACAGCCCTAGCCTATTCAACCTCTCCCTCTAGCTCAAACCCTCCAACCCTTCTTGTAAATCTTTTCTCAACCCTATCACATTTCACAATATCCTTCTGATAGGAAGGAGACCAGAATTACACGCAATATTCCAAAAGTGGCCTAACCAATGTCCTGTACAGCCGCAATATAACCTCCTCTCTGCAGAAATTTAGGGTGGCACGGTGCCTCAGTGATTAGCACTGCTGCCTCACAACATTAGGGACCAGAGTTCAATCCCAACCAAGGGTGACTGTGTGGAGTTTGCACATCGTCCCAGTGTCTGCATGGGTTTCCTCCGGGTGCTCAGATTTCCTCCCACAATTCAAAGAGCAGCAGGTTAGCTGAATTGGCCATGTTAAATTGCCCATTGTGCTTAGGGAGGCATAGGGTCGGTGCATTAGTTAGGGGTAAATGTGGAGCAGCAGAATGGGTCTGGGGGTTACTCTTCAGAGAGTCGGTGTGGACTTGCTGGGCCAAATGATCTGTTTTCACCCTGTGGGGATTTCACAAGTTCATGAGGTTCTAACCATCTTCAGTTATTTCATCAATGTCCTTACCTCAATCACATTTAGAAATGGAAATGTTCACTGATGATTGCACAATGTTCAGCACCATTTGCAACTCCTCAGATACTGAGGCAGTCCACACCCAAATACTGCAAGACTTGGGCAATCTACAGACTTGGGGTGATGAGAAAAAAGCACCATTCACATTACATAAAAACAGGCAATGACCAGCTCTAACAACATGATAATTTAACCATCACTCCTCAACATTCAATGACATCACCTCAGAGAATCTTCCACTAACAACATTCTGGGGTTACCACAGTTGAGAAACCTCCGCGTGCTCTGGTTACCTCCCACAGTGCAAAGATGTGCAGGACAGGTGCATTGACCATGTCAAATTGCCCATACTGTTAGGTACATTAGTCGGGGGTAAATGTAGAGGAATGGGTCTGGGTGGGTAACTCTTTGGAGGGTTGGTGTGGACTTGTTGGGCTGAAGGGCCTGTTTCCATACTGTAGGGAATCTAATCTAGTCTAATCTAAACTGGAGTAATCAGTTATTATGGTGAGAAGATCAGGTCAGAAGTTAGAAATCTTGCAGTGAATAACTCATCCCCTGGCTCTCCAAAGTGTGCCCACCATTCCCAAAGTTTAAGCCCGAATGTGATGTAATACTGCCGCGCCACCCCCCACCCCTCTACTTGCATGAATGAGTGACAATCTAACAACTTTAAGAAGTTTGTCATCATCCAGCATGAAGAAAGCCACGTGACTGGCACGACATCTACAAAAATCAGTCCCTCTGCTACCAATGCTCAACAGCAGCATATTATGTACCAGGCTCACTGTAGAAATTCACCAAATATTTTTAGTTAACACCCTCCAAACTAATGACCTCTAGAATCTGGAAGGACATAGTCAGAAGACACATGGGAACACTATCATCTGCATGTTTTCCTTCCACTCACCAACCTGATTTGGAAATATAACACAGTTTTTTCATTGTCTTTGGCCAAAATTCTGGATCGCCCTTCTTTGTGAGTATACCTGCACGAAATGGGCTGCAGCAGTTCAAGGAGGTAGCGACCACCATCTTCTCAAAGGCAATTAGGGATGGGAAATAAATGTTGGCTGAGCCAGCAACTGCCACATCCTGGGAATGAAAATAACTAGTCAGATGTTTATGCGATCCAGTGAGATCCCACTCAATCTTTTCAATTCCACTGAACACAGGATCATACATTTCACTTCATACAAAAACCTGCCATTCCAATAATCAGTCTGGTGAACCTTTGCCGCACTCCCTTTATGGTACATTTCATTGGTAAGGAGGCCAAAACCACACACAATATCCCAGGTGTGGTCTCATCACAGTCCTATACAACTGCATTAAGACTTTCTTGCCCATGTATTCGAACCCTCTCCCCTACTTATTTGCTCAATGTACTTGCATGCCTGTTTTCAATGACCCATGTACAAAGATAGTCACATCCCTTAGTACATTAACAGCTCAATAAGTATCATCACTTAAGTAATACTCTGCCATTCATTTCTCACTGGGCAATGGTTACTGAACAATCTCTCTGGCCCGAAAGTCCTACATCTATTTGTTGCAAGTCAAAATTTCCTATTATGATTTAGAATCATAAAAAAACTTAGGACATTTATTATATTTAAGCATGCATTCAAATTCCATATTCCACTCTATTTAGCTTTGTTTGAAATTTATAAAATGTGAAGAAAAATCAATACATTTTACTTTGTGGTTTGCTGTGTCTGAGAAACTTTAAAATGTGATTAGACGTTTGATGGCATCAGTATGGTTAGTCATCGGAGATCCACACTAACAAAGTCAGAATGAAATCAGCACTAAGAATGGTGAAATCCATTCCACGTAAATAGTCAGATCTTTGTGGACAGTTTTCATGAAAAGTCAGCAGCAAAACAAAAATGTCACTTAACTGCTGGCTATAAAGTGCAGACCAGAATTGTAACAGCTTAAGAAGCTCAATCTATCATTTCTTTTTAAAAACAAGAATAGTTTGAAAGGGAAGGATTCCTTTGCAATTTATTCAAAACTAAAGTTATCAAAGAAGCAACAATCAACAAAAACTGTTATTTAAGATGTCACAAGCTCCAAGTGACGACACAAACAAAACATTTGCCTTTCAACTCATATTTGGAAAAAACTCTAATCTACGACAAAGAAATGTTATAAATTCAGGGCAAAAGATTAGTGAAATGGATAATCATGCCATGAAATAAGCTATGATTATAATTAGATCAACATCTTCAATAAATTCATTTAAAAAAGCTAATTTGCATCACTTCACTTATTCAATGTCACTGAGCCACACTGAACATAGACTCATTGTGCCCTAGTGATCGACCTGCAGCTAGCTCAATGGGTTTTAATTAAGCGTGCAAGTTCGAGTTAAATAACACTACCGTGCTGCAACCTGTAGAGTCATAGAGATGTACAGCATGGAAACAGACCCTTCCGTCCAACCCGTCCATGCCGACCAGATATCCCAACTCAATCTAGTCCCACCTGCCAGCACTCGGCCCATATCCCTCCGAACCTTTCCTATTCATATACCGATCCAAATGCCCCTTAAATGTTGCAATTGTACCAGCCTCCGCCACATCCTCTGGCAGCTCAATCCATACACGTACCACCCTCTGCGTGAAAAAGTTGCCCCTTAGATCTCTTTTATATCTTTCCCCTCTCACCCTATATCTATACCCTCTAGTTCTGGATTCACCGCCCCCAGGGAAAAGACTTGCCTATTTATCCTATCCATGCCCCTCAATTTTGTAAACCTCTATAAGGTCACCCCTCAGCCTCCGACGCTCCAGGGAAAACAGCCTGTTCAGCCTCTCCCTGTAGCTCAGATATTCCAACCCTGGCAACATCCTTGTAAATCTTTCCCGAACCCTTTCAAGTTTCACAACATCTTTCCAATATGAAGGAGATCGGAATTGCACGCAGTATTCCAACAGTGGCCTAACCAATGTCCTGTACGGCCGCAACATGACCTCCTGACTCCTGTACTCAATACTCTAGCCAATAAAGGAATGCATACCAAATGCCTTCTTCACTATCCTATCTACCTGCAACTCCACTTTCAAGGAGCTATGAACCTGCACTCCAAGGTCTCTTTGTTCAGCAACACTCGCTAGGACCTTACCATTAAGTGTATAAGTCCTGCTAAGATTTGCTTTCCCAAAATGCAGCACCTCGCATTTATCTGAATTAAACTCCATCTGCCACTTCTCAGCCCATTGGCCCATCTAGTCCAGATCCTGTTGTAATCTGGTGTAACGCTCTTCGCTGTCGACTACACCTCCAATTTTGGTGTCATCTGCAAAATTATTAACTGTGCCTCTTATGCTCGCATACAAATCATTTATGTAAATGATAAAAAGTAGAGGGTCCAGCACTGATCCTTGTGGCACTCCACTGGTCACAGGCCTCCAGTCTGAAAAACAACCCTCCACCACCACCCTCTGTCTTCTACCTTTGAGCCAGTTCTGTATCCAAATGGCTAGTTCTCCCTTTATTCCATGAGATCTAACCTTGCTAATCAGTCTCCCATGGGGAACCTTGTCAAACGCCTTACTGAAGTCCATATAGATCACATCTACTGCTCTGCCCTCATCACTCTTCTTTGTTACTTCTTCAAAAACTCAATCAAGTTTGCGACACATGATTTCCCATGCACAAAGCCATGTTGACTATCCCTAATCAGTCCTTGCCTTTCCAAATACATGTACATCCTGTCCCTCAGGATTCCCTCCAACAACTTGCCCACCACCGAGGTCAGGCTCACTGGTCTATAGTCCCCTGGTTTGTCTTTACCGCCCTTCTTAAACAGTGGCACCACGTCTGCCAACCTCCAGTCTTCCAGCACCTCACCTGTGACTATCGATGATACAAATATATAAAGCAAGAGGTCCAGCAATCACTTCTGTAGCTTCCCACAGCGTTCTCGGGTACATCTGATCAGGTCCTGGGGATTTATCCACTTTTACCCATTTCAAGATCTCCAGCACTTCCTCCTCTGTAATCTGGACATTTTGCAAGATGTCACATCTATTTCCCTACAGTCTATATCTTCCATATTCTTTTCCACAGTAAATACTGATGCAAAATATTCATTTAGTATCTCCCCCATTTTCTGTGGCTCCACACAAAGGCCGCCTTGCTGATCTTTGAGGGGCCGTATTCTCTCCCCAGTTACCCTTTTGTCCTTAATGTATTTGTAAAAACCCTGTGGATTCTCCTTAATTCTATTTGCCAAAGCTATCTCATGTCCCCGTTTTGCCCTCCTGATTTCCCTCTTAAGTATACTCCCACTTCCTTTTTACTCTTTTAAGGATTCACTCGATCTATCTTGTCTATACCTGACATATGCTTCCTTCTTTTTCTTAACCAAACCCTCAATTTCTTTAGTCATCCAGTATTCCCTATACCTACCAGCCTTCCCTTTCATGCTTACAGGAATATACTTTCTCTGGATTCTTGTTATCTCATTTCTGAAGGCTTCCCTTTTTTCCAGCCTTTACCTGCGAACATCTGCCTCCAATCAGCTTTTGAAAGTTCTTGCCTAATACCACCAAAATTGGCCTTTCTCCAATTTAGAACTTCAACTTTTAGATCTGGTCTATCCTTTTCCATCACTATTTTAAAACTAATAGAATTATGGTCGCAGGCCCCAAAGTGCTCCCCCACTGACACCTCAGTCACCTGCCCTGCCTTATTTTAAAGAACGGAGTGTTCCAACAGAATTTGAAGAAAAGCAAAATTTCTAATTTTCAAAACTGAGCCTATCAGATTTTGAAAATCAATGATCTGATTTTGCTGGGGCCTGTTTCATTAAGTAGTCTTGCACGTTCATATTTATATTCTGTTTTTGTTCACAAAGTTGATAAATGCACAAGTTGATAATGATGCAGTTAGGGCAATGGATTATCTTGGAACTTGATGAATAACAATCCTTAACCAACTAGATTTAATATTGAAAAATAAATGAAATGTTGAGATGGAGAATGCAGTGTACAAAAAGAAAACTAAAATTGGGAAAGAAAGATTAAATGAGAGAGAGACAGAGAGAGAGAGAGACAGAGAGAGAGAGGAAGAGAAACAAAGAGAAAGAACAAGACACTAACAAGAAAAATAATAAGAAATGTCAAATTGTAAAACTTACATCATTAAAATATCCCAAAACAATCCGTAGCATTTTTAATCCTTGGGGAACAGAGGCCAATGGATAGCGATTAGCAATTAATGCATTTTTCAAGTGAAAATTACTAGACTTAATCATTTGTTAAAAATTTAAACAGCAATTAAATGAAAATGTAGCAACTACATGAAAGTCAAAATGCAATTCAACACTTTTGTGAAGTTAATACTGGTCACATACAAGTCAGACAGCAACTTGCCTAGATTTACAATTTATACCTCTTCCTCACAATATGTTGCTCGATATTTTGCTTATGAATAATCGTATGCTTCATTTAGATGTTGTTGTTTTTCAATGCAGGATTTGTATTCTATCCTTTTTTTAAATCTCTACCTCACTACCCTTCTTGAATCTCAACTGCCTGATATGTAACACCAAATGAGCTAAAATGTCCATGATAAATATTATCAAGATTGAAGCCACAGTCACTGGCCTGCCTCACAAGCTCCATTCTTTAACAACAAACTCAATTTCTCTTCCTGTCAACTATCTAATGCTGAACCTGACTGCAGAGTCTTGGTATTCTATTTAACTTGCAAAAAGAACTTGCAACTGGATATCTGGAGTAAGACCACTCACATCCACTGAAACAGTAGCACCCTATTCTGCCTTGCCTATATTTGACTACTCGATGCGTTCCTGGTTAATATCCCAAATTATAAACTAACCTCAACTATAAACATTTAGAACTTTGCAATCAATGTCCTAAATTGCACCAAAGGTTCCTTCATCCATCAAACCCTGTGCTCATTGTCCAAGATCTGCTCATTGTGCAGTCAAGTATTCCTCAACTTGTAAATTATTTTCTATTTCTTTTAATTTCTTCCATAATCTCACTGGTTCCCATTTCGCTCTGTTTGAGCCTCACATTGTTCATGAGAACTGCACTTCTGTAATCCTGATCTCATCATCCACTGTTAGCTGCTCCATCATTAACGGCCATGCCTTCAGCTGTCCAGGTCTAAGATCAGCAATTCTCGACCAACAATTCTTAAACTTGTTCCTTGCCATTTCACTCTCCTTCCAACAGTACAATTTTCCAAGTATAAAAGTGTGAAGTCTGTTTTCCTTTGCAAACAATATCGGGAAAAATTGAGAGAGAATCAGATTAATAGCTTGTCAATTAAAAAAGATATGTAACAATACAATTCAGATAATTAAAAAGATTGCATTCTGGTCAATTTTTGAAAAGGAGACAATTTATAAATTTTACAGACCAAATAAATTTATTTTTAAATTTTACATGATCCATTATTTCTGTGAAGCCCTACATTTGAGGAATTGATTTGAACATCAATAACAAAATTGGAAAGAAGAAAGCAATGGTAAATGAATTATGTGCATTTACAGAAATAAACAAAAGTGCAGCCAGCAACTCAAAGTTATTTTTGAGAAGGATTATGCATGATTAATATTTGGTTTTACCTTGGAAAATTTCTGCTGTAGGTTGAATGGTCAATTCGCTTTTAGAAAACAAAGAGTTCATTGGGACAACAAAAATACACGTTAAGTTAGAGTCATAGAGATGTACAGCATGGAAACAGACCCTTCGGTCCAACCCGTCCATGCCGACCAGATATCCCAACCCAATCTAGTCCCACCTGCCAGCACCCAGCCCACATCCCTCCAAACCCTTCCTATTCATATACCCATCCAAATGCCTCTTAAATGTTGCAATTGTATCGGCCTCCACCACATCCTCTGGCAGCTCATTCTAAACATGTACCACCCTCTGCGTGAAAAAGTTGCCCCTTAGATCTCTTTTATATCTTTCCAGTCTCACCCTAAACCTATGCCCTCTAGTTTTGGACTCTGAGCCCAGGAAAAAGACTTTGTCTATTTATCCAATCCATGCCCCTCAATTTTGTAAACCTCTATAAGGTCACCCCTCAGCCTCCGATGCTCCGGGGAAACAGCCCCAGCCTGTTCAGTCTCTCCCTGTAGCTCAGATCCTCCAACCCTGGCAACATTCTCGTACATCTTTCCTGAACCCTTTCAAGTTTCACAACATCTTTCCAATAGGAAGGAGACCAGAATTGCACGTGACATTCCAACAGTGGCCTAACCAATGTCCTGTACGGCCGCAACTTGACCTCCCAACTCCTGTACTCAATACTCTGACCAATAAAAGAAAGCATACCAAACGCCTTCTTCACTATCCTATCTACCTGCGATTCCACTTTCAAGGAGCTATGAACCTGCATTCCAAGGTCTCTTTGTTCAGCAACACTCCCTAGGACCTTACTATAAAAATGTATAAGTCCTGCTAAGATTTGCTTTCCCAAAATGCAGCACCTTGCATTTATCCGAATTAAACTCCATCTGTCACTTCTCAGCCCATTGGCCCATCTGGTCCAGATCCTGTTGTAATCTGAGGTAAACCTCTTCGCTGTCCACTACATCTCCAATTTTGGTGTCATCTGCAAACTTACCTCTTATGCTCGCATACAAATCATTTATGTAAATGACAAAAAGTAGAGGACCCAGTACCGATCCTTGTGGCACACCACTGGTCACAGGCCTCCAGTCTGAAAAACAACCCTCCACCACCACCCTATGTCTTCTACCTTTGAGCCAGTTCTATATCCAAATGGCCAGTTCTCCCTGTATTCCATGAGATCTAACCTTGCTAATCAGTCTCCCATGGGGAACCTTGTCGAACATCTTACTGGAGTTCTCAACTAAACCTACACAAAATGCGCAAAATCAGCTTTAAAATGTTATTATCATAACTGTTTTCACATTACAATAGCCCCCAAGTGATTAAAATACACCTTCCATAACATCAAAACCAGTCAGCATTCTTTACATTACACCATGGAGCTATTCTCAGCATTTCAGCACCTCAATTTTGGCAACTGTTTGAAGCAGAGTGCCACAAGAGAACTTTAAAATTAAGGCTTTGTAGGTCATATTCATATATTTTTGTTTCAGATATTCTACATCGACACTCAGAAAGCAACTCAAGAGGATGGGGATAATGCACAGATGAAGGAGTTGTACATGCAACTGTTAATTCAAACTGAAGGCTGAAACATGCTGTCTCATTAGTTAGAGCAGATGGATCAGAATTAATGACTGAATAGCCAAGTTTTAATTTCCCAAAAGCCAAACAGAGCTGAAAACTTTTCACAGTATGACTTGAAAAATCAACAAACGAAAGAGACTGAGACAAGCTCCATCTGTCATCCCAAATGCTTACAACTAGTCTGTCACCTACCATTCTGCATTTTCAAAGGAAACACATTGAAGCTATTTTAGCAATAAAATAGCAACCTCCCACAAAGCAAACAGAAACATGATCCATTTCAACACTGATGCCTGAAAAAAATACTCCAAAGCACCAGGAGTCCAAACTATTGTGCATTTATCACCGTAACTGCAAAAAAAGCAACTTTGTTTACTTCATGCTATAACAGGGACAAAATAGCAAATAACAAGATGACAACTAATTAAAATACTCAAAAAACAAGTGTTTCTACTCAATAAGTCAGACGATCTGGAATGCATTGCTAATAAAGGATGGTGAAAGCAGTTCCAGTTTCAAAAAGTTTTGCATCTCTATTTCAAAGAGGGATTTTTGAGAAAAGAGAAAGTTTGTGGCATTCATGGTGGTTTGGTCTGACAGTGGGCACAAGTACATTGGGTAGAATGGCCTCCTTCTGTGTTCTATAATTTGATTTTTTAAGATACAGCAACAAAGTACCATGAATTCTATTAATACAGATATGAATAATAGGCATACAGAGGGAAATTCCTTATTCCCATATTGGCTGAATATTGCTCTCAGATTGAAAATTCCTGCATATTCTGAATCACCAAGTGTTTCTTGAATTCCTAAACAGGATAAAATATAAAGATTCTGTGGAAAAACAGAGTTAATGTTTTCAGTTCAATAAGACCCTTTTTCCCTCTTCATACTGAGCTCAGAACATTAACTATTTCTTTCTCCATAGATGCTGCCAGATCTTCTGAGTTTCTCAACATTTTCTGTTTTTATTTCAAAACTCAATATTTTGCTTTTATGAACAATAAAGATTGCTCACCAATAGCATCTCCCTCGCTCCACTGTAACTGAACAGGAATTTTGTATTGGTTTTCACTACACATGATGGAACTAACAACCTAAAGTGATTAATCAAGAAACAGAAGGGATGGAGGAATTCAGGAAAATTACAACCACCAGAAAAGTAATATTGAGTACATTTTTGGAAATGCAGGCAGGCTTATGCCCAGAAAAGAAGACACCAAACAGGAAACTAGAGGCATATTAACTTAACATCTATCATATGGAAAATGTCAGAAGCTATTCACAATGAAGTTATAGCAGAGCACTGAGATAAGTTCAAGCTAATCAGGCACAGTTTTTTGAAAGAGATCATGATAGATGTTAAGTTAATATGCCTCTAGTTTCCTGTTTGGTGTCTTCTTTCTTGGATAAAGGTGCTGTATTCATTACCTTCCAATTAAAATTAAAACCAATGCATCAACTACTTTACTTGCCACTTCTTTTAAGATTCTAGGATGACGTTCATCAGGATCTGGGCATAAGCCTGCCTGCATTTCCAAAAATGTACTCAATATTACTTTTCTGGTGGTTGTAATTTTCCTGAATTCCTCCATCCCTTCTGTTTCTTGATTAATTTGTTGGAGTTCTCTGAGGAAGTAATATGCTCTAAATAGAGTGGAACCAGTGGATGTACTGTACTTAGGTTTCAGAAAGGATCTGACAAAGTGTCACATCATAGGTTATTGTGGAAGGTAAAAGCTCATGGTGTAGGGGGTAGCACATTGGAGACCGAAAATTGATCAGCTAACAAAAAACAAAGGGGTGGGCACAAGTTGTTGACAGGTTGACAAAATGGAATGTGTGGTGCACCATATGGACTGGTGCTGGGATCTCAACTGTTTACAATTTATATAAATGACTTGATGAAAGGATGGAAGGTCTAGTTGCCAGATTTGCTGATGAGACAGAGTTAGACAGGGAAATAAATTGTGGAAATGATATAAGGAGCCTACAAAAACGTTATGTTATTTAAGTGACCGGGAAATGATCTGGCAAATGGAATACAGTGTGGGGAAATAAAACAAAAGGTGGACTCCCTTGCTCTAGTCTCATTATGCCACAGGTCGCAACATAAAAGGACTCTCTCTATTTACCAAGATGATTGACTGAATATCTTTTCTGCATGAAGTTTTAAACATGAAGATCTAATCAACCAAGTTTCTTAATAAATACAATTATAGATCAGTTGTTCTGATCTTCTGGCATGTGTGTTGTCCTCAAAGTGTTCATAACACTATCTCCAACAAGTGAGAATCTAACCATTTCCCCATGATGTTCAGTTGGAAGCTTAAATGGGTGACATCTTAAATTTAAAGAGAAAGCTAGTCACAGATTCACCCAAAGGAGGCAACAATCCCTCCTCATACGAATAAACTCAAAGTTCTGTGGAGGAAGTCTGAAACAAACACAAAAAGTGCTGGAGAGACTCAGCAGGTCTGACAGCATCTGTAGAGAGAGACATAGACAGAGCCCGAAATGTCGAGTTTCCTGCTCCTCGGATGCTGCATGACTGGGTGTTGGACCATTCGGCGCAGCCACTTTGGCGCGAGCAATTCAGTGCGGCCAGTTTGGCGCGACCCATTTTGGTGCGAGCAATTTGGCGCAGGTCTTATTAATTCCTTTTCAGGCTTACTTACAAGCATTAATGAAAGCAAAAAAAGAAAAATAATGTTTATCCTCTTCAGTAAAAATGTTACAAAGAAAATAAAAATGAAAGAAATAAGGCAAATACAAAATTGTTGATGGCATTTTAAAGGGTAATTATTTTATTTTAATAATTTGTATATTACTATGTTTTATTTTAATATATTTTAATAATAGTAGTTTAATAACTACTATTGAAACAGTTCTGTGCCGAAATGGGTCTGTGACGAAATGGGTTACGCCAAACCGGCTGCGCCGAATCACTCGCACCAAAGTGGCTGCGGCGAATGGTCCCACTCCATGCCTGACCTGCTGTGCTTTTCCAGCACCACTCTAATCTTGAATCTAATCTCCAGCATCTGCAGTACCCACTTTTGCCTAGTGCATTTCAGAGAGCACTTGAATCAACCACATTGTTGTCGAACTGGAGTCACAGTTAGGTCAGAACAGAAAAACAGCACAGATTTCATTCTCCAAAAGGTAATTAGGGGCTCAGATGGGTTTCATGACAATTCACATTGCTTCTGTTTTCTTAATCAAAATCTATTTTCACCATTTGCAATGGATGGGGTTGGAACCATGGCACCAGACATTTGCCTGGTGCCCTGGGTTACTTGTCCACTAACATTAAAGGGAGCTATTGGCATAGTGGTAAAGTGCAAAGCAAAGCTTCATAAGTGGAAGCAACTTTACAGAAATAAACAAAATAAAACTTCAATATTAATTTTTAAACCATTTTTAACAAATGAATGACACATAGTTAAAGTTGTACTTCAGCAAATAAAAACAATGAATTGTGACCAATATGATGGTCTAATTGGATTTCAGTCACGCACAGTTAGGAGTTAGTGAGAACTTCTATTTCGGAAACATTCCTTCTAGTTTTTTTTATTAGCACTGATTATTTCTGGTCATTACTTCCAAGCTCCAACTACATTACACTTCAAACTAGAAAAGTTCTAAGTAGACTTCAGTAAAATAATGTCAGCACTTAAGGCCTCTGTGATTTATCCTTCGTTTTGAGTTTGGATTTATGAATTGTGAATAAGTGATACATGGGTTTTTCCATGTCTGAAGAATTAGTGATGTACTTGGAGGAATTTCTCCAGCCATGTGATTAGTTTTAAAATGGCTCAAAGGAGTAGCTTTCAAAACTAATGAATTATTTTTATTGACATTGGAAGCGTTTACAAATGAACAAGGCATCAAGGTTTCTGCTATAAAATTCTGGAACTTTAAGGTTAAGCAAAACACACAACACAGAAAAGTGTTTATGGTAATTTTCAGTTTTGGAGCAGTTCTGCAGAAGTTCTTGGATGAAGATGAATAGATAAAGTAGTGTTTTTGAGAAGGGGGGAAGATAGTAAAACTAGAACATCTTTTAGATTAGATTACTTACAGTGTGGAAACAGGCCCTCCGGCCCAACAAGTCCACACCGACCCGCCGAAGCGCAACCCACCCATACCCCTACATCTACCCCTTACCTAACACTACAGGCAATTTAGCATGGCCAATTCACCTGACCTGCACATCCTTGGACTGTGGGAGGAAACCGGAGCACCCGGAGGAAACCCACGCAGACACAGGGAGAACGTGCAAACTCCACACAGTCAGTAGCCTGAGGTGGGGATTGAACCCAGGTCTCTGGTGCTGTGAGGCAGCAGTGCTAACCACTGTGCCACCGTGCCGCCCTGAGTAAAGTGTTTAGGGATAGTCCTTCACCAGAATTATTTGAAAAAAATCCCAAAGAAATTATTTGAGTTGAAAATGTTTAAATTCATATTTGAATGGTCCAGAAAAAACTGATCACATTTTCCAGACTGGGAGTTGAGGTCACAGTTACCTTAAGGCTACTGTGCTGTTGGAAAGTGATTTTTCTGACATAAGAACTGTGCAAAGAGTGCTTCTGATTACTACAAAGAAAGATTAGTGTGATTATTGGCATTTTATTTTCAATATATTTTTCAAAATCTTTTAAAGCATCTTATGCGTAAATAATTTGGTCTTTATTTTTGCAGAACAAACATTAGTTTTATTGTTAAAACTAAGTCTACAATATTACATACTTATATATCTGTCGGAGATCATCTCATTAGATCCAAAAGCAAACTGTATATGATCTATAAAGCCAGACTTTATTCTGGGATTTGATTGATTCAGTGAAAAAAATCAGCTAGGAATATAACAGAAATAAAATTTCTTCAACTAGAGAACAGTCAAATCTCCAGTCCCAACATTTGACCTGTAATAAAACTGCCATAAGGAGATAAAGACAACTCTTTATGGAAATATGCTACTGCAGGACCATCTGTTTTAACATGTTTTACCAAGACATTTGATCATTTTCATTCATATTGCTGATTTCTGCTAAATCCTGTAACCATAATGACAATATGGCTCTGGTCCTCTAGTCATTTTAAGCATGTAAACTCATGAGAATTTACAAAATTAACCTTACCTGGTGTCCTTCTTTCAGTTGCATCAAAACCTTCTCGTAACATACTTCCTCCATATCATGCAATTGCTGCATCTATGAAAAAGAAAATATTATGGTTGAATAAAAGGGAAACAGTTTTCTAAAAAAGCAAATAATTTATTTCCAAATCTGCTTCAAAGTGAGCAACAAGTTTAGAAAATGAACACGTCTCCTCACTTTGGCCAGCCTATAATCCATCAGCCAGAAGAGCAGATAAGGTCTGATTCCTCGTCACTTTTGTTTTTACAACATTAGCAACAAAAACACATCTCAGTACACACTAATCTAACATTTTCCATTCCCATGATGCTGCTGAATAACACTTGACAACTATAAACTCTAATTGTCAAATTTAAGCAACAGATGTAGCAAATTTATTGACTGGCTCATTTTTATATTGCAAGAAGATAAAGTAAAGAATTAGCTGATTAAATTAACTCAACCAGGGAAAGGGGTGTACACTATGCCATAATCATCCCCTGAACACCATCTCTGTAAATTATTAGCCTGTTACACTCACCTCCAAAATCCAAAGAACTCATAACCCTGTTGACATGTCATCTCTGTTGATTTCATCCCCCACCTATGTCTATCTATTAGATCAATACTCCTATCAGCCATCTCTTCCTTTAGCTTGCTGTTTTCTTTGCCTTCTCTCTGGATCTCTTGATTCTCTCTCCAACATGGTCACTCCATGAGACCCAAATTTTACCTTAGCAACTGAACAGAAAAGCAACTTTCTTTGCTGGCCAAGTCTTTCAGCAAGCGCCATCTGCTGCATGGTTCCTACTCTTCCTTCCATTAGTTTTACAGTACAGCAAATAATGTAACTCTATTTCTCAATGATACTATTCTTTTACACTACTGCTCCTCTCCAATCGTTATGTAATTTCCGACATGTTTGAAAGTATTACTCCTCTCCAATACTGTACTTGACTTGCTTGCATCTCTATATTTTGATCTCTCCACACAGATCCTTGTGGCAGCACTGAAACAGCCAAACAGGTCACAAATTATGTCCTTTGAGAGAATGATGTAGTGCATTCATCCACACTATACTTTATCTGCCATGTATTTGCCCACTCACTCAGCCTGTCCAAATCGTGCTGAGCTGGAAGATTGGAACTCATGACCTGTCCTACCTGCCAATCTCCCTTACCACTTATCCGCTCCACCCTCCTCTCTGACCTATCATCTCCATCCCCACCTCCAGTCACCTATTGTACTCTTTGCCACCTTCCCCCAGCCCCCCCTCAACCCCATTTATCTCTCCACCTTGGAGGCTTCCTGCCTCTATTCCTGATGAAGGGCTTTTGCCCGAATCGTCGATTTTCCTGCTCCTTGGATACTGCCTGACCTGCTGTGCTTTTCCAGCACTACTCTAATCTAAACTCTGGTTTCCAGCATCTGCAGTCCTCACTTTTGCCCTGTTCCAATATCAGCCAGGGAAGAAATACATTTGTTCCCACTGGTTCAGAAACTAAATTCCTGTGTGATGTTGAAATTATGTTTTAGATCTGTTCAATCAAAGGTTCACAACGAATGGGTACTAGCCAGAGGGAAAATAAAACTGCAATCATCAGAGTTGAATTTACTTGTTAACAGTTGTTGTAATGCATTCAATTCTAATTGTCACTTCTGGTAATGGTTATTGAGGCTCAGTTGAAAAATGTTACATTACTGATTTCTTTCAGTATCATGAAATGATTCCAAAATGGCATTGGTGAGATGGTTCATGGATGAGTGATGGCATCAGAGCATGTCAACTTCAATGCTGGTGGGTCCAGTACAGGTGGAGGTGAGGTGCAGGACTCATGATGGTGGCATTGGCAGTGGCAGCACCACAGCATTGGTGAGTCCGGTGGGTCCAGCACAGGCGGTGTTGAGGAGCCTGACTCAAGACTTGTGACAGCAGCTGTGGAGGGGGTAATCTGGATATTTTCTTTTCCTTCCGTTTCTTTAATTTTGTCTCTTTTTAATTTTGCTGTTGTATTCTAAGATGGTGCCAGACAATGGCAACTCTATGCACTTTTAACTGTACTCCTGTACTCAGGTACACTTGACAATGAAACATAATTTAATCTACTGCATTATTCCTTTACTCAGAGTTGAGAATTTTTTATGCAGTCAACACTCAATTCCACTTATTACTATCTTACTGTAGCCAAGGTAACTCGAGAAACATTTTAACAATACTGCAGCATCAATATTTTTTGGATCAATATTTTTGCAGCATCAATATTCTTCATTCTTTCCTCTTCTTTATCTATATACTACTTCTTAGTAATTTCATTCACAGGCATTGGGTCAGTTTTCACATGTGTACTGACAACAACAGCTCTATCTCTCCACTGCCTTGCTCAACCTGTCAACTACCTCTGTAACTAAACAGCTTACTAAATATCTAGACTAAGGACAAGGTAAAATATGATCTAGTTGAAACTAAAGAATGAAGCCATTGACTTTGATCAAGTCTCCTATTCTTGTCACTAGTTCATATATACAGTTTCTAGTCATACCATACAATCTCAGCATCCTGTTCAAACCTGAGTCAAGCTGCTAGCATAAATACACTCCGTCTCAAGTTCATAAATTCCCCATCATTGCTTGCTTCAACCTCACCAATAAATTCCTCCTTCCTCTATCTCTGAGGCAGTCCCTAGGTATCAAGGATGACTTTGATTCCACTCCAGTCTGATGAACTTGAGATTGTTGATGATGTGCAATACACAAGCTTCAGATCAATCACACAAAAGACAGGTAATGTTTCAAGGATCAGAATGAGTTGTTGGGAAGTTCATGCACTTGCTTTCACGTGTGACTTAAAATTTCTGTTTTCGACCAAATCCTTTAATGTATTTGGCATCTTCCCAAATAAGCATTTGCCATTTTGATTGGTCACAGGCCAGAGGGTCCCAGGTTCAATTCCAGCCTCGGGCAAATGTCTATGTGGAGTTTGCACGTCCTCCCAGTGTCTGCGTGGGTTTCTTCCAGGTGCTCCAGTTTCCTCCCACAGTCCAAAGATGTGCAGGTTAGGTGAATTGGCCATGGTAAACTGCCCGTAGTGCTAGGAGCATTAGTCAGGGGTCAATGTAGGGGAATGGGTCTGGGTGGGTTGCTCTTCGGAGGGTCAGTGTGGACTTATTGGGCTGAAGGGCCTGTTTCCACACTGTGGGGAATGTAATCTAAACCTCAGTTTCAGTTGCTATCCTGTCCTGTGTTCTGACTAAAAGGATATCCAGTGACAAAATATCAATGACAGACCCTATCCCGCAGAGTTGCTTTTTACTGATTAGTGCATTGACACTGGGCAGTTGGCTTGGGAGAGGATGCCACTGATGGGCCATCTTTCTTTCCACCAGATTTGGCCAATCTTGGAAAAGTAAGCTGATATTACTTCTCTCATGCTTTCAGGTGCCTGCTGCAGCTGCAGAGGTCTCAGAGGCTGACAGCAGCACAGGGATCAATGCTACCTGTCAAACCCTGACCTTAGGAGAAAATGAGGACTGCAGATGCTGGAGATCAGAGTCAAAAGGTGTGGTGCTGGCAAAGCACAGCCAGTCAGGCTTATGCTCGAAACATCAACTCTCCTGCACCTCGGATGCTGCCTGACCAGTATGATTTTTCATCACCACACAAACCATGAACTTAATTGTGGGTTCAAGACCCTGGTCCTTAAATAGATCTTTGCTGTGTCAATTGAAGAAGGTAAGCTGGCAAACTGGGCGTGAAGAAGAATTTGGTGTCTGGGACTGGCTTTGTAGGGACGTACCACAGACTAGAGCATTGACCTGTGCAGCCAGACCCTGAATGAAATCCTCAAAAGCAATCCATGTTTTAAAAAAAAAATGTTACCAAGGTACAGAAAATAATTCACAGGAGGATGTCAGCACTGATCTCAATGACTTGGAGGTATTGTGCTTTGGAGAAAGTGTTTGAAAGAGAATCTTAGTGTTTAATTAACATCAGATTTTCTCATACACATCGGAAAAGAAGTCAACAATGACCAAAAGTTCAGTTTTTGAGTGATGTGCATACAGATGTGGTCATAATATTGGAGTTCCTGACTGAAGTTGGAGTAATTTTAGTTCTGGATTAAAAATAGTGTAGGTTCAACAGTTTCCCATATTTTCAGTGAATTACCTGCATGCCTGACGGCAATTTGCTGGAGGTGTGGTGCCAAACTGCAAAAGGGGGAGAAGGAGGAGGAGCTTGGCAATGACAATCTTATTTGACCGCAATTTTCATTTGTATAGCACCTGCATTGGTTTAGCTGGGGAGGATTGTGGCATCATGCATTAGGTGGAAGTCTGTGACAAATTTCTGAGGGCAGTCAAATTTAAGGATTACTTTTGAGGATGTTGAGAGTCTGTCGATGCTCTAGTCCGTGGTACATCCTGATAGAATGACCTCCTATTCCAAGTGCCAGTAACTCACCACAAACTAGAAACTACATGCGGACACTTCCTTTGAGAACCACGCAGGGTGGGACTCCTCTCCGTACAGAGCTACTTGACAATTCTCTAGAAATCCTTTTCTCCCTAAACATATAGAACTGAATTACAAGGTCAAACACAAAGTATATTCATAGCCTCCACGTCAGCTTTATTCTCACTTGATATTCTTAACATTCAGATCAACCTGTTTTCAAAGGCATAGCTCTTAACTCTGTGATCTTGCTGTATTGCTCGCAAGCCAAAGCTTTTCACTGTGCTTCAGTACATGTGAGAATAAATTAAATTCAATTCAATTCAATTCAGCTCAACCCACAGAAATTATCTGCATAGTAACTACAGGACCTTCTTACTTCTGAAAGCCCCTCAGCTTTGTCAAATATTTAAACGTTTAGCAGTGCTCATGACAATCTCTTAGTTACTTCAGAAGCCACAAGCATTGTATATTATGTTATGTCTGTATGTGCCTACAAACAAAGTAGACAAACTCTAATTCACTTTAAATTTAAACCAACAAACTATATTTTAACCCTTAACACAACCTACAACAGAGGTAGTTATAACAGTCCCTGGTCATCAATGTAGAAGTGAGAGTCTTAGTAGCATTTGGAAAGTAAAATTACTGCTGTACAAACTGGAGTAAATTTTAACTTAACCACCAGATGCAAAGCTAGCCACAGAACATAGTGTTCATTTTCCACCTACTCTTACAAATTCAATGGAGTCAAACGCATGGCACTGGAAAAGCACAGCAGGCCAGGCAGCGTCTGAGGAGCAGCAGAGTTGATGTTTTGAGTATAAGTTCTTCATCAGGAATATATGAAGAGCTTATGCTTAAAAAGTTGACTCTCCTGCTCTTCATTTGCTGCCTGACCTGCTGTGCTTTTCCAGTGCCACCCATTTCACTCTGATCTGCGTCCTCACTTTCTCCATATTGAATGGAGAACAATGCTGGATGTGATGCTTTCCCAACCAGTGGTTTGGTTACCCCTGTAATTCATATGCAGCATTCAACCTGCAAAGCTACCCTGGCGGTTATCAATTTCACATCAGAATCAGATCAGGGTTCAAGCACAATTCATAACACGAAGCATATTAGCATTTTGTAATTCAGTACAATAGAGGAGAGTTCCATAAAGCCATCCCTCTCCATCAGAAACAACACAGTTGTGCTAATATGCAAGTTGGATAAACCAGCATTTCAGAAGCATGTGAAGATGTCAAAGAGATTTCAGAATAGAGCTATCCTTAATTGCAGAGGTTATGCCCAATATTCCAAGAACCTAGTTTGCAAGCATAACCATTATACTTTCAGAAAGACAGTAATGAGCTTAAAAGAAAAAAAAACTTACAATGATAATTATCCAAAAAAATGATCATTTCAGCTAAACAGGATTCGGCCCTTAATTTCTCATCAGATATACAGCAAAAGCTGAAACACAGGGTCTTATTGAAGAGAACTGCTTGTTTTTGCATTCAAAAAATAAATTAATAGTGAACTCAGAGAAGATGAACGGATGGCTGATTTAAAGTGAAGCAAAACAAGTGCGAGTTGGCAAAGAAAGCAGATTTTGTTTCATATCAAAAATTGATACTGATTATTTTCACATATTTCCCATAAGAATCGGCTATTTCATGATTCTGAATGAAGATATTTTAGAAAACGGAAGTAACAACATTTCTGTAAACTAATTCCACCAAGGGTCTGTTTCTATGTTGTATGACTTCTTGACACAAAGATGCTTTTTCCTGTGCTGGTGACAGGAACAGAAAATTTCTACTAATTTCTATCAAAATCTATGAATGACAACCTTTTGCTTATTAATATTGGATTTATTCATAGTATGAATGTTTACTCATCTTGCAAAGAATTCAAAGATATGTGTTGGTAAGATTTTGCAAACTGAATTGAAAATAAGTATATATTCATGAAAATAAATACTTGTTTAAAACCTATAGGAACTTTCATATATACTTACATGTATGCAGGTTTGTTTATTTTCGCAAATGTTTTTGGTAGAAAGAACTGCAATTTTTTTTCCCCTGTGTAAAATATTTTATTAAACATCATTCAGATGGAAGTTGGTGAAATAAGTTGGTAAACTTTCAGCAAAGTCAAATAGACATCAAACTTCCAGAAATCAGGAATCTAGTCCAACTGCAAGAGTATAAATTTGGATAACACACAAATTTCAACATGTTATAAATATGTAGCTTATGTATTGTAGCTAGAACATAACCTGTAGTTTTAGAAATTTGAATTTGATATCAAAATATGGGCTAAGTTTTACAGGATAACTTGAGCACTGGTAGTGTTCCACAGGTAAAAGATTGAGGTCATAAGGAATTTCTGCAGCACTTTATTTTTATTTCAGACCTCGAGCATCTGCCATACTTCGCTTTTATTTACTATGTTGACAACTAGAAAGGTAGCATTAGAAATACCAGGGGGGCTTGCTCAGCTGGAGATATGGTGCCTATGCTGTTTGCAGTAATGATGGTTCAGAGAGCTTCTTTCAGAAATTAAAGTTAAATTTGTTAAAGACATTCAGTGATCTCTGAAAAGCTTTAAAACACAGTGACCATACCAGATCAAAGTTGAAAATCAGGGAAGGTTAACATAAAATTCCAATTAAGGATAGCTCAGAGCAGGCTATGCCATGCCATTATGAAAGTGGATGTGATTTAAGAAGATGAGACAGTTCAGTTTATTTTTGTGTTTTCTGGGAAACATTAGTTGTAGTTTGGAGCTGGGAGAGTCCTGAAGCAGAAGTGGCTCCAGGCAGCGAGTTTTGTTTTCAGCACATTCCAGGCAGTTAAGGTTCAGGAAAAGTCTCAGGGAGTAGTGCCTTCATGTTGTTTTGAAAGGTAAGGGATAGAAGGAAGCCCTGGGTGCATAGGTGTTTCACTGTAGTTGAGAGTAGGTTCAAGCAAGCTCATGAGCAGAATGAGCTTGAAACAGCTGAGAAAAATTCGAGCGTCAAGAAATGCAGCAGCAGCTGGGTAAGGTTTATTTGGTAAAAGCTGAAAATGTGCTTGTAATTAGAAACTTGGGAGCAATCTCAGGAGTTCTGAGGAATTCACAGTCTCAGAAGTTGTTGAATTATCAAGATATGAACAGTAAGAGTTTAAGGCTGCTTCTAAAGTAATTTGGAATCTGTTGCAGAAAAGACAGGAGTTTTAATCAGATTTGGTGACCCACAATGTCACTTACATCTGAGCGGGATATGCCTTGACTGTATTATTTAAGGTGAAGGCTATGGGAAGTCTGACTACAACTTCACTTTGGACTACTTTGTTCCATGCTAATCCTGAATATGTGTAGTTTATTTATTTTTCTAAGTGTATTGTAGCGTTTAATTTGCTTACTCAAAATTGTGGAATCTGATTAAGTATCTTGGATTTCAAACTTTGTCCGCTTTATTAGTCCCTAACCAGATAATGCTGTAAAGTTGGCAGTCTCCTCCAGGATCATAACAAAAAGATAACTTTTAACATTTACCTTCAAAGTTATAATGAGACATTTAACATAAGAAAAAGTGAAGCTACATGTAAATAACCAAAACGGGAGCAGAAATAGGTTATTCAGTCTCTTGAGGTTACTTCACCAGTCAATAAGATGATGGCCGATCCAAAAGTGTTTTGAATTCCAACTTTTTATCTAATCTTTTATTCAGCTAACTAATGAACATGTCTTTGCTTTAAAAGACTCAATGACCCCCGCTTCACCTTCTGAGACAGAGTCTTCCAAAGTTGCATAAACCGCTGAAAAGAAATTCTCTTCAACTCCTTTCCAAAAGGATATTTCCTAACTTCAAAATAGCGTCCCCTAGTTTTGGACTCACCTACAAGAGCAGCAACCTTTCTATGTCCACTTTATCAAGAGGTTTCAGGATTTTATATCAATCAAATCACATCTCATTCTTCTTAACTCCAGCCCTGCCTGTCTGACCTATCCTCGTAAGACATCCCACTTATTCCACATAATCTATTCATTCTAGTCCTCTTCTCAAAATGTGTCAATGTTGTTCCCTGGCCTAGTAATCATTAGGTTAGTTTACCAATAAGAGTCTTTTGTGCCCACAGCTAAAGTCATATCAAATGTTTAATAAAAGGTCAGAGTTACTCTTGTCATCACAACAACAGAACAATGCTGAAGCTCAAGGTTGCAACCACTACCCAGCCATATCAATTGTTTCATCAATGATCACCATTCCATTTCAAAGTAAAAGATTATGTTACCGGTTATCTATAAAACCTCTATTCCAAGCACAACTCCTCCCATAATTAATGAGTTTACCACAGTTTACAAAAACAGAGTTTGGAATACATCCAAGCTTAATTTGGTAAGAGACAAAAAAAACTGCAGATGTTGGAATCAGGAGATAGACAAGCAGGAGGCTGGAAGAATACAGCAAGCCAGGCAGCATCAGAAGGTAGAGAAATCAACATTTCGGGTGTAGCGTTGACCTCTCCACCTTCTGATGCTGCCTGGCTTGCTGTATTCTTCCAGCCTCCTACTTTCTACCTTAATTTCGTAAGAGGCAGGTTCTAATCATATCCAAATAAGTAACAAGCAATGACCACCACAAACAAGAGAAAATCCAGAGCTTCACAAAAGCATCTCCTATAGTCTTCAGTTGCACCACATCAATTCCTCAATATTGTAGATGCTATGGTTATTTAAAAGATTCCATCTCTAGTAATAAGGAATAAAGGAATTTGGGAAAGGTGGCTGTTGTGAAGTTCAGACTGATTACTACCAGCCTGATGACCCCCGAAACCCTCAGACAGTTTCTTCCTTTGGTCTGACAGAAGATATTTGAGGTCCAATGACTACAATAAAAATGGTTATGAAAAAAATATGCTATCATTTATTTCAGAAAATCCTGCCTTGTTCATCAACTTCCCAAATCTCTCTCTCTCTCTCTCTCTCTCTCTCTCTCTCTCCTTTCCACCCTACCCCAAAAAATATATCTGCCTCATTCCCAAAAATATGTGCTAAGCGTGTAAACAAGGGCATTCAAATGATATTCCAGATTAGTGGTGCTGGAAGAGCACAGCAGTTCAGGCAGCATCCAAGTAGCTTCGAAATCGGTGTTTCGGGTAAAAGCCCTTCATCAGGAATAAAGGCAGTGAGCCTGAAGCGTGGAGAGATAAGATGGAGGAGGGTGGGGGTGGGGAGAGAGTAGCATAGAGTACAATGGGTGAGTGGGGGAGGGGATGAAGGTGATAGGTCAGGGAGGAGCGGGTGGAGTGGATAGGTGGAAAAGAAGATAGGCAGGTAGGACAAGTCTGGACAAGTCATGGGGACAGTTACTGAGCTGGAAGTTTAGAACTAGGGTGAGGTGGGGGAAAGGGGAAATGAGGAAACTCACTCCATCCTCTCCTCCCTGACCTATCACCTTCATCCCCTCCCCCACTCACCCATTGTACTCCATGCTACTTTCTCCCCACCCCCACCCTCTTCTAGCTTATCTCTCCACGCTTCAGGCTCACTGCCTTTATTCCTGATGAAGGGCTTTTGCCCAAAACGTCGATTTCAAAGCTACTTGGATGCTGCCTGAACTGCTGTGCTCTTCCAGCACCACTAATCCAGAATCTGGTTTCCAGCATCTGCAGTCATGGTTTTTACCTCATTCAAATGATATGACAAAAAATTAAGATGTTCAAAATGAAGCAGCAGTTAAATTTACAGGGAGCTAAAATACTATTCAGCAACTGAGCAGCTAATGAGACAGTCGGCACATTGGTTTTAATTTTCCAAAATTAAAACCAATGAAGGTCAAATTAGATTGGAAGATAACAAATACAACTCCTTCATTCAAGGGAGGGAGGGAGACAGAAAGCAGGGACACTACAGGCCAGTTAGCTTCACATCTGTCAGATGGAAAATGTTAAAAAGCTATTATTAAAGGAGGTACAACAGGGGTCTTGGTAAAGTTCTAGATCATCAGACAGAGTAAATATGGAATAACAGACAGTGGGCTGCAGAAACTGAGCGGATCTGGCAGCATCTGTGGAGAGAGAAACAAATGTTCAGCCAGGTGTAACACTTCTTCAGAATTCATATTTTGTTAAAAGGAAATGTTTCAACATTTTTTTTATAACCCTACGCTGAACGCACTGTGGATGAAGCAGAACCAGTGGGTTCAATTTCAATTTTCAGAAGGTATGTGGCATATTGCCAGTTCAAAAACTGTGGAAATAAAATCTCCTAATGTATGCAATAACATATTGGCATGGATAGAAAATTGGCTGGTGAACATAAAGTAAAGACCGGGCACAAATGGGGTATTTTTCTGGTTGGCAAAATGTAATGTGTGGGGTATGACAGGCATCTGTGCTGGGATCTCAACTGTTTACAATTAATATCAAGGGATGAAGGGATGGAGTGTATGGTCACCAAATTTGCTAATGACACAAGGAAGATGGGAAGTAAACGGTGAAGAGGACATAACCTAACTATATATTTTTGTAATTTCATTAAGTGTTTGGGCAAAGATCTGGGAAATGGAAAATAATATAGCCTTGCTCCTTCTATGTTTGCACTGAATAACTTTCCAAAGTTAGAAATGTGCTCAGAAACTTTAATATATATTAACTACTTTAGAGAAACAGAACCAAATTATATGAAATAAATATGTATATAATATGTCACACATTGGTCAGGATTTTAACCAGCACCAGGGCATTCTAGATGGACAGATATGGTGGGTGAAAAATTAGGAGATGTCAGAGGTGGCATGCAATAGGGAGGTAACAGAATCTTTCTGCAGAATCAATTGAGGCCCTTAAATTACTAATTAAGAACTCCTCAAAGACCTCTTTACCCTACTGTTGAAATTTATCAAAGGCAGATGGCTACTTGGCCATATGGAGACACCTTTGGATTCAAGAAGAACCTTCCTCCAGTGCACCCTGTAACCCCGGTGAAAGAAATCCTCCTCACTCATCAGAACTTGTCAGGCCTCATGAGCCATTTACTCAAATTCATTCCAGAGTGTTCAGTATGGAGATGAATTGGAGCTGACTAGCTCAACTGGTGGCATTGCAGCGAATGATGCCAGCCCTCTGATTGATTTGCAGTTCTTGATGACGGGACCTTGGTCTGTAAAGTTATGGAAACCCTGACTGCTGGCATAGTGCAGAGTGATGCACCTGCCAACTTTCACACAGGGGGATAGATCCATGGTCAGCCTGTAAAATTTGGATAATTAATTCACCAACTTTTCTTGCCATCCTAACAAAAGTGAAAACACTTACTTTGGGAGCCTTCTTAAAGCTCACATACTTACAAAGTTTTTATTTACAGTCTAATCACTCCAATTTTTTTTGGATGGGCATTTATTTATTATTTGTATTTCTGAAATAGCCTCCAAGTTCTTTCTTCTTGCATTAAAGAAGTCATGTAAATGATAGTGTAGCTCTGATGCTCCTCAATTACCAGTTCCTTTCTTCTATGTAAGAATGCTTTTATTTGAAACCATTGAAGGATTGCTCATTGAATCCAAATGTGTGAAAAAGAACAGCATGAAATTTCCTTTTCATGTTACTTTATTGTTAGATGGAACACTGATACTTACTTTATTTGATGCTTTAATTCCTATGAAGGTCTGTTTCAGAGGCACAGGTCGAAATCTTCCATCAAAGAAAAAAAGCCCAATATAGGGATTGACATGGAGGAATGTGGCTACATCAAGATAGTTGGGCAGGGTGGCTGACAAACCCAGAATTCTGATCATACTTTGTGTGGACTCCACCTGCAAGAAAGAAGAAAAAGGATTTTGTAACTGATGCCAACTGCTGAGAAAACAGCTATATTCATTTGTAGCAGACTTCATATGTTGTACATAGCTTTTTTCTGCATTCAAATGTGTTACTATTCAGTTTATGTAACTGTCTGCAAATTAATAATATATTACTTTATAATCAATATGTAAACCAAAGTATAATGGGAAATCACTTGGTTTGCTAGTCACAAATTATTAAATGTGACCATGTATCGAGAACCATAGTTTTCTAAGTACTTTTATAAAAGGACTCTATTTGACATCCACAAAAAGTAAACAATCACAAATGACAATTGACAAATTTGAGAGATGAATCTTACAAAGTATGTAGCGACAATTAATGAGTAACTAGATCAAAGAATCCAGGCAACTCCCCAAGCTTTTCAGGGTTGAAGAACTCATACATCATTGCCCAAGTGATTGGAAGAATTGATTTACTCAAGGCAGTCTTATTTAGCATCATCCACAAAGCTTCTAATGGATTAATAATATCAAGTACAACAAATCAATTTGTGCTTCAATTAGCTATAAATTAGGACCAAACGCATGTTCTGCATTTATTTTGAGGATATGGAAATATCTTTCATTCTTGTTACTCTGTGGAGGATCAAACTTCTCAACACAACTGAGACTGAAGCAAACGAAAAACTGTAGCTGTGGACAAAATATGCAACCATTATTTAAAAAAATACAAATCTGAGAGACAGACAGAGAACAAGAGACAAAGGGAGATGGAGAGGGAAGGAAGGGAGAGGGAAGGAAGGGAGAGGGAAGGAAGGGAGAGGGAAGGAAGGGAGAGGGAAGGAAGGGAGAGGGAAGGAAGGGAGAGGGAAGGAAGGGAGAGGGAAGGAAGGGAGAGGGAAGGAAGGGAGGGAGGGAGGGAGGGAGGGAGGGAGGGAAGGAGAAAGAAGGAGAGAAAGAAAGAGAGACAGACAGACGAGAGAGCAAGAGACATCTGTGGACAGAAATCACTGTTAACATATATCAGGTCAAGTGACCCTTCCTCCGAACTGGCCATATCAATGACACCTACAGCTGTAACATGATGTCCCAACTCCTGTACTCAATGGTCTGAGCAATGAAGGCAAGTGTGCTAAATATCTTCTTCACTACCCTGTGTACCTGTGACTCCACTTTCAAGGAACTATGTACCTGAAAGCCTAGATCTCTCTATTCAACACCACTCACTAGTCACTACCATTAACAATGTAAATCCTGCCCTGGTTTGTCTTACCAAAATGCAACAGATCATCTATGTTCAAAAGCAATCATTCGATCATCATTTGACATGAAATGAAATCATGCAAATCTCAAGCAACAATATGTGCAATAAATTAAGTGCACAGAGAGTATTCAATTTTTATCAAAAACAATCAAGGAGCTTTCTGGGGAAAAACAATTTCTATGGATTACTGAAAAATTGACCACATTTCAAGAAAATCAAATTTTCTAAGCCATAGCTGAAGTGTAAAGATTGTATAGCATAGGATCTGTGCACAAATCACAGGAGGAATGGTGCATTAAACAAATTTGAGCAAATTTTCCAAACAGATCCCAAGTAATCCCATAACATAGGCACAGAGGCATTAATTCGTGATCCATTATATATGTCTGCCCATTATTAGCTGACTTTCATTGCGAGTCCCTTCCCACTCCTGCAGACTACTAATCTCTATTTTATATTTTTCTTCCGGTGAGTGCACATGTTCTGTTAATGAGAATTCATTCTAGGGGCACTTTCATGGTTTTATTTTTCTTTAAGTACTATTTACTCGATGAAATACTTAAGTATTTGACTCAAGAATACATTTGGTATTGCCTGAACTAATATATTTATAATACTCCACATTACAAAAATAATAAGATATTTTCATAATCCCAACCATTTTTAAATTATTATTTCTGTACTCACTCGTCTTTTCGTAAATTTATCTGAGTGGTGCAAACTGAGCATGACCCGCACCTACACCCCTTAGATTGCAGCATCTCCCCTCAACCCTACAGATTGTGGATCCCTCATGCTTGCACCTCCCCCCCCTTCCTTCCTCTTATCCTTCACTCTAGGAGTCAAGCCAATCTGAGGGATAGTTGGTCCTGAATGCTGATAATGAACGGCAATTCCTTGGGGAGAATTAACTCCAGACTATTCCTCGTCTCACCAGCTCCCCCACTACTGCTCTGACGAAGCATCCCTTTTTTTCCCCCCCACTGCAGCCTTCGTCACCATGGAAGAGGCAGTGACAACAGCAGAGGTAGTGAGAACACCAGTGGATGTGGCAGCAAATTTGGAGGCAGCATTGGGCAAACAACAAAGAGATGGGAAGAAAATGATATGAAGGAAGAGTTGATGCCTCAGGTGAAACGAAATGGGCAACAGAAGTTCTTAAGGGAAGAAAAACATTGAAAGGCAGTGAGATTTATTGAGGTTTTCCATCTTAACACACCCAGGCTCACTTTTTCTGCCTTATATTTACTTTTGAATGCTAATGACCAATTTCACTAAATTTAACAAGCTGTAATGGTTTTTGAACACTTATACATTCTTTGATGACTCCTAAAATAGCAGGATCAGGATGTTAAAAGATGTATAATTGAACACTTTTGACCACAAATGAGCATTGTTACTGTAACCAAAACTCATTGCTAATGATGCATTGATTGTTCTGAAAGCCACTTTAGGTAAAATATTGTGACACTTTCTGGTAGGACAGACTGGATGGAATAAGGGCCTCTGTAATCATGATTACAGAGCGAAAACAAGTAGGTGGGTAAACGATATTTTTGTTATTTTTCCAATTTAGCGCACTCTTCTAATATTGCTTTTCCTTATGTCAGCTACCTGTGTTTGGAAACCAATGTCTCATCTAAAGAAAAAAAGCCTCGTGAGCTTTTACTCAAAACAAACCAAACATTACTTTTCCAGAATTGGAAAAACAATACTAAATACTGTAATCAGCTTGTAGAATGTGATCACAGTTTAATCAATCCTTTTGTAAATCAGACAGCAATCTCTGGTCATCTGCACTAACCATTAATTCACTCCATAAATGAAATTAAATAGATTCATTACAATCTTTATTAATTATAAGATCAATCTATAGGCATACAAAAAAAAACTTGCAACAATTTCGGACACATTTTCTAGCAACAAATGCAGTGAAATTCATATCTATTCTCGTTACCTACAATTATTTAAAGCACAAATACAATTAGGAATTTTTTAAAAAATTTAAATATATTTGCACAAACAGTAGTTCATTAAACAAATAAAAGCATTTCACTGTTTGTTGGTAGAACTACAGCTTAATAAACAGTCAACACGGAGTCAAACGAGGAAGCTTCAGTGCAAAAAATTTACCTGGACTTCTCTGATGACATTACAGCCCAAATTGTTGATTGAAAGCCTTACAACACAAAATGCCTGTAATGCCAGAGCTTTGTGAAGACTTTTTAAAAGTCATTATTCACTCTCATGCATAGGTATGATGGGCAAAGCAAGGAGTTAGCGCCCACACCAGAATGGGCAATTATGTGAATGGCAACAGATGGGAAAAGTGCAGGTGCTACAATACCTGGATGGCCTTGGAAACCAGTGACTGAAAGAATGCGTACAGCATGCAGTAAAGAATACAAATGGTATGCTGGCCTTCACAGCGAGAGGATTGAGTGTCAGAGTAACAATATCTTGCTGCAAGTTTACAGGGCCTAAGTGACCATAAAACCATTAGATGCAGAAACAGAGTGAGACATAGATAGAACATAGAACAGTACAGCACAGAATAGGCCCTTCGGCCCACAATGTTGTGTCAATATTAATCCTCATCTAAAATAAAACAACCTAACCTACACACCCTTCAAATCACTGCTGTCCATGTGCATGTCCAGCAGTCGCTTAAATGTCCCTAATAATTCTGCTTCCACCATTACCACAGGCAATGCATTCCATGCGTTCACAACTGTCTGCATAGAGAGTCTATCGCTGACGTCTCCTCTCTACCTTTATCCTAACACTTTAAAACTATGACCCCTCATGGCAGTCAATTCTACCCTGGGGAAAAGTTTCTGGCTTTTCCACGCCTCTCATTACTTTGTAGACCGTGATCAGGTCAGCTCTCTTCCTCCTTCTCTCCACAGAGGAAAGTCCGAGCTTAGTCAACCTCTCTTCATAAGACAAGCGCTCCAGTCCAGGCAGGATCCTGGTAAACCTTCTTTGTACCCTCTCCAAAGTCTCCGCATCTTTTCTATAATAGGACGACCAGAACTGGATAAAATATTCCATGTGTGGTCTCACCAGGTTTTTGTAGAGCTGCAGCAAAACCTCGCAGCTCTTAAACTCAATCCCACTGTTAATGAAAGTCAAAACACCATATGCTTTCTTAACAACCTTATCCACTTGGGTGGCAACTTTGAGGGACACACTGCCAAGACTCCTGTCTTTAATCCTATATTCAGCATTCAAGTTCGACCTTCCAAAATGCATCACTTCGGATTTACCTAGGTTAAACTCTATCTGCCATTTCTCAGCACAGCTCTGCATCCTGTCAATGTCATGCTACAGCCTATAACAGCCCTCAATACTATCAATGGCACCTCCAACCTTTGTGCCATCAGCAAATTTACTAATCCACCCCTCCACCTCTTCATCCAAGTCATGTATAAAAACTACAAACAGCAGAGGCCCAAGACACAGTTACTGCCTTTGCTGTTTGAATTCATGTATCGCTGGACATCAGAGTGCATGTGGGAAAATTAACAAATATTGAAATTCACAACTGATCTTGGAGGAACTGTTTGGGTGAAGTTCACAGCAGAGAATCAGATAAGTGTATGGTTTTAAGTGAGACCTACAGAAAGTCAGCAGTAGTGAGTAGAATGGGTTCTTTCTTGATTATATGCTTTTTGAGATGTGTCTCTTGATTAAACATAAAATATAAAGCCACAACTATTAATTTAACCTAGGTCACTGTTTTGTAGAGGATTAAGACAGTATTATTTGTGAAGGAGTAAAAATGGCCTTTGCAGTGATATGCACTTCTTGTCAGATGTGGGAATTTAAAGAGAGTTTAAGGGTTACTGCGGATTATACCTGCAATAAATGCTGTTGGTTGTGAATCTTGTCAGATCGAGTAGATCGGTTGGAGAGACAGATAGAAGCAATGAGGAATTTGCAACAGCGACAGTATGTGATGGATGGCAGTTATAGGAAGGGAGGAAAATCTCAGATACAATCACATAGATGAGTTAACTCCTGGAAAGGTGAGAGGTAGGCAGCTAGCGCAGGAGCCTTCTGTGGCTATACCCATTTCAAACAAGTATGCTGTTTTGGAATATGTAGGGGGTGACGGATTCTCAGGGGAACGTAGCACGAACAGCCAAGTTTCTGGTATTGAGACTGGCTCTAATGCAATGAGGGGTACGTCGGGTTCCAGAGATCAATTGTGTTAGGGGACTCTCTAGTCCAAGGTACAGACAGACGTTTCTGTGGCCAGCAGCGAAAAATCAGAATGGTGTGTTACTTCCCTGGTACCAGGATCAAGGATGTCTCAGAGGTGGCAGAATGTTCTCAAGGGGGAGAGGGGCCAGCAAGAGGTCATTGTTCACATTGGAACCAACGACATAGGAAGGGATAAGTTTGAGATTCTGAAGGGAGAGTTTGACAGGAATTAAAAAGGAGGTCCTCGAGAGTAGTAATATCTGGATTACTCATGGTGCTACGAGCTAGTGAGGGCAGGAATAGGAGGATAGAGCAGATGAATGCATGGCTGAGGAGCTGGTGTAAGGGAGAAGGATTCACTTTTTGGACTATTGGAATCTCTTTTGGGGTAGAAGTGACCTGTACAGGAAGGACATCTTGCACCTAAATTGAAAGGAGACTAATATACTGGCAGGGAAATTTGCTAGAGCTGCTTGGAAGGATTTAAACTAGTAAGGTGGGGGGTGGGACCCAGAGAGATGGTGAGGAAAGAGATCAATCTGAGACTGGTACAGCTGAGAACAGAAGCTAGTCAGTCAGGGCAGGCAGGGACAAGGTAGGACTAAAACATTAAACTGCATTTATTTCAATGCAAGGGATCTAACAGGGAAGGCAGATGAACTCAGGGCATGGTTAGGAACATGGCACTGGAATATCATAGCAATTACAGAAACATGGCTCAGGGATGGGCAGGACTGGCAGTTTAATATTCCAGGACACAAATCCTACAGAAAGGATAGAAAGGGAGGCAAGAGAGGAGGAGTGGCGTTTTTCATAAGGGATAGCATTACAGCTGTGCTGAGGGAGGATGTTCCTGGAAATATATCAAGGGAAGTTATTTGGGTGGAACTGAGAAATAAGAAAGGGATGATCACCTTATTGGGATTGCATTATAAATCCCCCAATAGTCAGAGGGAAATTAAGAAACAAACGTGTAAGGAGATCTCAGCTATCTGTACAATTAATAGAGTGTTAATGGCAGGGGATTTTAACTTTCCAAACATAGACTGGCATTGCCATAGTGTTAAGGGTTTAGATGGAGAGGAATTTGTTAAGTGTTTACAAGACAATTTTCTGATTCAGTACGTGGATGTACCTACTAGAGAAGGTGCAAAACTTGACCTACTCTTGGGAAATAAGGCAGGGCAGGTGACTGAGGTGTCAGTGGGGGAGCACTTTGGGGCCAGTGACCATAATTCTATTAGATTAAAATAGTGATGGAAAAGAAGAGACCAGATCTAAAAGCTGAAGTTCTAAATTGGAGGAAGGCCAATTTTGACAGCAAGAACTTTCAAAAGCTGATCAGGGGCAGATATTTGGAGGTAAAGGGACAGCTGGAAAATGGGAAGCCTTCAGAAATGAGATAACGAGAATCCAGAAAAGTATATTCCTGTTAGAGTGAAAGGGAAGGCTGGTAGGTATAGGGAATGCTGAATGACTAAAGAAATTGAGGGCTTGGTTAAGAAAAAGAAGGAAGCATATGTCAGGTATAGACAAGATAGATCGAGTGAATCCTTAGAAGAGTATAAAGAAAGTAGGAGTATACTTAAGAGGGAAATCAGGAGGGCAAAAAGGGGACATGAGATAGCCTTGGCAAATAGAGTTAAGGAGAATCCAAAGGGTTTTTACAAATACATTAACGACAAAAGGATAACTAGGGAGAGAATAGGGCCCCTCAAAGATCAGCAAAGCAGCCTTTGTGTGGAGCCGCAGAAAATGGAGGAGATAGTAAACAAGTATTTTGCATCAGTATTTATTGTGGAAAAGGATATGGAAGATATAGGAAGAAGCGAAACAGATGGTGACACCATGCAAAATGTCCAGATTACAGAGGAGGAAGTGCTGGGTGGCTTGAAACGCATAAACGTGGATAAATCCCCAGGACCTGATCAGGTGTACCCGAGAACTCTGTGGAAAGCTAGAGAAGGGATTGCTGGGCCTCTTGCTGAGATATTTGTATCATCGATAGTCACAGGTGAGGTGCTGGAAGACTGGAGGTTGGCAAACATGGTGCTACTCTTTAAGAAGGGTGGTAAGGACAAGACAGGGAACTATAGACTAGTGAGCCTGACGTCAGTGGTGGACAAGTTGTTCGAGGGAATCCTGAGGGACCGGATGTACATGTACTTGGAAAGGCAAGGACTGATTAGAGATAGTCAACATGGCTTTGTGTGTGGGAAATAATATGTCACAAACTTGATTGAGTTTTTTGAGGAAGTAACAAAGAGGATTGATGAGGGCAGAGCGGTAGATGTGATCTATATGGACTTCATTAAGGCATTCGACAAGGTTCCCCATAGGAGACTGATTAGCAAGGTTAGGTCTCACGGAATAAAGGGAGAACTAGCTATTTGGATGCAGAACTGGCTCAAAGTAGAAGACAGAGGGTGGTGGTAGAGGGTTGTTTTTCAGACTGGAGGCCTGTGACCAGTCAAGTGCCACAAGGATTGGTGCTGGGTCCACTACTTTTTGTCATTTACATGCTTGCATACAAATCATTTATAAGAGGTACAGTTAGTAAGTTTGCAGATGACACCAAAATTGGAGGTGGTTACCTCAGATTACAACAGGATCGGGACCAGATGGGCCAATGGGCTGAGAAGTGGCAGATGGAGTTTAATTCAGATGCTGCAATGAGGTGCTGCAATTTGGGAAAACAAATCTTAGCAGGACCTATACACTTAATGGTAAGGTCCTAGAGAGAGTGTTGCTGAACAAAGAGACCTTGGAGTGCAGGTTCATTGCTTCTTGAAAGTGGAGTCACAGGTAGATAGGATAGTGAAGAGGGAGTTTGATATGCTTTCTTTTATTGGTCAGAGTATTGAGTACAGGAGTCGGCAGGTCATGTTGCGGCTATACAGGACATTGGTTAGGCCACTGTTGGAATATTGCATTGGGTTGGGATATCTGGTCGGCATGGATGAGTTGAACCAAAGGGTCTATTTCCATGCTGTATATTTCTATGACTCTATAACAGAGCTCTGCGGGACCCCAAACAACACTGACCTCCAGGCAGAATACTTTCCATCTACAACTGCTCTCTGCCTTCTGTCAGCCAACCAATTCTGAACCCAGAGAGGCAATTCTCCCTGTATCTCATACCTCCTGACTTCATGAATGAGCCTAATGGTAGCTAAAAATAGGAGAATTGCAAATTCAATGACAGAGTTGTAATGCCATTGGAATCATCATCCAGAGGCACGAGCTAATACTCTGGGAACATAGGCTAATGCTCTGAGAACATGCGCTCAAACAACACAATTGCAACTCGTGGATTTTAAATCCAATTTAAAAATCTGGAATACAAAACTCAAAACTGGGAACCATGTCATTGTCACAAAAATTTATCTTATTTACCACTGATCTTTAGGGAAGCAAATCTGTCATTTCTACCTGGTCTAACTAACACATCATTTCAGATGCATAGCAATGTGGTGGACCTTTAATAGCCCTATGAAATGGCCCAGCAAACGATTCAGTTCAAGGGGAATTAGGAATGGGCATCAAATGATGGCCTTGCCAGAAACACCCATATCCAATAAAGAATAAATAATACCCTTTTTGAAAAGGAAGAGTAAACAAGGCTAGTAGGTACAGCTCAGTTACTTCAAAGTTGATGGTGGAGAAGCTTCTGGAAGGGTGAATTGAGGAAAACACTCAGTAAATGGGGGTTAATTTATGAAAGACTTGTTAAAAGGCCAATAGTAAATAAATAACTTGGAGTTTTTTTTTGATGAAGTTAAACTCTCAGGACAAGAAAAATTGTTTCTCAGCATCTATCCTGTCAAGTCTTCTCAGAATAATTTTGTTTCAGTGAAATAACCAGTGCAGATTAGATTCCCTACAGTGTGGAAACAGGCCGTTCGGCCCAACAAGTCCACACTGACCCTCCGAAGAGTAACCCACCCAGTCCCATTTCCCTCTGACTAATGCACCTAACACTATGGGCAATTTAGCATGGCCAATTCACTTGACCTACACATCTTTGGACTGTGGGAGGAAACCGGAGCACCCAGAGGAAACCCATGCAGACACAGGGAAAATGTGCAAACTCCGCACAGACAGTCGCCAGAGGCTGGAATTGAACCTGGGACCCTGGTGTTGTGAGGCAGCAGTGATAACCACCGAGCCACTGTGCCACCTTTTCAAACATTTTTGGAATAATCTCTGGCTTGGCACCATATTGAAGGCCTTCTAAAAAATCCAAATATGCTTCACCTACCACTTCCACCTACCTACACTGTTACGTTTAAAAAATTCCAGTGTTTGTTTAATGTTTTTGTTTTCATAGAACCATTTGATTCTGCCTAATCACGACTTTCCAAGTATGCTGTTACTACATCATGAATAACAAATTCCAGTCTTTAATAATAAGTTCTATTCTTATTACTTCTTTTCCCCTTTTTCTGCTTTTCTTTCTTTCCAAAAATATCCAGATGTCATTTCTTGCATCTCTTTGTTACTGATCCATCTCTAAAAATTGATGTCATCTATTTCCTACTTACCTTTCTTTTGAAAAACACACTTTTTACAAGTTAGCTTACAAGCATCGTCTGATTTTAGACAGCTTTTAGTCTTCCTTAGCAACATTTCTTTGTTTTGTGTCAGTGCTTCTAGCTCACTAATTTTACTATTTGCATTCACATAAGCATAAATAATTTCTTCAATATGTTTTCTACCTCTTTCCTAATTATTCTAAGTTTAGTGTTTGCCTCACTCCATTTTATGGCAGATTAGATTAAGTCATTTCCCAATATTTTAGGTCACTATCTGCAAATAGGCAACATCATTGCTTGCCCCTTCCCAAACACATCTCTCTTTCCTAGTATTGGCCCTTCATGCTTCCTATATTTTCATAATCAGTCATGGTGTCATTTTAAGTGGAATCAAAATGGTTATAATGAATTATAATCTATCCAAAGAATCTATCCATACAATCTAATTTAATTACCCAAAACATTGGAGCTCAGCCTTTTGAACATTGGACACTGAACATAACCGAAGATATGTGCCAGGACCCTGTGGAAGTCCTGACAAATGGACAGATATGAATTGTGCAGGGAGTTTAAAATTCCAGTGGGCCTGCTGCTCGGAACTCTCTGCAAATGTCTTCAACTCTTAGCTTGGCTTACCTGGATTATTACGCAGAAATAAGGGCAAATTTAAATCTGCTCTAATACCTCAACCATTCCAAAACTGCCTCCCCTCACCACTCACACCTCCAATCAACTTTCCTGACCTTATCCAAACTACCCCAGCCTGCCTACACAATTACTTCCCAACCTGTCCTGAGTATACCCAACCCATCTGCACCCTTCCCCTACCACCTGACTAGCCCCTTGCCCCTGACACAACTACCCACTCCTATCCAAAGGGCCCTTCATTCACCTGAACAATCTCCCAGTAATTTACACAAGCACTCTCGAACACTCTTTAAAAGGTCTAGTTTTTTTCATCTTACTAGACGGAATAAGACAGCCAACGCCATTGGAGGGGGATGATTTGCTTTGCCCATTTACTCCACTCCATCAGAGCTCTGGGGGGATGGGGAAGGGTCTTTACCTTGTGCTGCACTGCGCAGTACATTTTGGGGACAGCCTGGACAGGAAGAAATGTACTGTAGCACAGCTCAAGAGAATTATTGCTTGAAGCAACAATGCACTCAGCAATGCCAGAACTCAAAAAATTCAGGTCACTAAATTTTAAAGTAGCATATATATAGACTGAATGAGTTGAGTGGGTGGAAATAAAACACTGCAACTACTACATAACTCTTTGCCAACCAAATAATTTACACCCAAAATGCAACAAATTTTCTCTCGTGTATTTCCACTACTTCTGGCATTCATTCTTCTTGCTGTTGCTGTTAATTCAAATGATCTTTATGTTTCTTCTACTTCCTTCTTAGCTAAAAAGACACATTCACATTCAAATACTTACATGGACGCAGACACTATTTTATTTCATGCTTTCATAGTTCATATTCATACTTTTGGCTTAAATATTTGTGGATTATCTCAAAATGCAGTCATCTACTTCCAGATTCCCAACACAGCAGATAGATTAAGCCATTCCTCAATAGCTTAAGCAAGTCTTTCATATCAGCAGAGAATTTCTCCTGTCATAAACTAAATCAATCCTTAACAATAATATAATTTGGTGGTACATTTCAAATTTCTTGTGTTGCGCTTTTCTATGGTGCTTCCTTTTACCACGTTTGTACCTTTCAAAATCTTCTTTATGTTTTTCCACTTTCCTTGTGACTTAGAACCAAACAAGATGCTCACCTTGCATCACACTTAATAAAACAATCAAATCAGGTTGTGTGAACAAGTCAAGTTTATATTATTCAGTCTCTAGGTTTGTAATGTGTCTAATATAGAATATTTCCAGCAAATCACTGAATTTAGTTAAGCATACACATCCCTCTATTGACTTTATCTGTTTCCAACATTTGATTATTATTCAGACCCAAAGGCCACAATATTCAAGTCTCCCATCTAAGGAGTCCCAGGGTCAAGGATGATTCATAAAATTATGTCCAAAACCAGGAATCACAACTGGTGAGCGACAGGCCATTTAGGACTGAGATGAGAAGAGATTTCTTCACCCAGAGAGTGGGCCTGTGAAATTCACTGTCACAAAGGGGTTGAAGCATAAACATTGAATGTTTTCAAGGAGGCATTAGATAGGGTAGGGGGAGAAAGTGAGGACAGGCTACTGAGTTGCATGATCACGCTCGAAAGTCCAAATGGTCTATCTCTGCACCTTTCTTGATATGTTTCGACATGTTTCAGCTCATCTGTAGCTGAAATCCTCATTCATGCCTTGCTACCTCCAAACCCAATCACTGCAACACAATCCTGGCTGATCACCCTCATTATATCTTCAGTAAATTTCATGTCATTCAAACTCCTGTTGACATTGTTGAACTCTCAGCAATCCTTCTCCCTCTAATTTTGTTCTAGCTAATTTACAACAGCGTCAAGATTAGAGTAATGCTGGAAAAGCACAGCAGGTCAGGCAGCATCTTAGGAGCAGGAAAATCAATGTTTCGGGCAAAAGTGGGTGCATCATTTTCCTGGTCCTCGGATGCTGCCTGACCTGCTGTGTTTTTCCAACACTACTTTAATCTTGACTCTAATCTCCAGCATCTGCAGTACCCACTTTCACCTAATTTACAACAGCTCCTAGTTTAGCTATTCTTGGTTCAAATCCCTCCTCAGCCTTATCTGTATTTCTGTCATCTCCAATAACACAACAACCCTGCAGAATATTTGTACTCTTTTAATTCTGGCTTTGCATGATTCCCTGAGTTTAATTACTCTACATTCAGTGGTTTCACTTTCAGGATCGGACCAAAGTTCTGAATATGTACCCTGTACTTCTCACCATCTTTCTACTTTACTCCTCTCTTTTAACACACTTCTAAAACCTGCTTCTTTGGCTAAGCCTTTGGTCATCTGATCGATCACTTCCTTGTGCGATTTGATATCATGCTTTGTTTTGCAATCCTACTGTAAAGTACTTGCATTATCTAATAAATGTTAAAAGAGCGTTAGAAATACTGGTTGTTGTTGCTACTGTTATCTAAGATTTAACTGGAATGATACCAGTGTTGCACCTATCATACATATAAATCATTGAACATCTTATCAGTTTTTAGAATTCTCCAATACTATACATTCCAGAGGAACTGATCTTCCCAGAGAAGCTAGATAGGCTGAGATTTTTTCCTCTAGAACATCGGAGCTGAGGAGTGACTTTACAGAGGTTTACAAAATCATGAGGGGCATGGGTAAGGTGAATAGCCGAGGTCTTTTTCCCCCGGGTAGGGGAGTCCAAAACTAGAGGACATAGGTTTAAGGTGAACGGCGAAAGATTTAAAAGGGACAACTTTTTCCACACAGAATGTGGTGCATATATTGAAATGAACTGCCGGTGGAAGTAATAGATGCAGGTACAGTCACAACTTTTAATAGAGATTTTGGCAGATATTTTGATAGAAAAAGATTGAGAGAGATATGGACCAAATGCAGGCAAATAAGTCTGGCTCACTGGAGGAAACCAGGTCAATATGGATGACTTGGGCCAAAGGGTCTGTTTCTTGTTTTCTGTTTTGGATGTTATATTTTCAAATACACCATAAGAAATAAATTAGGTTGTGGGAAGCACACCTATAATAAAACAGGCAAGATGTTTTCTTAGCAAGGTCTCAAATGAACTCCAAGTTCTGCTCATTTTTCATATGCGCCTTCCTTAAATTGTAATTTATTTCCTAAAACCCAACAGAAGAAAATGACAAAGTAAAGATATCCACAAATTAAACATTCACAAACTTTTTTGGTGTAGATTCACCTATTAATTAATTTCAGTCTATGTTATTCCAAATGTAAGAAAGTGTCCTCAGAAGTTGAACAAAATTTCTAGGTATTCTTTTTCATTTTCAAGTGTACACTGTGGCTGTGCACCAGCTCATTTGTTTGAGCGCAGTAAACGACCTGAACTTCTGAGTCAGCTCTTTATCTACCGAGGGAAAGAATTATAATATTGAGACACTACAAAAAGGATAATAATTACTGGGTCACTATGTTCAAATTAATGAGAATACAAGCAAACTTCTGAAAGAATTTAATAGTATTGAATTTATTTTGTAACTTTACAAGTATTTCTTCTGGCTTGGCAATGGTTATATTTTAGAGAGCTTTAAAAAAATAAGCAATATCATTCTTCATGTGAACAACTTCTATTTGCTAAATATTTCACAGCTCCTCATGCAATCAGTTTCCCTAATTCAAAGCTGACAGCAACAAAACGCTAACCATCTCAAAGTGGAGCCTGTATTCTTTAGTTGGAGATGCCGGTGTTGGACTGGGGTGTACAAAGTTAAAAATCACACAACACCAAGCGATAAATTCTGCGTCTTACAACTGTGTACTCCACAACCATCTAATGAAGGAACAACACTCCGAAAGCTAGTGCTTCAATTAAACCTGTTGGACTATGACCTAGTGTTGTGTGATTTTTAAACCCTGTAATCTTAGTCTGCTTTTCCTTCCTGGATTTTAAAAATCTCATTATAGTTTGCAATTCACCATGCCTTTGCCCCTCCCTATCTCCATAGCTTCCTCCAGCCACACAAATCTGCCAAGGTATTTGTCATTGGTCTATCTCTGACCTCTGTGGATTCCAGATTACAAGTGCCCAACCACCAGCACTTGTGCTTTCAGTTGCCTCTTTCCCAAAGTCTAGTACTTCCTCCATAGACACCTTCACCTGAATACCTCATTTTCTTCCTTAGAAGGTAGCAAACCATGGAGCAGGAAAATCAACGTTTTCGGCAGGAGCCCTTCATCAGGAATCCTGATGCAAGGCTCTTGCCCAAAACATTGATTTTCCTGCTCCTCGGATGCTGCCTGACATGCTGTGCTTTTCCAGCACCACTCCAATCTTGACTCTAATCTCCAGCATCTGCAGTCCTCACTTTCGCCTAGGTAGCAACCCATATCAAAGACAGCAAAAGAGGAATCAAGGATCTGCAGACCTGTTAATCTTACATCAGTATTAGAAAAAATACACAAAAAATGGTTGATATTGATTTGATTGGACATAATCAGCATGGATTTGCAAACTGCATGGGATATCATGTTTAATGAACTTTTTTTTGGAAGATTTTACAAAGAAAATTGATAAAGGAGAGCCAATAGACATGGATTTTCAGAAGGTTTGATAAAGTCTCCAGAGAGGTTGAGACAGAAGGTAATGTGCTGGCTTGGATTAATTGGCTAGCAGTCCAAAAACAGTAAGGATAAATGGGTCATTTTCATATTGGCAGGCTGTGACTCGTGGGGCTCTGCAAGAATCAGTAGATGGCTCCAACTGTTCAAAATACAGTGGTCTCCCCATACCTGCAGGGGTTCCAAGACCTACCGGGGAAGCCCAAAACTGCAGATAGGAGCAGACCCGTTCATTTAAAATGGGAAATTTACCTTCCCGGAAGCCTCTGGCCCCTGGTTCTGGAATGTTCCCTGTAAATATGTTTAGGCCATGGTAAACTACAGGTAACAAACTGCAGAAAATGATTCTGTGGGTATGGGAGTATGTAGCAAAATTTGAATGTTGAGACCAAATGCAATATTTCCAAATTTAGAAATGGTAAAAAGCTGAGTGGAAACATGTGTTGTGAAGATATAAAGCGCTTCAGGATGATTTGGACAAGCATGGTGAATAAGCAAGAGCATGACTGATGGAATATGATGTAGAAAAATGTGAGGTTATCCAGTTTGGCAGGAGAAACAGAAGTGCAATGTATTTCTTAAGTAGTAAGAGTTTTGGAAGTGTAGATATACACAGGGACCTAGGTGTCCTTACTCATAAGTCATTGAAGGTTAAAGTGTAAGTGCAGCAAGCCATTGGGAACAATAATGGAATGTTAGCCTCAATTGTAAGTAGATTTGAGCACTGGACTTGTAAAGTCTAGCTTGGGGTTAGACCACATCAGGAGAAATGTGCACAGTTTTAGTTTCCTTACTTCACAAAATATATAATTGCTCTTGGCAGAAGCATAATGAGGCTTCACTAGACTTGTTCCCAAGAATTTGAGAATGTCCTATGGAGAGAGATTGCACAAATTGAGCCTTTATTTATGAGAGGTGATCTCATTGTATATCTTATTAAGTAGTTTGAAGTTTCTATGTAGATGTAGCTAAGATATTTGTCATGCTTGTAGAGTCTAGAACCCCCAGGGCACAATTTAAAAACAAACGGGTGTCACCTAGGTCTGAGATTAGAATGTTTTGACTCAGAGGATCATGGACCTTTGGAATTTTCTATCCCAGAGGCCTGTGGAAACCCAGTCTTACGTATGTTTAAGGTAGAGATTAATAGATTTCTAATTCCCAGTGGTTTACAGGACTATTGATTCGCAAACAGGTACTGCAAAACTCATCAGTCATGATCATAGTGAATGGCAAGACATTTTAATGGGCTCAATGGCCTAATCATGTTCAATGTTCCTATGCCCCTGTCTGAAAGATAATGTGTGAATCAGGAAAACAGATTGGCCTTTTATTTATTAATGAATGTAGGGAATTGTTGGCCGAATTAACACTTATTACCTGATCTAACTGCCCAGAAGACAGTTTAAGTCAAACACATTGCTGTGGCTCTGGAGTCACATATCGTCCAAAAAAGGTAAGGACGGTAGATTTCCCTCCTTAAAAAGGACATCAGCAAACAAGGTGGATATTTCTGACAATCAACTGTGGTCACATAGTTGCCAATAGGCTAGCACTTAATTCCATTAAAATTTCATCAGCTGCTTGGATCGGCTGTAAACTTGTATCCCCAAAACATGAGCATGGACCTCGAGATAACTCGCCCAGTAACATGATCACCTAATTCCCTTGTTCAGCTCCCCAGCATCTGCTCAGTAACATCCATCTTTTGTACTTAGTCTGCATACAGACTTGAAGTTAACTGTTTTCATCGTTACCATATCAGTTGTCTCTTCAAATCTGTTCACACCTACATTCAAATGAGGCCAGAATCCAAATGGCTTGCAGGGTCAGACCTGACCACTCCAGCAACTTCACAACCATTTGGGTACAAGTTCAGTTTTTGTGGGTCTTGAACACATGTCATAAGCAATATTAAATTGGCTGCATAAAACTTATAACTACCAGCAAGTATAATTCTAAACAACATGGAAAAAGCAATACATTCTAAAATACCAAATTCAATAGAATATATTATTTACGCCTTATACACATCACATTTACATCCACATTTTAGAGCAAACCATGTAAGGGATACAACTTCAAATATAAAAAAGATTCTGCACAGGACATGCTAGAATGTGCAAGATAAAATACTTTGCCTTTTCCTCAATTTTCAAAAAGTTGCAATATTTAAGCACCAGTCACTTTTCAGAAAACATTGTACAATTGTGCGCTAAATGTTGTACAGTAATACCAAAGTCTAAATTTCTCAGGTTTATTTACCTGTCGTAGTGTTCGTGCCACTAAGCTTTCAAGAACCGGTCCTCTATCTTCATGCAACAGGTGAACCTCATCTAAAATTAACAGCCTAACAATCTGAGACAAGGCTACATCACCAACACTTTTACGTGTGACAACATCCCATTTTTCAGGCGTTGTCACGAGCATCTGAAAAAAAGAAAAAGACACATTCAACAATACATAGTACATGACTCAAAAATTTGTGACAAACATTTTAGTTGCATTTAAGATTTTGTGCATAACTTCTCAATAATTTTTATGAAAACAATCCAAAATTTGTTTCTATAAAGTATGAAAGTGAATAAAATAAATTACACTGTTGTGGAGCTTAAAAACAATTATTTGTTAAATGTAAAAATCACTTTTTACCATTTTATAAAGTCTAACTAATACTAAACTATTGTGCATCAAGGCAAGATGTTTGGTAGGGGCTACTCAAGTAGAATTCAGCTGTCATTAACACTAGTAAATATACTGAAAGTATAATCCACATATAAATTTAATACTAGCCTGTATTTTAGACAACAACTGTGCATTATTTATGCAGAAGATACATTAATCTTATGCTGTTATACTTGAAATGCTAATCATCCAAGTGGCACTGCTTTGTAGCACATGACCTAGGAGTACGAACTCACTGTTTATATGCATGACATCAACACTAGATGTGAGCAAGCCATTATTGTGTACATTCTCAGCGTAAATAAACCATTAAATTTGCAAATTGACAAAGTATTACTTTCTAGCTGCCTGACTGATAAATAGAAAAAGTTACGGTGAGGAGACGAATTACAACATACAGAATTTTTTTGTTCACTTATAAAAGATAAGAACATTGTCTTTCTGGATCAAAAAATTAAAGTTTTTAAAAAATTTTTTTATACTAACACAAATAAATACTAATAACTAAGCTAAAAAATGAAAATCTTAACAACAATAATAATAATAATAATAATAATAATAATAATAATAATCACAACTACTGTAACAAAGTTCAGCAAAACAAAACAATGGCCCTCTATCATCGTGTCCACATATTCATTTGTTTGCAGTTCCTCCCTTCTAGATACCAAACCCATTTCTTAGAATTGCCATGGCTATATAAAGGCTCTTATTAATATGGCGGACAAATCTGAACCCAGATAGTCCAAAAAGGGCCGTCACATCTTACAGAAATCCTCAGTTTATGGTGCACCACCCTCGTCAGAAAGTCCAAGGGGATATGCTCCATCACTACCTTACACCAGCCCACCAGCTCCAGGGGATTTTCTGACATCCATAGAATGTTCTTTCTGGCACAAGAAGTGAGGATACTGAAAAGCCTTTTTTTGTGTGCATCTAATGAAAGAGAATTAAAGCCAAGAAGAGGAGATACCAGGTCCATCTCCACCTCCATCCCCAAGGCCTTATCTATTTTGCCTACCACAGCGCTCCAGTATACCCACTGTCTACAGCTGGACCAAAGACAATTAGTCAGGTGCCCATGCTCACTTTATATTTATCACAAGCGACCGCTAATTAAATTGACTAAATTGCAGTTACCTTACAGACTGGGAGGAGTGGGCCTTCCAGATATCAAAAACTATCAATTAAACTCGTTGCTATTTTAAAATGAGAACAGTGAAGGAATATTGCTATAGCCCAACAGTCATCAACACTGCCAAGGCATGGAGGGCAATGCAACAGAGTGAAGGCAATATTGCTAAAACTTCATTTTTGATACCCATTGTTGGTATGCTGGGCTTTCAGCCAGAGATGATAGACTCTGGGTTTAAACCATGGGCTGATGTCTTTTGACCAGTTGGCTCGGAAATACGAATTGCCCAGTAGGGACCTCTTCTGGTTCTTATAAATTAGAAATTTCATACAAAGAGACCACACTTCTAACTGATCCTTATAGGCAGACATAGAAAAGAGGGTATATTATCTGTTAGCAATGCTTATCATCAATTGGAGAGGGCTCCTCGGACAAGACCGGACGGTTTTTCAGATATGGGAGAGGGAGTGGGATGTTGAGATATCTTCTGAAATATGGAAGGACATCTGGGAAAATGCAAGAAGGATCTCGATTTGCAACAGGACCCACGCTTTGCGATCGAAGAGTCTCCACATGGTCCATCTGGCCCCAGAGCGCCTCGCTAAATCTAAAGTGGGAGCATCTCCAAAAATTTTAGTTTTAAAATGAAAAATAGTTAGCAATGATGAACAATCATTCAGCAGCTTTCTGAATTACACATGTAAAATGAAAAAAAAATCAATATGCAACCAATTACATAGACAGCAGAATTCAAAAGGCAGATGTCCAGCATTTTCTCCAGGGCAATAGAGATGGACAATAAAATATTGGCCTGCAAGCGATGACCAGTCCCACAAGAGAACTAAATATTTCTTTGTAATTTAGCTTTCTTTACTCACAGAAAAACTTTGGATCAAATATGAAACATCTCTTAATTGTATCACTGCCCCCTAGCTACAACCGTTTACGCTGTCAAAAGAATTTACATAAAATCACTGAGCTTTTCTTCTATACTAACACCTCCACCAACCAGCCCATTTCCCAAACAGTACCACAAAATTAAAAAAAGTGCCGCATAATAAACTTCTAGAGACAAAAAAACTAATTAACTTTTATCATTTCACTCAAAGACTGCAGAGTCTGAAATACAACTTCCAACATGACAACTCATGGACAGTAAAAGTGGAAGACTGTGATCTGTTTCCATAACAACTGTATCTAGTCAGCCAGAAAATCTGCTAAAACAGATTTAATAAATCTGCATGATCACTCGATGTCACTTATATCTGTGTGGGCTCACAATGAAGAGAGTGCTGGTTTCCACTTAAAAGCAATGGGTAGTGCAGTTTCCTGTACATCAATCTGCAGGAATTGAGTGCACATTCCCATCAAAAGATTAATGCCTCTTTCCCACAAGATTAGTGTTTACAAAGTTAATTTAGAGTCACAGAGTCAAAGAGATATACAGCACGGAAACAGACCTTTCGGAAAACCCGTCCATGCCGACCAGATATCCCAACCCAATCTAGTCCCACCTGCCAGCACCCGGCCCATATCCCTCCGAAGGGCGGCACGGTGGCACAGTGGTTAGCACTGCTGCCTCACAGCGCCAGAGACCGGGGTTCAATTCCCACCTCAGGCGACTGTCTGTGTGGAGTTTGCACATTCTCCCAGTGTCTGCGTGGGTTTCCTCCGGGTGCTCCGGTTTCCTCCCACAGTCCAAAGATGTGCAGGTCAGGTGAATTGGCCAATCTAAATTGCCCGTAGTGTTAGGTAAGGGGTAAATGTAGGGGTATGGGTGGGTTGCGCTTCGGCGGGGCGGTGTGGACTTGTTGGGCCGAAGGGCCTGTTTCCACTCTGTAAGTAATCTAATCTAATCATATACCCATCCAATTGCCTTTTAAATGTTGCAACTGTACCAGCCTCCACCACATCCTCTGGCAGCTCATTCAATAAACGTACCACCCTCTGCGTGAAAAAGTTGCCCCTTAGGTCTCTTTTATATTTTTCCCCTCTCACCCTAAACCTATGCCCTCTCGTTCTGGACACCCCGACCCCAGGGGAAAGATTCTGTCTACTTATCCTATCCATGCCCCTCAATTTTGTAAACCTCTATAAGGTCACCCCTCAGCCTCCGACGCTCCAGTGAAAACAGACCCAGCCTGTTCAGCCTCTCCCTGTAGCTCAGATCCTCCAACCCTGGCAACATCCTTGTAAATCTTTTCTGAACCCTTTCAAGTTTCACAACGTCTTTCCAATAGGAAGGAGACCAGACTTGCAAGCAATATTCCAACAGTGGCCTAACCAATGTCCTGTACAGCCGCAACATGACCTCCCAACTCCTGTACTCAATACTCTGACCAATAAAGGAAAGCATACCAAACGCTTTCTTCACTATCCTATCTACTTGCGACTCCACTTTCAAGGAGCTATGAACCTGCAACTCCAAGGTCTCTTTGTTCAGCAACACTCCCTAGGACCTTACCTTTATGGGGACATGTCCTGCCAAGGTTTGCTTTCCCAAAATGCAGCACCTCGCATTTATCTGAATTAAACTCCTGAAGAAGGGCTTATGCCCAAAACGTCGATTCTCCTGCTCCTTTGATGCTGCCTGACCTGCTGTGCTTTTCCAGCAACACATTTTTAAACACCTTACTGAAGTCCATATAGATCACATCTACTGCTCTGCCCTCAATCTTCTTTGTTACTTCTTCAAAAAACTCAATCAAGTTCGTGAGACATGATTTCCCATGCACAAAGCCATGATGACTATCCCGAATCAGTAATCAGTCCTTGCCTTTCCAAATGCATGAACATCCTGTCCCTCAGGATTCCCTCCAACAACTTGCCCACCACCGAGGTCAGGCTCACCGGTCTATAGTTCCCTGACTTGTCTTTACTGCCCTTCTTAAACAGTGGTACCATGTTTGCCAACCTCCAGTCTTCCAGCACCTCACCTGTGACTATCAATGATACAAATAACTTAGCAAGAGGCCCAGCAATTACTTGTCTACCTTCCCATAGAGTTCTCGGATACACCTGATCAGGTCCTGGGGATTTATCCACCTTCAACCATTTCAAGACATCCAGCACTTCCTCCTCTGTAATCTGGACATGGTGACACCTTGCACAATCTATTTCCCTACAGTCTATATCTTCCATATCCTTTTCCACAGTAAATACTAATGCAAAATATTCATTTAGTATCTCCCCCATTTTCTGTGGCTCCACACAAAGGCCACCTGACTGATCTTTGAGGGGCCCTACTCTCTCCCTTGTTACACTTTTGTCCTTAATATGTTTGTAAAAACCCTTTGGATTCTCCATAATTCTATTTGCCAAAGCTATCTCATGCCCTCGTTTTGCCCTCCTGATTTCCCTCTTAAGTATACTCCTACTTTCTTTATACTCTTCTAAGGATTCACTCGCTCTATCCTGTCTATACTTGACATATGCTTCCTTCTTGTTCTTAAACAAACTCTCAATTTCTTTAGTCATCCAGCATTCTCTGTACCTACCAGCCTTCCCTTTCACCCTGACAGGAATATACTTTCTCTGGATTCTTGTTATCTCATTTCTGAAGGCTTCCCATTTTCCAACCGTCCCTTTACCTGCGAACATCTGCCTCCAATCAGCTTTCGAAAAGTCTTGCCTAATACCGTCAAAATTGGCCTTTCTCCAATTTAGAACTTCAACTTTTAGATCTGGTCTATCCTTTTCCATCACTATTTTAAATCTAATAGAATTATGGTCGCTGGCCCCAAAGTGCTCCCCCACTGACACCTCAGTCACCTGCCCTGCCTTATTTCCCAACAGTAGGTCAGGTTTTTCACCTTCTCTAGTAGGTACATCCACATACTGAATCAGAAAATTGTCTTATACGCACTTAAGAAATTCCTCTCCATCTAAACCTTTAACACTATGGCAGTCCCAGTCGGTGTTTGGATAGTTAAAATCCCCTACCATAACTATCCTATTATTCTTACAAGTTTGTTTCTCAATTTCCCTCTGACTATTGGGGGGTCTATAATACAATCCCAATAAGGTGATCACCCTTTTCTTATTTCTCAGTTCCACCCAAATAACTTCCCTGGATGCATTTCTGGGAATATCCTCCCTCAGTACAGCTGTAATGCTAACCCACATCAAAAATGCCACTCCCCCTCCTCTCTTGCCTCCCTTTCTATCCTTCCTGTAGCATTTGTATCCTGGAACATTAAGCTGCAAGTCCTGCCCATCCCTGAGCCATGTTTCTGTAATTGCTATGATATCCCAGTCCCATGTTCCTAACCATGCCCCGAGTTCATCTGCCTTCCTTGTTAGGCCCCTTGCATTGAAATAAATGCAGTTTAATTTATTAGTCCTACCTTGTCCCGGTCTGCCCTGACTGTTTGACTCCGTTCTATTCTCAGCTGTACTCATCTCAGATCGATCTCTTTCCTCACTATCTCCCTGGGTCCCACCCCGCCACCTTACGAGTTTAAATCCTCCCAAGCAGTTCTAGCAAATTTCCCTGCAAGTATATTAGTCCCCTTCTAATTTAGGTGCAATCCGTCCTTCTTGTACAGGTCACTTCTACCCCAAAAGAGATTCCAATGATCCAAAAAAGTGAATCCTTATCCCATACACCAGCTCTTCAGCCATACATTCATCTGTTCTATCCTCCTATTCCTGCCCTCACTAGCTCGTAGCACTGGGAGTAATCCAGATATTACTACCCTTGAGGCCCTCCTTTTTAAATTTCTGCCTAACCCTCTAATCATCCTTCAGAATCTCAACCTTTTCCCTTCCAATGTCGTTGGTTCCAATATGTACAATGACCTCCCTGCTGGCCCCTCTCCCCCGTGAGAACATTCTGCACCCTTTCGGAGACATCCTTGATCCTAACACCAGAGAAACAACACACCATTCTGCTTTTCCTCTGCTGGCCAATTTAAAATACTTTCAATAGAATATGACATTCCAAAGATAAAATAAAAAGTTTTTTGAAGATTATGCTTACATAATTATTTCATGAAATCATTTAGAAGAAAAATAATGCCAAAAAACACAAATTTTGAATTTGCAAGCTGCATTTGAATCAGCATGATTTGTATTTTCATTAATTTTTACTGACTAGATGAGTACTGCAGAAAGCAATTTTTTTTTTCCTGTTGGCGAATGCCCTCTTGCACGTTGCCTGCTATTACCAGAGATCACTGAAACATGATTCTTGTCTTTGTTTGACAGGGCTCGGAGTTAAACCAGAATACATTCTTAGTCCATGCCAGGGACCATTAGAAAGGCATCTATTGCCATCACACATTAGGTCAAAAAGACTGCAGACTAAAATACATCTGACTTTAATAACTACAAAACAAAATACTTTGAATGCCAACAACTAAGCATCTAACTAATTAGTTAACTGATGTTACACATATGCAAATATTCTTACCTTGGGTATAATGTTCTTTTTGTTATGTTCAAGTGTACCTATTTTTTAAACTTGCTTTTGATTAGCTACAAAACATATTCAAAAGAGGGATCGAAAGACTGGCGTCTTGACAAACTCTCTCTTCTTCAACTTTCCACGATCACATGTTGCTTCTTTAAATGGGGAAACTAGCATTACAAAAATGTCTAAAGAAGCTGCAACTCCAGGAATTTAATAAAAGATTCTGTCACTTTTCTGTTTCATCCCATCCTTGCAAAAACATCACAGACTTCCCAATCTTCCTAGACGCAAGATCATCCTCATGGAATCATTCAAGATAGTCATTCCAACCAAATCCTTCCTCACCCTGTACCAACTAACACCCACAACCCCAATTACTGGTCTCAAACCACTTAGTTTCACATTAGGGGAAGATGCACCTTTTCTTTGCTCCCAGGTCTGCTGCTCTCAATCCTCATTACCCTCATCACACAATACAATTACTACTCTTTGCACAACAACAATTCACTTCTCACTCTCCGAATATCTGCTTCAAGATTCCGTTTCAGCACCATTACTCTACAGCAGCAATAAATGAAATTTTATACTGGAATGTCATGTATTTTAGCACTGTTTTCTTTGAACTAATTCTATTGAAGCAGAATCTTCAACCCAATTGTCTAAGCACAGCGGTCGAGAACAACTGACTTCATTTGATCAACTTAGGGAATTGATCACTGGCCGTTCTTCATTGTTTGATTAATCTCATGATCTACCTGTCAGATATGACACTTGCACGGATCAAGCGATCTGACTTTTTGTTTTGTTTTCATGAGACCTATGGTACACTTATAATGGATACTTGATGATTTAGCAAGGACAGGGTCAGGGTGAGGGTACAATTCCAATACTGAACAACCCAGATGGCCTCTTTCTTCAAAGACCGTAATTTCCCCTCAGACTTGGTTGATGATGCTCTCCACCGCATCTCCTCCACTTCCCACTCTTCCACCCTTGAACCCCACCACTCCAATCGCCACCAGGACAGAACCCCACTAGTCCTCACCTACCACCCCACCAACCTCCAGAAACATCGGATCATCCTTCGTCATTTCCGCCACCTCCAAACGGACCCCACCACCAAGGATATATTTCCCTCCCCACTCCTATCAGTGTTCCGGAAAGACCACTCCCTCCGCGACTCCCTTGTCAGATCCACACCCCCCACCAACCCAACATCCACTCCCGGCACCTTTCCCCTGCAACTGCAAAAAATGCAAAACTTGCGCCCACACCTCCCCCCTCACTTCCCTCCAAGGCCTGAAGGGATCCTTCAATATCCGTCAGAAATTCACGTGCACCTCCACACACATCATTTACTGCATCCGCTGCACCCAATGTGGCCTCCTATACATTGGGGAGAGAGGCAGTCTACTTGTGGAACGTTTCAGAGAACACCTCTGGGACACCCACATCAACCAACCCAACTGCCCCGTGGCTGAACACTAACTCCCACTCCGCCAAGGACATGCAGGTCCTTGGCCTCTTCTATCGCCAGACCATGGCAACACGACGCCTGGAGGAAGAGCGACTCATCTTCCGCCTAGGAACCCTCCAACCACAAGGGATGAATGCAGATTTCTCCAGCTTCCTCATTTCCCCTACCTCCACCTTTTCTCAGTCCCAACCCTCAGACTCAGCACCGCCTTCTTGACCTGCAATCTTTTTCCCGATCTCTCCGCCCCCATCCCCTCTCCGGCCTATCACCCTCACCTTAACTTCCTTCTACCTATCACATTCCCAAACGCCCCTCCCCCAAGTTCCTCCTCCCTACCTTTTATCTTAGCCTGCTTGGCACACCCTCCTCATTCCTGAAGAAGGGCTTAAGCCCGAAACATCCATTCTCCTTCTCCTTTGATGCTGCCTGACCTGCTGCACTTTTCCAGCAACACATTTTTAAGCTCTTATCTCCAGCATCTGCAGTCCTCACTTTCTCCTGAGGGTATAGGTTGTATGAGTTGGTAGTAAATTGGCATAGAGACTATAAAAAGCTATAGATAAGGGTGGTCTACGGTGAGTATGTAGAGGGTAGCATTGGGAATATGGGCACAAATAGAAGGAGCTTGATTACCAAAAGGGTAAGAATGGTTGTAGGGGTAGGTGGGGTATCGTTGCATGTCAGCATGAATGGTTCATTGTAGGGGTGAGCATTCAGGGGTAAGGGCTAGTTTTAATGTATTTTTTTTAAACCAGCTTCAACAAAATGTCAGAGCACCCAAGTCAGCCTTCTACACACTACCGCTATACCCAGTGGTCCCTGTTCTTGTTCTGGGAACCCCGTTAAGACAGAATGTACATCCAACTCTCTGGGCTATATTTTCACAGGTCGGATCCGTGGAATCAGGAGTTGTTCCAACTTTGTACTTTTGACCCAGGAGCAAAACTCCAGGCCTGCTCCAGATATGACTCTCATCAAAATTCATGAACTTTTAAGGATTGTATTTAAAATATCAACATGCACGATGTAGACTGGCATGATAAATACTGTCATTATTGTCACTTGTTTACCAGCACTTCTAAGTTTTTTTCAAATTATATTTTGGAATAAAAAAGGTGAGTTATGTATTTAAGCGTGAAAATGCATTGTCAGACTGCTTCAATGGTAATTACTGAAACAATGCATGTATATTTAGTGTGCAAAAATTGCTTTGCAAACTATTAGATTTACTAGCATGTATTCATAGGTACTCAGAATCACCTGATAATTCACAGAAGACTGACCTGAAGCTCTAACAATAGAAACTGTACGCCTTTTGTTCGCTGTAAAGTTGCACTAGTTTTCCTGATATTCCACTCTATCAAAATAGTTGCCTTGTTTTCAATATCTATTTGGATTTTAAGTTTAGGAAGAACTTTTTTAAGCACTAGTAAAGGATGCAACATTAATTTCAGGAGCACTGATGGTACAGTACATTGGTCTGCAAAATATTTTCCCATTTTGTCCAAAATACTGCATAATTTATGTGCGATCCATTTATAATCCCACTCAGTTGTTGCACGGATGGAAGTGTATTCCCATAATGCTTTCGAACAACTAAGCATGTTCAATGATTAATGAGATTAGTGCGAGTCTGGTGTCAAATTTACATACATGTAGGTTTCCCTCGAGAGCACCAGGACCAGACAGGTTTTATTCTTCTTTTAATTATCTGGGCTTTATCTAGGCTCATTTAGTTATGCAAAAAGAATCTATTTATAGGTTTCAGATGCCTAATAAATCACAAAATTGTGCCAAATCCTTCCATTTGTTCATTGTATATGGGCATTGATGGCAAGACCAACATTGGAGTAAAATTGATTTCTGACAAATTTCTATTGTTATTGTGCATCAAAATCAAAGTATTACTTTAGTTAATATACAATGAATGCATTTTATTCATCACAGTGCACTTTGTTTAAAGCAGATGCAGCATGTCACACCCAGGTAAACTGCTGAAAATCACAAGAGATTTTGCATTTGTACACACATTACTTACTACTTCCAACAATCTGCAGGTGCATCCAACAGCTTACAAAATGTGCCACAGGAACCATACTCACTGGATAACTTATCTAACCAAAAGAGTAATGCTTATTTTCCAAACAATTCTCAAGTTTCGGACCTGACTCTGCCAGATCTAAATCTGCAATGTCAGACAGTTATCTCACTAAAACCTCATGAGTGCAGATAGCTACCAATTTCTATGGGCAACTACACCCAGAAATCCAGATTTCCACTTTAGAAACTAGACCTACCCATTACCGCTGCAAAAACGGCAAACATGGGTTCAGGGATGGGGCTTCTGGATTTGGACTCTACGATCATTTTCTTTCAGCACACAAAACTTTCTCCATACAAACATTGATGGTCATGCTGAGAATTTTCATTATTAAATGTTTTTGTTGAATAATTCACTATTTCCACTCCTATTGTATTTTGTGCTGAAACTTCTTTTAAGCCATGCCTATGTAGTTTTTACTGAAGATGAATATTAAGTTGAATACAGCAGAACACTGCCTATTCTTAGTAAATAATGCCATGAAATTGTTAATGTATTCCTGAACTACAAAAAGGAATAGCATTTGGAACCTTGATTTAACAACATCTCAAAAGGAAAGCACCTCCAAAAAGATAACATTCTCTCCAACACGTAACAGAATGTTTCTTTTTCCTTCTTCAAATAAATGCTGGTATGCACAGGAGATTGGAGGGAGACTTTTTTACATCATGACTGGTTTAGAAAAGACAAAGAGAATTTGTTCCTCTTCGCTAATGGTACAAGCACAAAGGGAAAGATTTAACATTTTGGCAAGTACAGGTGGATGTGAAAACAAACTTTTTTTTGTGCAGCAAGCATTAATGACTGAGAACACTGCCAGTAGCTGGTGTCAGGAAAATGGATGGACAGTGAAGTGAAAGAAGCTTGCAGAGATAGAGCAAGTGGATACAACTGATTCGGCATTTTTACAGAGAGCCTGAATGGTCTTCTTCTGTACGGAAATATCTCTGATATCGGCATCCGAAATTAGCATTGGGAGTTGACAATTTTTCGCTGCAAGACTTCTGTCCTTCTAAATTGTCTGCTCATTATAAAAATAATTTTTGTAAGCATGAAGTTGACAGTTCAATACGAGGTGCTAAATAGTGCACAACAATAATCAATGAGTTCACTAACTGGCAATACAAATTAAGGCTAGATCCATCAAAGTAGACCTGTTACTGAAGTAAATAAACAGACTTTAAAAGGACAGGTTAATGAGGTCTCAACTGACTAACTCCAATTTCAATGCTCATTTCTTTCCAATTCTATTCTAATTCATTCCACAAATCTTAATTACTCGGTGCTAATACATTGTTTTGGAAAAAGCAAACATTTGAAAGATACATTTGGATCAAAATGAAGAATTATTTAGATTCTCAAAACCTCAGTAAAAAAATTCTAAAAAATGGCTGAGTCATACCGTGTATTAGAAAAATCAAAGAATGATAAACAGCATAAATCTTTTAGCTCTGCACAGACATTGCAATATGAATGGCATCGAGTTTGGTAAAGCTGGATTAGGGTTTGAAAAATCATTTGAAAAGTGAAGCTTTGTTATAAGAAGAAACTGCAACTGAAAATCAAGTAATAATTTTCAAAAATTCAGCTAAGACCTACCCTTAGGTGCACTGACGTACAGAGGGATCTGTGGCATACAGGTCCAAAGATCCCTGAAAATGGCAACACAGGTAGATACAGTGGTCAAGAAGGAATACAGCATGCTTGCCTTCATCAGCTGGGACACTGAACATAAAAGTTGACAGTTGAGTTATAGATGTACAAAACTTTAGTAAGGCCACATTTGGAATATTGCGTGTAATTCTGGTTACCAGACTATCAGAAGGACATGGGTGTTTTGGAGGGAGTGCAGAGAATGTCAACCAGGATGTTGCCTGGTCTGGAGGGCTTTAGTTATGAAGAGCAGTTGGATAAAACTTGGATTGTTTTCACTGGAAAGAATGAGGCTGAGGGGTGACCTTTGAAATGTTTACAAAATCTACAAACCTGGAGGTTGAGGTTATTCTTGACTAGTCTGAAACAATTCAGAATTTTGGCTTTAGTCAGCTATAGCCATTAAAGGAGGACTTTGAAGGGTCAACAGGGCTGATTTCGCCATGTTGTTTCCAGTAGTTAGGTCAGTGTCAGATGGTCCTTCCAGGCTCATTCCTTTTGAGAATTTTTAGGCAGTTTGATATACCTCTGTGGCTTGCTATCCCATTTCCGAGAGCAATTAAGGGTCAACAATATGTCTGAACTTACATGTAAGCCAGATCAGTCTTGTATTGTCACTAGTTTGAATGTCATAAGCCCTAGATGGGAGAGGTCATCTCTGACAAAAATGTCTAGAGAAGGATAACAACATTCAAACTATTATACGAGGATATCACAATCAGCATGTTGGACAAGCTGGACGGATGCGTTAATTAAATAAAGAACAGAAGTCCAGGAAGAAAAAGGGAATGCTAAATACAGGCAGAGAGAGAAAGATTGTCAAGTACAGAAATTGAAAACAAAGACCTGACAGCAATGTCCTGAGCAATAATTGGAAGATAAAATGTTAGTAAAAACCGAAGCAGAAGAAAAATATTTGATGTGTGAATAAGATTTAGACTTTGACTGAAGGACACTTGAAGAAAACCAGAGGGAAAAAACACGAAGATGCTAACGGTCCCACTCAAGCAATGGTGAAAAGCAACAAACAAGTGAGCAGGTAGCACCAATAGTACAATTATGTCCTTTGCAGACCAGGTTTCAATGCAAGACTTTATTAACTGAATTTAAATTCCACCAGCTGCAACGTTGCAATTTGAAGACATGGTCCCACAGCATTAGCCTGGACCACTGGATTATCAGATCAGTGCCACTGAAGCCATGCTACCCATCTCCCCTCAGTTCAATGCCCTAAGCCCACCACCTTCAAACATCTTACCAATGATCTTTCCTCCACTTTTAAGTCAGAGAGGGGAATATTTATTGATGAATGTACTGCACTCAGTTCCATTCATAAATCCTCAGACACTGAAGACACCCATGCCACCTGAAACCACGTCTGAATGCTGTTCAGGTTTGGGATGAGTAGTGGCAAGTACCATTCAAACAGGTGCAGACAACACCGGCACAATCATGTCCTTTGCTGTTCAACTGCATTATCATAGCTGAATCCACTGCTATTAATATCCCGAGGATTATCACTGAACAGAAACTGAACTAGATCAGCTATAAAAATGCTGTCAGTTCAACAGCAGACCAGTTTGGAGATTCTACAACATGTAATTCATGTACTGCTTCTCCAAAGCCTATCCACTATCCATATGCTATATGTGTATGTTGTCTACAAGTCAATAATGTGATGAAATATTCTTCACTTACCTTGATGATTGTAGTTCCAATAAAAAGCTAGTATCTCAAAACCATTTTGACTAGGCAACCCCCTTGACTGAACACCATCCACCACCTTAACAATTAATTTGTTTCTCCAACGTGGCAACAAAATTACCATCCATAAGAAGCAATTCCACCTTTAAAATCCTTCCAGAATGCTAATATATGTCCCACTTCATGCCACATATACCTGCCTTGCATACTCAATTATGGAGCTCCTGATTTGGTAAACATTCTTTCAGCAACCTTCTTCAGTTACATGTTCCAAACTGCATTTCCAACCTCGGTTATTGGTTGTCCCAATCTCTATTTGTTCCACCAATGAAGGACACTCTTCCGATCACTACAACACTACTTTTAGTTTTAAAACGGTCTTCCTGGGAAAATGTAGTACAATCTAATAATAGCATATTGTTCCAAAAAGTTAAATGTAGCATCACTTATTTATGTATGGAGTATTCAGTTCACCTTGACTCACCCATCCAGAAATATTCTATCTACTCCATGTTCCAGCCAATTTGTTGTTAAATGAATCCAGATTTGCACAGGCCTACCCTTATCTTAAGTTTCATTCTATGAATTAATCACATTGTATGAAGGACATGCTGAAATCACTCCTAGATTTGCCCTTTACTGTTTGTACTACACTCACAATTTAACTTGCTAGATTTACTTTATCATGAGATTAAATATTTTATGCACCTCTGCAACAGCAGTTCTCAAACACTTGCAAGCTAAACAGGTCAAGTTTGTTCAATCTTGAACCAATCACATTCAAAGCTCTGCATTTATGGTGTTTAGCACACAATACGTTGAGGGGAAAAATGACATGGCTGTATCATTTTAACTACATTCACTATTAAATCAGATTTAAGTATTAAAAAGGTTTTATGCTGTGGTAGATATTCTTGCTCACAATTTGGTCTCCTTTACATTGGCAATTTCAGATACATAGTAGGTGTCTGCTTTGGAAGCCTTCTGCTTTTTCCTGTCCATATGAATGGCCCCAATTTTCCAGTTTTTTTGCCAGTTCAATAAATCATCCTGATCCCATTGTAACATCATCTGCTTCAATGCTCCAATGAAGCTCAATGCAAGCTGGAGGAACAATATCTTACTTTCCTCTTAGGCATGTTATAGACTCTTGGACTCAAAAGTGAATTCAACAATTCCATTCAATGTCATTCACTCAATTCAAAAACTTCATTCATTGCATGAGCTTCATTCACCAACCTCTGCTCTCCACTTGGACTAAAACCCCCACCCTCAAAGGGGTATCTTTGTTTTGCTCTCAGTAAAGTTGATCCATTTTCTCCTTTTCACCATCCATCATATCCTCCTATTTTACTTGTCAATTGCTCCTTTACCACCACAGCAATTCCTTTGTCTTTTGTTCTGGGTCTCCTTACCATCTATTCCACTTGCTCCTTCTGCCACCATTTCTCAACAACATTAAAACCGCCATTTTTAAACCGTTTTATGGTTCAGAAGAAGTCATATTGGACTGGAAACACTAATTCTCTTTTTCTCCATAGATTCTGTCAGAACTTCTTGGGTTTCTCCTGCATTTTCTGTTTTATAACATCCTTTTGCTGCTATCTTGCTAAAAGTAACGGAAATGTAGCTACTATGCACAAAATACATTCTTACTGATGTAAAGATATGTAAAAATATAAAATGGATTGCTGAATTTTGTCAAAATACTGTACTGGTATTAGAAACATTAAGTAGGAAGAATCTTAAGATATTAACTTCATTTGACTTTTGCTGGCTCATTCCAATCTAGGCTCTTGTATTTCAAACTGATGTCTCAAAACGAGGAGGTTAATGAGTTAATAAATGCATTGGTGTTAATTTTCCAAAATTTTCAATATTCTGGAAAGGTTCAAACAGACTGGAAAATAGCAAATAAAACACTATTCAAGAAGGGAGGGAGGCCGAAACAGGAAATGGTTTAATTTGACAACTAGTTGTGGGAAAGGTATTTAAATTGATCATGAAGTAGTTTATAGCCTGCACTTAGATATCACTACCTAATGGGCAAGAGTCAGTTTGGTTCTGTGAAGGGAAATTGTGCATAACCAATTTACCAGAGTTTTCTTTTTGAAAGAGTAACATGCGCTGTGGCTAAAGGGGAGCTTGGAGAGGGACTGTAATTGGATTTCCAAAAGACAGCTCAGAAAAGTTGCCACATAAAAGGTTACTGTGCAAAGTTGGAGTACAAGATTTAAATCGATAGTATATGACACAATATTAGGTATGAAAGTATATTGCAAGACAGACATAAGAATTTTGCTAGTAGATAGACATATTCAGTATGTGGGTAACGATCTGGCAGTTCAAAAATAAATGTTGAAAGATGTGAAGTGTTCACTTTGGCAGGAAGAATGAGTTAAATGGAGAACAACTGCAGAATTCTGAGGTGCAGAGAGATCTTGGTGTTCTTGTGCATGAGTCATAAAAACTCAGACAAGTACCCAGCACGTAATTAAGACTAATGGAATGCTGTACTTTCTCATAAAAGGAGGCAAAAATAAAATAAAAATGGTATGCTTCAGATACACAGGACTTTGGGGAGACCCTATCACAAATGTTATGTGTAATTGTGGTCGCTTTAATTAAGAAAGGATGTATTTGCATTGTTGGCAGTTCAACGAAGGTTTACTAGATTGACATCTAGAATGAATGGATTGCCTCATAAACAAGAGTTGAGCAGACAGGAACATTTCCACTACAGTTTATAAGTGTGAGAGTTGACTTGATTGAAGTGTATAAGTCCCTGAACAGTCTTCACCAAGTGGAAATGGAATGGATATTTACTCTTGTTGAGTCCAGAACCAGGAGGCTTAATTTAAATTTTGAATTCACCCTTTTTGGAACTCTCTGCCTCAAAAGACAAAGTCAAATATTTTTAAAGTCAAGGTAGATTAGATTCCATTGCCTAACAAGAATCTAAGTTAACGGGGTAGGTGAAAAGATGAAGTTCACAGCACTGTTACCTCATATCGCCAGGGACCCAGGCTCAATTCCACTCTTAGGCAACTGTATAGAGTTTGCACATTCTCCACATGTCTGCATGAATTTCCCCCGGGTGCTCTGGTTTTCTCCCTCAGCCCAAATATGTGCAGGTTGGGTGGACTGGTCATGTTAAATTGTCCATATGTCCAGGGATGTGCAGGCTAAATGGATTAGCCGCAGGAAATGCAGGAATAGGGTAGAGGATGGGTCTGGGTGGGATGCTCTTCAGATACTCAGCATGGAATTGATGGACTGAATGGCCTGCTTCCACACTGTAGGGATTCTATGGTTCTATAACAAACAGATTAGCAATGATCTTAATGCATGCAGAGCAAACTTGAAGAGGAAATTGTTTACAATTCCACTCATTATCTGTTTGTTTTTATGAACAATTCAAACCTAGGTAATCACTTGATCTTGTGCTTAATAGTGAGCCTAACTTGCTATAAAACCAGTAGTTGGAACAAGACTTGGGCAAAAGTGACTCAAATTTTATACAATTTCAGTTATCTGAAAGTGTCAAAGGTTTTGGATAACTACATTCAATTCTAGATTTTATAAGAGTTAACTTTACTAAAATGGCAGAGATTTTAAAACAGGCCAATTTCTTAACTCCAGTGGCTTTGAAGTGGAAACAGATTGGAATATAACTGGCAAATTGTCAAAGGATAAAATCAAACACGGAAACCATGCATTGTTAAATTCTAAAAGAAATGTGATAAGATGTCAAGACAGTTAACTTTTGCACAAAGAGACTATACAAACAAAGCTGTCGAGTTAAATAATTATAATTTTAAATCAATTTTGCACTAACTTCACTTGAGTAACAATGTAATTGTAAATCACACTCCCATTCTACCTGTCAAATGCACTAATCCTCTTAATCAGTCTTTGTTTCATATATCCAACAACTCTCTACTTGAGAGCTTGCATTCAAGGCTTGTTGCAATGAAATAATCTGTAATTCATACAGAAGACAACCAACAAATGAACCCATGTCTTTATTCTGATGAGAATGCATTTCTTGAAAAGACAGGACACAACATATTAAAGGATAATTTGCAATGCCTCTAGCGATTCATGAATCTTTTAAAAATCACGTGATTCCATAATATGTTTCGAGAATAAATTAAGTGGAACTAAATTGAAAAAGCTATTACAAATGTATGCACTTCAGTTAAATGTAATTTTTATACAGCCAATAAACAAATCCAGTTTGTCAGAGTAAAAACACACTAGATCAATGGAGCGAGAAGAAATAAACTACTGATACAGACTGAAAAATGTGTTGCTGGAAAAGCGCAGCAGGTCAGGCAGCATCCAAGGCTCCTTTTTCAGCTCTGATCTCCAGCATCTGCAGTCCTCGCTTTCTCCTACTGATACAGACTGTTACACATCCAATAGCCTATGTTTTGACTTTCCATGAGCAGATAAATCATTCATTTTTCTGTCTTCTGCATATCCTCTCCTGGTTACAGATGAGGTTAGGTTTTGAAATTTTCACTATATTTTTAAGTAACAATGGCTAACCAAGGTGTATTCATAGGACATTGCTATTTGTATTAGTTAAGCTCATAGATTTAGGGAGTAAGGAAATTTCAAATGCACAAAAGAGCTTCTAAAAGATGCGGCTTTACTTATAATCATTGTAACGATCACTGAAAATTTTATTGAGTAGGGGTACTTCAGATGCCTAACCAATAACATTTTTTATTCACTGGTTATTCTGCACTTTATTACGGCTAAAATAGTAATACTGAGATAACAATTATTGCTCCTCTCTCCACCACCTCAATCTGTCATACCTGTGTCAGGTCTTTGAAAAAGTCGCCTGATTTAACCATTCTTTAACTTTTAACCATGCAAATTAGTCCTCACCTTCCACATAAAAATTTGCCTTTTAAAAAATTCAAATCAAATCTGATTTCATGACATTTGTAGATACTACATTCCCGATGTTGAATGAAAATAATCTTCTTTCACTTCTTTTGCAAATTTTACTTCCAGAACTCTTGTTACCAAGCTGCTTGTCAGAGGAAAAGAAATAGTGTAAGGAGGGACAGAAACTATCAAAATCCCTTATAATTTGAAAACCTCTAAGTCTCCCCTCGATCTTCACTGCTCTAAGGAAAACATTCTCAGCTTCTCCAATCTCATTACATAACTGAAATTTCTATTATCATACAAATAAATCTCCTTCCTATTGTGTCTAGGCTGTAATATTCTTCTGAGAAGCTTGGTGTCTAGCATTGTACAAAATATTCCATCTGAAGCCTAATCACAGATTGATGTTTAATTTGATTATTTATGTATAAAACAAAGGTAGATATTCAATGGGGTTTTTTAACCACTTTATCAATGTAGCCTGTGACCTAAACTTCTTACATTTGTAGTATAATCCCTGTCATGTGGATGCAGGCCATTCAGCCCATTGAGTCCACACCATCCCTCCAAAGAGCAACCCACCCCGACTCACCCCACTACACTATTCCTGTAACCCTGCATTTCTCATGGTTAATCCTCCTAGCCTGTATATTCCTGGGCACTATGGGCAATTTGGCATGGTCAATCCACCTAACATGCACACCTTTGGAGTGCAGGAGGAAACCAGAGCACCCATACGAAAGCCATACAGACACAGAGAGAATGTTTGAACTCCACAGTCGCCCGAGTTTAGAATCAAACCCAGGCCCATGATGCAGTGAGGCAGCAGGGGTAACCACTGTGCCGCCCCATTTTTGACCATTTACCCAAAGGTCCATCCAAGCATGCATGCTGCAAAAATATTCTTTTCATTCTTTTATTCATTCATCCATCCATCTATATCTATCCAAATGGAGTACGTAACTATCACATGGAAAATTCTCATGTTTAATTGCTACGGTAACTCCATTTAATTAAATGTCAATTTAATGCAAATCTTACTGTATTTATAGTCTCATGCAGTTTCGTCAAAAGCATTAAACAGATAAGTATCATGCTGCTTCCTGGTGAAATATTGTCAATGATCTCACTTATGCATTAAAAAGGTATAATGCATTTTATTGTGTTTTCATTGTAAACATTAATTGTGGACTGTATGGTTATGCAGTAAAAAGGTAATATTTTAATATAATAAATTCATCAGTACCCCTCGTGTTTGATATCTGTCTTGGAGACTGATTAAATAAATTTTGAATCTTCCATTTACATTTTGTGTACAATATCCATTAATGCAACAAATGAGAAAATTACACTCTAGAAGTTAATAATTTACACTCATTAGGCCATACAGCTGACATCATTTAGCTCGGAATAACATAACCTCTTACTACTTATTCATAATACCAATTTAGAAACAAATCTCTTTTAGAATCGAAGCATTCCAGATATTTTTATGAATGTCATGAGATATTCTGCATCACCCCACACTATGTGCCTGTACAAATATGTACTGTATCACAAAGTATAACCTATTGTACTAATAATGCCATTTCATGAATTATGCAGCATCACCTGGTGGTAAGAGATACCATAATTCTGTTTTTGTTCATCACTAATATCAGCAGCAACAAAATGTAAATTAACAACAATTGACCAGTAAAATTTAAAACTATTAGATTTTGTACTAATAGTTCGAAAACCGCTATCTGTCAACAAGTTGCAGCAGTCGGCCTGATACAGGGACTTTCAGCTGATTATAATATTTTCAATCTGTATCAAAGACTGTTAGCATCAAAACATCACAAGACCATTTCTCCATCTAATGGGTGCAACGATGGACTGGATATTCCCTCTTCTGTTGCTTTGCACATTAACAGAAGTATTAAGTTTACTGTGGACAACATCTGGCTCATGGAAGGATACCTTTTGTTTTGGATTATGGACAACAATGGAAGAAATATACGGTTTTAAACCAAGGATACTTTGGCAAAAGATGGTGCAGTTTTAAAACAAGTCACTAGAACTCCTCTTGAGTCGCATTTACACTGTTGTCTTTTTCAAACAATGGGGGAGAAATGCTAGACTCATCAACACTATGGGTGTAGATTAAGGACAGTTGCTCAGAAGCAGGCTGTTCATTCAAAAAACAAACCAGGACCTGTTATGTGGGTCAGACAAGCTCAACGTGACAAATACTGGCTCCAGAACAAATGGACAGCCTGTATATAAACAATACAACTGCAGAAACCCTCCAGGCCCTAAAAATAATCCTCTCTCTCCTTACAGAGAAATAACAAAGAATTAGAACATAACTAGCTATTCTCACTCACCATTTGTCTATAAATTGCTGCCTCTAAACAGTGCAGGACTGAACAATTTGTGTGCCAATTATCATTTGCCTGTAGTAAAGCAAAGTAACATGAAAGATCACAGATCAGAGGACTCAGAAGTTGGTAAAGGACATCCCACTGAATCCTGTAGACATGTGCTATTGAAATGCTTTCTCTTATCATCTTTTCTCCACCCATAACATCTCAGTTTTTGTTTGTCTGAGTCTAACTGCATGCGTGCATGTAGGGGTTTCTGAAGTAGTAGAGTTTTGGTTGAAGAGTTAGAAGTTGATAAGTTATATTTATGTTTGCCTGTCATTTGAACTGATTTATTTGTAAAAAAAATTTGTTTCTTATTAATACAGAAACCTGGTTGGTGTATTTTACTAACCTGAGTTTATCAGGCAAATAAAGAGGGGGAGGGGGGAAATAAATTTATTTTTAAAACTGGGTACTTTTGAGAAGTTTGATTACATCTTCAACTTTTGTGATGACCTCAGGAATAGTGGGTTCAAGTATCTGCACACTTACCAAGTGGATTGCAAAATTCATTACATCAAAGTCAGCCACGCCGAATTCTAATTTTTAATCACTGTTTCACATTTCTCCCTTCCAAACACTACCAAGGATTTAATCATGTTTTTAGGATCATAATTAGACAATTGTTCGTTTATTATTGAGATTTTATCCAAATATTCCTAAATCTAATATGGCATCCTGTCTTGTTTGTTCATGTAAACGTTTGCAGGAAACTATACTGGACAGTGAAGAAACTCAATTTTTCTGACCTATGTTAATATATTTGTTCTGACATATATAAAGATGAATGTTTTCCACTAAAACCACTCTGCTCACACTAAACACTTGATATTCTGAGAACTTATGTCTCACTTCACAGCAACTATCATGGGGGACCTATAGACAACTCATAAGATAGTCTTAAATCATTTTCGATTTATTAATATTGAAGTCTCCAGTGCATGTCATTGAAATCACTTGATGAAATCATCGGTGACCATACAGGTTTTAATTCCTAAACTATCATTTTGCTCTTCTTTCCTGTAGGCTTCATATTTAGTCCCTGGTTGTGCTAATCTTACAGTTACAGCCACAATGTCACATCCAACAAGTTGAATTTTCACCCACAATTCAACTTATTCCTTACAGCACAGCTTTGTATGTAAAACTTTATCAGGGCCATATATCCAACAACCGGTCTTTCAGCTCTTACCTCTTTTTTAAAATTCACTTGTTTTAATCAATTTACTTTTTTTTTTAAAAGCTTTTCCTCTGCACAAAACATACAGTGCAAATTTTGACTGCTACTCTATTCTCTCTCCTTGCATTCTGCCTCTACACTATGTGTCCTGTTTGCTAGGATCTGACCCTAGCCTCACTGCAGTGGAAACTTTCCCAATGATTTAGTTCCTTACTGCACCAATACATGAGCCCATGAAATGGTGCCCCTCTTTTACCATACCAGTCATTCAAGGTGTATTTACCCCTCTAATCTACTTATCTCCATGACAACCTGCATATAGTTTAGATATTTATCCAGAAATTATAAATCTGGAGATCCTGTTCTTTAATATAGCTCCAGTCCATCACACTTTGCAAACAGGATCTTTTGTCTACGCTTCCTTTTTTTGTTGTCCCCAACATGGGCCACAAAAAACTGGACCCTCTCCATCCCTCTCTCTTCAGTATCCTTTCAAGCCAGTCTGATATGTCCCTGACCTCAACAGATGACAGCATTTCCAAACTCTCAATTGTTGAATCCCCAACAGTTAGCACATTATGCTTCCCCTCTTCCCCACTTTGAGCTGTCTTTTGCTCCAAGGTCTACATTCTGGCCCTCTTCCCAATGGTCCTTATTTTTATCCTCTGATACCAAGTACTTTTTATCAAGAGAATCATCCTCAATAAAGCTTGTCCTCTGTTTTATCTAGGTTCCAATCATACTATCTATCTGCTATCAAACACACCAGCCTCTATTTTAACCCATACCTCCCTCTGAGGTATAACAGAAGTCTAAAGCAACCTGGCAAGATACTGCTACTCCTTCAATCTCACCCTTTTCTCCAAGTGTCAGAACATCTCCAACAAGTATTACTGTTCAACGAGTCAGAACCAGAAAGATTCTACACAGAGGCATCTTCTGTAGACATATTCATTTTGTGTAGTCTTATTACCCACATTTTCCCCACATACTTTAAGTTGGCCAAAACTTAATCTCGATTCTTCAAGATTTTTTTTAAAACTGCAGAAGTATTTTTCTTCCTCTGCACACGAACTTACATGAAACATTTCGCTGGATATTATTTTAAAATCCTGCCTCAAATTTATGAGCCACAAAATACTGAAGGACAAAAAGAAAAATGTAACTCTTCCTCCTCTGCACTAAATTTCAACTTACATCAAAATCACAATTTTTGCATTGCCATTGATGCGCTCAATTCTTTGATTGTCCTGAGCCAACCTCTCCAGATCACTAAAAGAACAATATCCCTCTGGTCCTCACTTCAAAATAAGCATGGATTGCTTAGCTTACATTACTTTCTTAACTAACCAGGTAAAACAGTCTCCGAAAATATTATTTATTAATTTAGCTGTAAACTCTAGGATACATTACAGAATAGTATCTTCTATTTCAATCATAAAAGCTAAAAAATAAACAACTGCACTTGCATTTTATGAATGCATGTTCAGTCACCAGTGCTGGAACATGCATTTTTATTTACTTCACTGACCACTTTCACCATTTTACTCCACTTAATAGCACGTCAGTTTGAAAATCAAGTGTCATATTTGTATAATGACTTGGAACTCCTGCAAGACATTTCAATTTGTATTTAATATTAAGCAAAGGCTGAATAGATATGGGTTAACTATCACTATTTTTACTGTCAGCTCAAATTTTCCAAAATCATGTAAATGGCATACTTTGACAGTGATTTGTGAATCATGAATGCTGTTCCAGATTTAGGATTGTGTGGAGATTAGAAATTAACAGCAACACCAAATAAGTCAGTCCCATCTTCCCATCGACAATATTGCTTCAGATTCCAACATTAAACTAGCTACACAGATTGATAATTATCTTAGGGAGGAAAAGGTGAATTCAGAGCAAAATGATCATGCCTTTGCTAAAATAATATATCCAGTTTACAGCTATCACTATCTTCCCAAGTACTATTAGGGGTGATCAAAAAATACTGGCCTTGACATTGATATTCATCCCAAGATTAAAAAGAAAACGTCAAATTTGCATGCCTCATGGATTTCTACTAAATAGGATGTACTAAGTGCAAGAATTTCTTCAAAATCATTTAACAGAAAGCCTACACATACTTTTGATCAATAGTACGCAGTATTCATCATTGAGAAAAAAGTCACTGCAAACACAGTTAAATGCACGCTGGATTTCAATTTAAAGTAACTTGTTTGCTTTACAAGTCACTGTCAAATGCACTGTCCTATCAATATTGAAATTGCATTTAGACAGTGCAATAGAAGCCTCTACAAAGAAAGATCAAATGTTCAGCAATCATCCATATCCATGTCCATGCCAATTATTAGGGACATACAGTAATGTATTAAATTTATACAAAAAATCAAGATCAAGTGAACTTTTGCCCTATTGCTTTACAGGAGGTATCTGACCTCCCTGACCTTGCATTAAAACACTCACACTAAGGTGTGACAGCTAAAGTGTCTGCCCATCAGAGAAATGAAGCATAACTAACATCCCTCCTGTCTTAGGAAAAATTATGACACTAAGAGTCATTGAGATGCACAGCACAGAAAAAGACCCTTTGGTCCAACTTGCCCACGATGACCAGATATTCTAAACTAATCTAGCCCCATTTGAACCCCTCTAAACCTTTCTACTCAAATACCCATCCAGATGAGTTGTAAAAATTGTGATTGTACCAGCCTCCACCACTTCCTCTGGCAGCTCATTCCATACACGCACCATCCTGTGTGTGACGAAATTGCCCCTTAGGTCCCTTTTAAATCTTTCCCCTCTCACCTTAAACCTGTAACCTCTAGTTTTGGACTCCCTCACTCCGGGCAAAAGACCTAATCTATTTACCTTATCCACGCCCCTCATGATCTTGTAAACCTCTCTAAAGTCACCCCTCAGCTTCTGACGCTCAAGGGAAAATAGCCCCAGCCTATTCAGCCCCTCCCTATAGCTCAAACCCTCCAACCCTGGCAACATCCTTGTAAATCTTTTCTGAACACTTTCAAGTTTCACAACATCCTTCCTATAGCTGGTAGGACACAACTGCACATAGTATTCAGATGTGGCCTAACCAATGTCCTGTGCAGCCATGGTATGACCTCCCAACTCCTGTACTCAATACACTGACCCATAAAAGCAAGTATACAAAATGCCTTCTTCACTATCCTGTCTACCTGTGACTCCACTTTTAAGGAGCTAACAACCTGCACTCAAAAGGTCTCTTTGTTCAGCAACACTCCCCAGAACCTACCATTTAGTGTACAAGTCCTGCCCTGATTTGCCTTATGAGCACTTAGCTAGTATTGAGCGAGTGCAAGATTACTGGGATAGTCAGGAATGTGCAGCAATCAGATCAGCCATGATGTTACCAAGTGTCAGATGGCTTACTACTGCCTCTAATTCAGATGTTCTTTAATGCCTGCAGAACTACACAATGAAGTCCATTTCTAGAGGAGGATTTTAAATCTTGTATGTGCAAATAAACTGGACAGCATTTAGTCACCCATCTATTACACTCTTTTCCCTCCTTTTCCATTCACTGAAATCAGCAGGCAGCCAAGCAGATATTATCACTTTTACACAACTACCTGAAGTTAAAATTATCTATTCGGTACCAGTACTTAACAAAAGGTACACAGTATACAGTACTAAAACTAACAGCCAGTTCTCAAAATGACATGGTGACAAAATGTAGCTTGGTCACAAACCATCAAGAGCAGGATGTTCCCTTCTTCCATTCCTGATCCTTGCTCGGCTGGTTTATCTCAGCCAAGGTATTATAATGGCCAAAAAAAAAATTAGCCAGGGATTCCAAAAGATTCTATCTGGCAAAATGTATTTATAGACATCAAATAAGTTTAGAGTGGTAAAGGCTTGGAGTCCAGCTTCCAATCACCAACATTCTAATTGAACGGAATGATGTTGCAAGTGAACGTTTATAGAAATTAGGTGAAGACAAGATACAGTTCAGCTCTTAAGATCTCACTGGGAAAATAATCCACAGTACCCACCATCTTGAATTATATACAATTAAAAGCCAGTTGAGTGAGATAGACAATATATACAGACAACATAACAAACAAGCAACTTTGAGGAAAGGACAAAAAAAATTGAACAAAACCTTGTTACCATTTTCAGTCAACACAAAAGTCGCCTTACATGCTTCCCACACAATCACAGATAACTGCAGTGTAAGAGGAGAGATGCAGTTTTTCGTGGCTGTGAAAAATATTCATGTCCATCCCACATCCCGATTTGTCATCTATAACCATATAGCTTCCTCATGCTCAAGCACTTCTGCATTGCCTATCAAAATTATTCATGGAAGCATCTTTCAAAATCTTTTCAGCTAAAGTTTTCTGATCCAAGAAGGTGGTGTGAAAATGTCTCTTATCATCCTTTCACAACCTTTGTCAATTGCTTACATTTATGATCGTTGGTTACTGTCCCAATCTTCAGAACCTTATCCACCTACATCCGCAATTCCTCGGAGGCCTTCCAACAGATTGACAATTTCCAGTTCTCTGGCGCTAGTTGCCTCACGTTCACCATGGATGTCCAATCCGTCCATCCATATTTACTTCCCACCAGAACGGTCTGCTAGCTCTTGGCTTCTTAAGAGTCATAGAGAGTACAGCATGGAAATAGACCCTTCGGTCCAACCTGTCCATGCCGACCAGACATCCCAACCCAATCTAGTCCCACCTGCCAGCACCCGGCCCATATTCCTCCAAACCCTTCCTATTCATATATCCATCCAAATGCCTCTTAAATGTTGCAATAGTATCAGCCTCCACCACATCCTCTGCAGCTCATTCCATACACGTACCATCCTCTGTGTGAAAACATTGCCCCGTAGGTCTCTTTTATATCTTTCCTCTCTCACCCTAAACTTATGCCCTCTAGTTCTGGACTCCCCGACCCCAAGGAAAAGACTTTGTCTATTGATCCTATCCATGCCCCTCAATTTCGTAAACTTCTTTCAGGTCACCCCTCAGCCTCCGACGCTCCAGGGAAAACAGCCACAGCCTGTTCAGCCTCTCCCTATAGCTCAGATCCTCCAACCCTGGCAACATCCTTGTAAATCTTTTCTGAACCCTTTCAAGTTTCACAACATCTTTCCAATAGGAAAGAGACCAGAATTGCAATATTCCAACAGTGGACTAACCAATATCCTGTACAGCCGCAAAATGACCTCCTGACTCCTGTACTCAATACTGTGACCAATAAAGGATAGCATACCAAATGCCTTCTTCACTATCCTATCTACCTGCAACTCCACTTTCAAGGAGCTATGAACCTGCACTCCAAGGTCTCTTTGTTCAGCAACACTCCCTAGGACCTTACCATTAAGGGTATATGTCCTGCTAAGATTTGCTTTCCCAAAATGCAGCACCTCGCATTTATCTGAATAAAACTCCATCTGCCACTTCTCAGCCCATCTGGTCCCGATCCTGTTGTAATCTGAGGTAACCTTCTTCACTGTCCACTACACCTCCAATTTTGGTGTCATCTGCAAACTTACTAACTGTATCTCTTATGCTCGCATCCAAATCATTTATGTAAATGACAAAAAGTAGAGGACCCAGCACTGATCCTTGTGGCACTCCACTGGTCACAAGCCTCCAGTCTGAAAAACAACCCTCCACCACCACCCTCTGCCTTCTACCTTTGAGCCAGTTCTGTATCCAAATGGCTAGTTCTCACTGTATTCCATGAGATCCAACCTTGCTAATCAGTCTCCCATGGGGAACCTTGTTGCTTCCTTGACCAGAGGCCTGAACATTCCCCATCCACCACTACTCTCCTTTGCCTGGCTGAACCTTTTCACCCGCTGAATTCTTTGAAATGGCAGACATGAGATGGAGTGGCTACAGGTACCTACACAGGTCCCAGTTATGCCTGTCTCTTTATAGGGTATGTGTAACAATCCTTATTCCAGTCCTACACTGGCCCCCTCTGACAACTCTTTTCCCACTACATCAACGACTATTTCAATGCTGTTTCATGCTCCTGCTAGGACCTTGAAAAATTTGGTTATTTTGCCTCCAAATTCCACCTCTCTAAGCTTTACATGCCCGTTTTCGATACTTCCCTTCATTTCCTTAACCGCTGTTTTCATTTTGGGGAATACACTGTCCACTGCAAGCCATCCACTACAAAGTCACTGACTCTGATAGCTACCTTCACCACAGCTCTTCATGTTCCATGTCCTGCAAGGACTCCATCGCATTCCCCCAGTTCCTTCGTCTATCTCAGTCTGTTCTGATAACGCCACGTTCCTAAATAGTGCTGCTGACATGACTTCCTTCTTCCATAACCATGGTTTCCCACCCACTGTGGTTGGCAGGGCCCTCAACCACATCCAACCAATCACCCGTGCCTCTGCCTTCGTCCCTTCCCATCACTCAACTGTGTGATGTGAGTTCCCCCTTGCCATCACATCCACCAGCCTCCATATTCAAAGGTTCATTCTCCACCATTTCAGACAACTCCAGCAGAATACTACCACCAAACACATCTTCTCCTCACTCCCTTGTCTACATGTCGCAAGGATCATTCCCTCCAGGACACCCTAGTCCATTCATTGAACACCAATACCATCCTCACTCCGCAGTGCACCTTCCCATGTAACTGTAGAAGGTGCAACACTCATCCCTTCACCTCCTCCCTGCTCACCATCCAAGGGCCTAAACAGTCTTTCCAGGTGAAGCAGCATTTCACCTGTACTCCTCCAATCTTGAGTACCCAATGTGGCCTACTCAACATTAAAGAAACCAAATGCAGACTGGGTGATCACTTTGCAGAACACCTCCAGTCTTGCACAAGCATGACCCTGACCTTCCCATAGCCGGTCATTTTAACACAATGGCCTGCTTGCATGCACACTTGTTTATCCTTAGCACGCTGCAGTGCTCCAGTGAAACACAGCTAAAACTGAGGAACAACATAAGTCTGTAAATTAGCTTGCTGAGTTTGAAGGTTTGTTTTCAGATGTTTCATCACCATACTAGGCAACATCGTCAGCAAGAGTCTCTGGTGAAGCACTGGTGGTATGTCCCGCCTCTCTATTTATAGGTCTTGGCTCCTTAAGGTGGGTAATGTCATTTCCAGTTCTTTTTTTCAAGGGAAGGTAGATAAGGTCTAAATGGATGGGTTTATTGATGGAGTTCTAATTAGAATGCCATGCCTCTAAGAATTCTTGTCTGTGTCTTTTGTTTCGCCTGGCCTAGGATGTCTGTATTGTCCCAGTCAAAGTGGTGTCCTTCTTTGTCTGTATCTATAGAAACTAATGATATTGAGTCATGTCTTTTGGTGACCAGTTGGTGTTCACGTATGCTGGCAGCAAGTTTCCTGCTAGTTTGTCCGATGTAGTGTTCTTGCATGGCATCCTGTCAATGATGTTAGTTTCGCTGGTGGTATCTATTGGATCTTTCAGGTTCATTATTCATTGTTTAAAGTGTGTGGATAGGTTTGTGGGCTACCATGATGCCAAGCAGTCTGAGTAGTGTGGAAGTCATTGCTGATAGTCTTTGATGCAAGGTAATGTGGCTACAGTTTTGCTTGCATTGTGTCTGCTTGTTAGGGTTTGCTTCTGAGGAATCGACAAGTTGTGTTTATTGGGTACTCGTTTATCTTGAAAACATTGTACAGATATTTTTCTTCTGCTTTTTCAAGACCTATAAAAAAAGTGTCCCCCCAACCCAACTATAGCATAAATAGTTGCTGCCCCCCCCTCCGCACTTCACTCTGATGAAGAGTCAGCTGGACTTGAAATGTTAGCTTGTTCTCTCTCCATGGATACTGCATGACCCTGACCTTCCTGTAGCTGGTCATCTTAACACAGTGGCCTGCTTGCATGCACACTTGTTTATCTTTAGCACACTGTAGTGCGCCAGTGAATCACAGCATGATCTGCAGCATTTGTTGCTTCCACTTCAGGCATACCAACGTTTTCTAAAGCATAAGTGTGTTCGCTTCGATACTGTGCTCGCAATCATAAAACTAACGTCTTTTGGTATCCACAACTGACATCATGTATAAGTTAACAGAAACATTCATTTAAAACTCTTACATTACATAGTAAGGTTTAATGTTATGTACCAAAGTGGACTGCAATGCAACAAACTTGCATTCTATTGGACTATTCCATGTTTCGAGATAGAAATAATTGTTTTACTTGATGCGACAAAAAAAACCCTCAAGTTTCAGCAAAGATAGTGAATGTATATGCTAACCAATGAATGAGTGTTTACTGTAGCATTTAACATACATGTAAAGATTTTTAAATACACAGTAAAAATAATTCCAATGATATCCCAGTACAGTTCTCAAAATACCACAGGAAAATTCCCTTCTCTATCTCACATCTAGTCCGGCTTGCACATGAATCCAGATCCACAGCAGTGTGGTTGACTCTTAACTGCTCTCTGAAATGGGTATGCCATAGTAGTAACAATCACTAGAGATTATCAAAAAAAAGAAATGAAACTAGATGGATCGCCTGATATTGACAATTACAAACCTAGCCCCATCAACTCTGCAAAGTGTTCAGCACCATTCACTATTCCTCAGATACTGAAGCAGTCCATGTTCAAATAAAAGATCTGGACAATATCCAGGCTTTGGCCAAAACACTCAAGGCATACAAATTCAAGCAATAAACGTCTCCATGAAGAGACAATCTAGTGATCACCCTTGACATTTAATGGTGCTACCAGCACTGAATCTCCCACTATCAACATCCAGGGCCTTACCAGTGAACTGGACTCACCACAAACATACAGTGGCTACAACAGCAAGTCAGAAGCTAGGAATTCTGCAGTAAGCAACTCACCTCCTTGGAATACTCCCCACTTGCTGGGATGAGTAGAGCTCCAATGACACTAAAGAAGCTTGACACCATCCAAGCCAAAGTAGCCTGCTTAATTGGCACCACATCCACAAACATCCATTTCCTTCACCACTGATACTCTGTAGCATCTGTATGTACCATTTACAAGATGTACAGCTGAAATTCACTCTAGCTCCTTAGATAGCATTTCCCACACCCAGGACCACTTTCATCTGGAAGAGCAACAGATACTTTCCAAGCCACTCCCACCTTCCTGACGTGGAAATATTTTGCCATTCCTTCAATGTTACTGGGTCAAATCGTGGAATGCCCTCTCTGCTGGCATTGCAGGTCAGCCTACAGCACATGGATTGCAGTGGTTCAAGGAGGTAGCTCGCCACACTTTCTCAAGAGCAACTAGGGATGGACAATAATTACTGGCCTAATCAGTAACATGCACATTCCATGAATATGATATATATATATATATATATATATATATATAAACATATATATATATATATATATATATATATTCTAAAAAAGTGTAATCTAAGCAAATTCCTAATAAACTCCAGAACTGCCTCTCAATATTTTTTAAGAAGTCGTCAGCATATGGTAAAATTTCAAGTTAATCATTCAGATGCCCAGAAAACCCGTATGCCACTAGTCAAAATTTTAAAAATATAAACTCAAAAATAAATTATCTTAAAACATATACAAGATGCGCACCTTGCATAAAACAGTTCTTTGCATTGACTAAAAATCAAGGATGAGACTGCCTCTATTGGGCCAAGAAGCTACCATAACTAGACTTTACAGTCATTAGTCATTTATCTGCAAAACAAGTTGGTGACTTGAAGGAGAGAAACCAGCAGAGGCAACATCTGTGTTCATAAAACTTCAGTAGCATTAGGAGGAGGCCCTTAATTGGCCACATTAGTCATGGCAGACCACCTGACGAATAACCCATCAATTTTAAAGTTACAGCCGAGGTGGGTAGGTAAGAATGACATCCACATTATATTAACCAATTTTACGCATACCCGGCCTATCAGCCCACACACTGTGACAAAATTCAGGCCTGAAACATGTTTTCATTGTTTTATGCCCTGTTCATTGTATCTTCTGATTGCCTTTGCAGCTACTGAAGGCATCACTGTTTTTTTCTTGCTATTTCAGTGAGAGCTAAGAACCAAATTCCTAGCATAATTACGATTGTTGTAGCATGGTATTAATCTATTCCAAATACAAAAGTTTATATTACATTTAAAAGCACAAGCATGTGCGATTTTGATATAGATTAACAATCACAGCTATATCATAAAATCAAAGAACCTTTTATCTTGACACAGCATCGTCAATTTCAATCATTACCCATGGTACTGTTAATCAATGTTGACAGCAACCCATAGTTAGCTGTCTCTGGGGTGGTGCAAACAACTTGTTGGCTTGAGAGCTTCCCAAGTCATATTAATTTATCCCACATTTAAATGGAAACGTTTCACCACACACCACCTAGATTGTAATAAGCATAATACTCAAGCCACAAATGAGTTTTTATTGTTCATCATTAGACAATTTAATGCATGACTCAGCAAATTACAGTTGGGTTCAGGATGAAGAATTTCAATTACGAGCGGGTTGAGGAGAAAAAAGTAGTCCTAATCAGTAAAATTTTAATTTTTTTTTAAAATCAGCATTCCGCAAGACAGATTTTAATTATATAATAGATAATTTGAATCAGTTAAAAAGTTCTGTTCAGTTTGAACCAAAGTTCACTGATTCAAGTATTATACATTTTTCCAATCATTTTGTTTCCCCCAAAAATGTATCCAGGAATGTACATTTTACAAATCTCTCAAATGACTTATAAAATAAATGGAAAAGGTAAAGTAAAATGAAAAAGAGACTTCATAACAAGTATGTGAACCAAGCTTAAATATGTCTTGTAATTTAGGTCTCACTTCTTATCCCTCCCAGGGAAGAAAAAGTTTACATCCCCTTGATTTCTAACTGGATTATAGAGACACAGTAAACCACGCTTGTGCTTAAGAACCTGACAACTCTCAGATACTCAGTTCCATAATCTAACCAGGAGAGAGCACTATAGCAATAGCAGTAATAATCAGTTCATCAAAATCTGACTGCAATAACAGGTAATCAGCTGCCATTGCAGAGATTTATTTGGCTTTAAACAGTAGTGGTTTCAGTCTACCAGTGAGATCTTTTAGTTGCTCGAACAGCTAATCATCTCTTAGTCCAAACTCATAAAACAAGATCTCTAACCAGACTTGATGCAAATATAAGCAGTCATAAATGAAATATTTTCATGGTAAAATCAAAATACTACACACTGTGAAGGTGCTACTGATATTCTATCTAATATTTCTGCTGCCATATTTCCTTCACTCGAGGCATTCGCATCCCATTAAATTGTTATTATGAGCATTTTTCCTACATCACAAGGGATTGTATTCCTGGAGGAGTGTACTGAATTGAGAGATATAATCTAAAACACTAATAAAATCCACAAACTGAAAACAATAAACATATTTTAACTTATTCAGTTGCCCTGAAGAGATCAATAAGATCGCAAGCTCTATTTCAGTTAAATGTTACCTTTCTGACAGTTTTATCCGATTTCCTAAAATTCATCATGAGATTGAGCTTAATAGTCTGCTGTGAACAGTAATGCTGAATTCCAATGTTAAAAATCACACAACACCAGGTTTAAAATCCAACAGGTTTATTTGAAGACGCTGCTTCATCAGGTGGACGAAGTTAAAAATCACGAAACACCAGATTACAGTCCAACACCAGCTCCTCCAAATCATGACTACCAGTGACACCACTAACTGCTGGCTCAAAGTGGAGAGGATCTCTAAGACAATCGTGCAGAAAACTACCTGATGAAGGAGCAGCACTTTGAAAGCTAATACTTTCAAATAAAACTGTTGGACTGTAACCTGGTGTTATGTGATTTGTAACTTTGGATGTAGGTTTGCTCGCTGAACTGGAAGGTTCATTTTCAATGTTTCGTCACCATGCTAGGTAACATCAGCAGTGAGCCTCTGGATAAAGAACTGGTGGTATAGCCTGCTTTTTGTGTTTAAGTTTCCTTGGGTTGGTGATGTCATTTCCTGTTCCTTTTCTCAGGGGGTGGTAAATGAGTCCAAGTCAATGTGTTTGTTGATAGAGTTCCAGTTGGAATGCCATGCCCTAGAAGCAATGACATCACTACAAGAGATAACATCACCAACCCAAGGAAACCTAAACACATAAATAAAAGCCGGCCATACTATTAGTGCTTCATCTGGAGGCTCACTGATGATGCTACCTAGTATGGTGATGAAACATCTGAAACCAAACCTTCCAGCTCAGCGAGCAAACCTACATCTAGAACCTCAACCTGTGCTACAAATCTTCTCAAAACTCGCTAATTTTTAACTTTGTCCATCCCAGTCCAACACTGGCTCCTGCAAATCTGAATTCCAAAGGTCACTAAATTTATTTAAAACAGTTAAGTTATAAACTCAAAATTGCCTGAAAATATCATGAATAAGCAACTTCATTACTTGATCCAATGAGGCAGGGAGAAGGCTTTAAAAAAAAGCAATGGAAGTGTAAGCTAAGTAGACAGAATGTGTGCATAACTAAATGCTAGTCAAGTAACTTCACATTTAAATTTATCAATTTTTAAATGATCTGTTGAAACTGGTTTTCATTGAATAGTATCAGATCAGCCCTAATTGATTGATAAATTTAAATTACTATCCCACAAATCTATTTCACTTCCCTACCAAACTATGCTATGCTATTAACCTTTGCAAAGTTATGTTAACCTGTATTTTAGCCTCCTCCCCAGATACAATGATAATCATCATTCTGTCTTGATGAATTATCTATTTCTAAGATCCCGCAGGGAAAAAGTAAACTAAAATAACAACATTTACTGAATTATTCATGATTTGACTGCTTTTGTGAATTTTTGCACATGACTAAGCTTATTAGCATCTGAGTTACTCAGAGCTCTTTTTGTTCAGCACATTCACATATTGCTTTCAAGAACTCCAGTCCTCTTTTCGGTCATGTGAAAAAGAAACCTCTTCCTGAGAACAATTTGCTTTATCTTCTTCTTACAATAATTCAACGTGTTCCTCTTTTTGTCTTTGTCTGGTGACGCTTTGTTTGTATCTGACACTTCACCCTCTAGTTCTTCTGCTTGTAGTTCACCTTTGTGGCTGGCCACACAATGTACACTGCAATGCATTACTGTAAAAGGATCAGTTAAACTGCTTCTGTCTTTAGGCAAGCTGTAAAACCAATAACACAAACCAATGGAGTCTACTGTTTTTCAGCATCTCTTTCAAAGCAAGACTTCTTCCATAACAACAACAGAAATTACTGGAGAGTCTCAACAGATCTCATGACATCTATGGGTAGAAAGCAGAGTTACGGTTTCGAGTTCGATTACTCTTCATCAGAACTGTTAGTATCTAGAAAAACGTAGTATTTATGCTGAAGCAGAAGTGGTGGTTGGGGGGGGAGGTGAGGAGAGATTGGTGGAGAACAGAGAAGGGGAGAAGAAAATTTGAATAAGTTATAATAAGACCCCCACTTTTTCGAGCAAGGATAAAGTAAGAGAGAGCTAGCAAGTAAGGGGGAAGAGAGTGAGTAAGTCAGGGAGAAGAGAGAGTGTGAGCAAGAACAGAGAGTGCACAAGGAAGCAAGGGGCAAAGAGAGAAAAAGTATGAGAGTGAGTGTGGGTGGGGAGAGAGAGAATGCACATGACTAAGTGAGGGGGCAAGGGAGTGAGCAAGGGAAAAAAAGAATGACAGCAAGATCACAAGAGAAAGATATACTGTCTGTTTTCAGACTCTGGGTGTTTTTCTCTGGTGCTGCCCTGCAACTCAGAAGGCTGTGATCAGGCACTCAGTGCCATTGAGAGTCTTGAATTGCCATACAGTCTTGAATTCTTCTCACTGCTTAAAAAGCAATAGTCACCCAGCAGAAATAATATCTCCTACTAGATTCTCAAGCTGCAAATCTTTCCTGATATTTCAGTTGTAGCAGCTCTAATTCCATTTCAGTTCTTAGTCCTAAAAGAGAAACCACATATGGCACTGAGGGGGACACTGTCCAACATCCAGGCAGCAATGATATCACAAAATACAGGTCCCTAAACAAGGATCACACCAAGACAAAAAAATTTATTGAGAGTCATAGAGATGTACGGCATGGAAACAGACCCTTCGGTCCAACCTGTCCATTCCGACCAGATATCCCAACCCAATCTAGCCCCACCTGCCAGCACCCAGCCCATATCCCTCCAATCCCTTCCTATTCATATACCTATCCACATGCCTTTTAAATGTTGCAATTGTATCAGCCTCCACCACTTCCTTTGGCAGCTCATTCCATACACACACCACACTCTGCATGAAAACATTGCCCCTTAGGCCTCTTATATCTTTCCCCTCTCACCCTAAACCTATGCCCTCTAGTTTTTGACTCCCCTACCCCAGGGAAAAGACTTTGTCTATTTATCCTATCCATACCCCTCATGATTTTATAAACTCCTATAAGGTCACCTCTCAACCTCCAAGTTTATTATTAAAACTGCAGCTAGTTTACAAACAAATCCCACATTACTTCAAGCATTACAAGGGTTTATGGTCACAGAAAAATTATTGAATATTCAACAAAATGTTTTAACTTACTTAGGCTTGTTCCTACATTAAGCATACCGAGACAAAAATAGAAATTGCTGTAAAACTCAGTAGGTCTGGCAGCATCTGTCGAAAGAAAACAGACTTAACATTTCGGGTCTAGTGACCCGTTGTGCAAATCAATTGTAACTAGGAAAAGGATGCAATACATGCTGACGATGGGGTGGGAGGAAGGGGAGGAGTAAACGATCGCAGAAGATGTAACACCTGCCTGTTTAACTTTTCACGTTTCACTATCCAAGGCCCCAGATACACATTCTACATGGAGCAGTGATTTACCTCCACTTTACTAAATCTAGTCTACTGCATTTGCTGCTCACAATGTGATCTCCTCTACATTGGGGAGCCACAAGGTACACTGGGCGAACACTTTGCAGAATACCTAGATTCTGTCCACAAAAATGAACCTGAGCTTCCAGTTGCCTGCTACTTCAACACACCACCCTGATCCCTGGTCTATATCTCTATTTGGCTTGCTGCCGAGTTCCAGTGAAACTCAGTGTAAGCTGGAAAAACAACAGCTTATTTTCTATTTGGGAACCATGTAGCCTTTGAGACTCAATATTGAGTTTGATAATTTTATGACCCGAGCACCTTCTCCCATGTCCTCATCTCAATCCCCAAAAACCAGGTCCTGTCATCACATGGGCTGCTACCATGAACAGTCCATTGTCAGCCACTAATGATTCCCATTAGCAACTATTCACTCTCAAGGGTGATCGTTACCCATTTCTTTATTTGTCCAACTGCTCTCTGCTCAGGCTTCATCTCCACCTATCATTTACTCCCTCCCCTACCCCACCCATCTTCAGCATATATACCATACATTTCCTAGTTACAATCAATCAATCAGTTCTGAAGAAGGATCACTGAATCTAAAACGATAACTCTGGTTTCTCTTGTTGTCAGACCTGATAAGTTTTCCGCACAATTTCAATTTTTGTTTGATATCCTGCATTCCTTCAGGCCGTTGTTATGACACGCATTTCGTCAACATGAATTCACTGTAACGCAACTGACAAATTGGAGATGCTGTTTCTATAACAGCAACGTTTAAAACGTGTGTTGGCTGTAATGTGATTACAGCTCCAGCACAAAGCACTGTTTCTAAACTGTGATTTTTCTAATAACGCAGGGTTGTACAAGATTGCAACCATCACATTATAGAAGAACTGACTGTAGTTCTTTTTGTTTTTTTTGTGTTTTGGTTTTAAGCATACAGGGCCTTAGTAAGACCTGCTGTACATGCTTGGAGTATTAAGTGCAGTTCCAGTGTCCTTATCTGAGGAAGGATGAGTTGACTACGGATGAAATGCAACAAGCTTTACCAAACTGATTCCTGGGATGGCAGGACGGACATATGAAGAGACTCTGGATCAATTAGGACAGTATTTGAGAGTTTAAAAGAATGAAGGGACATCTCAGAAACATACAGGATTCTGACTGGACAAGACAGGTCACAGTTTAAGGATAAAGCAGTCTGTTTAGGACTAAGCACTGGAGAAATGTCTTCGCCTAAAGAGCGGCAAGCCTGTGAAATTCTTTGCCTGTGAAATTCTTTGCAACAGAAAAGTGGCCGAGATCAAAATATTGAATGATTTCAAGAAGTTAGATTATAGTTCTTAGAGTTAAAGGGATCAAAGAGTATGCAGAGCAAGCAGGATCAGGATACTAAGATCGATGACCAGCCAGGATCATACTGAACAGTGCAACAGGCTCAAAGAGCCGAATGGCTTACTCCAGCTCCTTTTTTAAAAAAATGTTTGTAAGTGCATCTTAACCAGGTAAGCATGTCATTTTTGCCCAACATATACAGAGGGCTTAAAATTCAATAACCTGGAACCTTGAAATTGAAGGTTATTGATTTTCAGTGCACAATCTTACAAGATGGTCAGCTAAATCACTTTGGGACTCCAATTTGTCCACTATTGATTTGGTACCACTGGCAGACACAGCTGAGCTGGTTGATCCCACCTGTGATGCTAAATTACAATCATCTTAAACAATTGACTTATCCATAGTGAAGTTTTATACAGCTGACTCCACGCTCCCATTATAACATTCAAAACTATTTTGTATATCCTAATGTTTTAATTTGTGTTACATATAAAAATAATTCCCAGATTTATCATAGTAAATAAAACTTTTCCAGCTTTGAACCTCAGTTTATGCATTCTTGTCGTATTTTCTTGATTTAGTTGGTAATTATTTCATTTTACTCGAGCTGTTGTTTTAGACCAGACCAAACCCCCTCAAAACATATCAATGAAACAGTCTAGGCCTTAACTTTTACTTTATTTAAAGACAAGTGTAAAGCACTGCATTCCATATGTAATTTGATTGGTCAAACTATTATGCTTTAAACAAACACACTTTATTCATACATCATAGTTACAATACATAAAAATTTCACAAATTTAACTCTATCAAAATAATACATCATTTATCAACTGTTCCAATACAGCAGCATCCTCTAAGCACACCTTTGGCAAAAGCAAATTCAGCATTATAGATTTCTCTCGCTTTCAATCTTCTCCAGTCCAGGAGAAAGGTAAAATCAAAAGAATGAATCTAGGAATAGAGACAGAACAAGGTTTTTGCAGCAGCAGAGAGCAAGCTGTAGTTCGCAGCTTCAACTCCAAAAATTCAACTGAACTAACTAAAATCCTGGATCTGTGAGAGCCTGACTCCACCCATTCATGTTTCTTTTGTCTATTTTGAAAACAATTACCCAAGAACTACTTATTCTGCTTTCCGTGGAGCAGAAATCTTGCCACCAGGTCGACAACACACCTCTTCAAGAGAAACAGGACAGAACAAATCCCTCTTAAAAAGATCATCTCATCACACTGTGCAGTTTAAGTCTTTAACACATCTTCACACCTGATCCATTTTACAGTTCAGCTCTCCTCTGTAATCTCCAATCTTCCTAAAATCATAAATCTTTGTTTTTGGTTACATTAATCTTCATTCATCATACTACAGAATTTTAGCCAGCAGCATTAGCATGTTGCACACGAGAGTGAAATAAACATATTTCACTTAAGTATTAAGGTAATAAGTAGTTGTTATAGGGTATGTGTATATAGCTCAGTAAAGAAATATTTGAAGAAAGGTAGATATAGGTATGGGGGAAAAAGCAGAATAATTAAAATTAATTTCAAAGTGTTCTAGCAAAGACTAGACACAGAAATAACAGATTTTATTTACAGGTATGGGTACCACAGGCTAGGCCAGAAATTATTGCCCATTCCTAAGTATCTTTGAGAAGATGGAAATTATTCAGTGCAAAGCATTTCTTTGGATGATCCCAGCTGATGTCATGACTAGACAAGTCAGATACCAGTTGAGAACCTGCTTTGATAGATCATGTTTTGAGTTGTTTTGGTTTTAATTCAGTGTCCTCTCACTGAAGCATAAACATGCAATGCTGCAGATTTTGTTTTACAATAAAATGGAAGTTTATTGCAGAAGAACAAGTTAGACTAGTTGAGTAAGTGGGCAAATGAATGAGAGATAAAGTATAATGTGGACAAATGAGAGATTTGAGAGTGTGATGTTGGAAAAGCACAGCTGCTCAGGCAACATCCGAGGAGCAGGAGATTCGACATTTCAAGCATAAGCTCTTCATTCTCCTGCTCTTCGGATGCTGCCTGAACAGCTGTGTTTTTCCAGTGCCACACACTCAATTCTGATCTCCAGCATCTGTAACCCTCACTTTCTCCCATAAATGTGAGATTACCCATTTTTAAAACAAGAAGTCAGGTCAGATTATCTGAACAGTCATGGTTTATAAAAGAGTCAGATGCAATGAGACCTGGGTGTTTTTGTACACCAGCCTCTGAAAGTAAAGATGCAGATATAGCAAGTGGGGTGAAGGCAAATACTATGTTGGCCTTCAGGGCAAGATGATCAGTGTACAGGAGCAGGGATGTCTTTTTGAAATTGTGCCTCACCAAGATTCTATGTTTCTAAAAAAAAGTTAGGATAAAATAAAATAATCCTCATAATACAAGTTCAACAACTTTTTTTAAAAAAAAGTAAAATATAATCTCATCAATCCCAAACACTCAATAATAAACTGAAAAAGAAACAAAAAAAAACACCACTGGTGTGGACCCAAAAACACCACCCACACATTACTTATTTTAACTAACACCCCAATAGGTTTAATTCACTTGTGATTTAATGCATAGACTAGAATGGTGTAGCTTCTTCATGGAGCTATCCTACATCTGAGTTTAAACGTACTTAGCTTGAAGTAACTTTTTCAGAGTTTCTCTCTCCCAATTATCTGGTCTGTACTAACACCAACTTTCATTCTAAGGTAATCTGGTACACTGTATATTTTTCCCTTCTCAGGAAAATTAGTCTACACAGTCATCCTATTCCAAAGGATTCACAGGACTGTTCCACTCAAAAGCAAAAGTGCACCTAACAGTCTATGTTTTCTTTTCAGCTGAAAAATCAAGTTTCAGAAGTCAGCATTAAAGCTTGAAGTCCCACTATTTACCATGGTGGGTCATAAAACAACCTAAATAATTAAAAAGTCCATTAATATTGGACAAAGTGCACTCACACTTAAGATAGTTTGAAAAACGCATGATTTCCTTATTTGGCTCAGTGTTACACATTGGTCTGCTTACATCATTTTGTGATCTTAAAGCTGTTATATAAATTGAACTTATCATTCTAGTCCATACTTGCCTGTCCAATTGAATTAGCAAATAAGATTTATCAGCAAGATTTTTTTTAAAAAACTGTCCTTGGTCTTCTTCACGGCCCTTTTAGCATCACCACAAGACAAATATCTGCTCCTGGACCTAGTGAATTTGGATCCAGGAAGGATCTGCTATCCTTTTGCATCAACCACAGTTCAATCTCTGAGAGTGAATGTCCATCGTCACCTCAACCCCACCAAATGGTGCCCGAGTGGTCGCTTGAGGTCCATAAGTGGCCAAACAGTGATCTGTTAAGGGCTTCAGTTTACCTCTACTGGGTATAGCTGCAGGTGGACCTTCATCAGGAACTGTAGAGTTCAGCTATTTTGTCATTTGGACTAAGGTGAAGTGAGGTCAGGAGCTTGGCAGAAACTAGACATTAGTAAGTTTACAAGTTCAGCTTAATAGTGTTGACAACCTCTTCCGTCATCTTGCTTATGATCAAGTTTATTAGATTAGATTAGATTAGATTACTTACAGTGTGGAAACAGGCCCTTCGGCCCAACAAGTCCACACCGCCCCGCCGAAGCGCAACCCACCCATACCCCTACATTTACCCCTTACCTAACACTATGGGCAATTTAGATTGGCCAATTCACCTGGCCTGCACATCTTTGGACTGTGGGAGGAAACCGGAGCACCCGGAGGAAACCCACGCAGACACGGGGAGAATGTGCAAACTCCACACAGACAGTCGCCTGAGGTGGGAATTGAACCCAGGTCTCTGGCGCTGTGAGGCAGCAGTGCTAACCACTGTTTAGATTGAGGGTTGTAACAGGCTGGACTGGATTTGCTGCAGAATTTCTAACCTTTGAACTGCTATTGCAGACACAGTATTTGTATGACTGGTTCAGTTCAATTTCTGGTCAATGGTAGCCCCTAAGGTATTGATAGTGAGAGATTCAGTGATGCAAATACCACTGAAATTCGAGGGTTGATTAGATTCTTTGTTGGAGATGGCCGTTGCCTGGCACTGGTGCAGTATAAATGTTACTTACTACTTGTCAGCCCCAGTCTGAATATTGGCCAAGTCTTGCTGCCTTTGGGCATGGATTGCTTCAATATCTGGTCATCGTGAATGGTGCTGATCATTGTTAAATTATCTACCTGCGGAGATTTCTTGGAGCTGAGATGACTGATCCCTAACAACCACAGCCATCTTCCTTTGATCCAGGTATGATGTCAAGGACAGTCACATTCACCTCGCCTCTGGAATTCAGCTCTCTTGATCATGTTTGAGAGGTCAAGAGAATGAAGCAACGAAGTTGGGATTCAATGAAGTGGTCCTGGTAAAATCCAAACTGGAGAATCAATAAGCAGGTTATTGATTAGTAGTGACACATAATTGCACTGTTAATGAGACCTTTCAACACCACTCGAAGGGCTGAATGGCCTACTCCTGCATCTATTGTCTATTGTCACTGAAGATCTAGATTAGGCTGATGTGGCAATAACTGGCAGATTAGTTTTGTCCTGCTTTTTCTATACAGGACTTACATGGGCAATTATCAGGTGGATGCAAGTGTTGAAACTGTACTGGAACTGTTTGCCTTGGAACACAACTGGTCCTACAGCACATGTTTTCAGCACTATTGTCAAGATGTTGTCAGAGCCATAGCATTTGCCGTGGGGTCCAAGCCCCCAGCCATATCTTGATGTCTTATGGACATGCACTTAGCGTTTCTAGCTGAAGATTGTTGAAAATGCTTCAGTCTTATCATTTGTATTGATGTATTCGGGACCATTCACAACTCTTCAGACAGCGAAGCTGTAGGTGTCCATATGCAGCAAGTAACGTTCACATCACACAAGAGACAGCCAGTGGTATCTTCAACAAGATGAATCTAACAGTCATGCATTGAATTCAATGGCATTTAATCATTGATACTCCTACTACCAAAATCCCACAGGCCAAAAACTGAACTGGACCAGCCATACAAATTCTGTGGCTGTAACACACCTCCAGACTTAAAGGAAATTGAGGCTTCTGCAATATTAACAAAGGTTAAGACAAAGCAAAACAAAAATCTGTTTGAAAACTATACATCTGATGATTTTATTCCAGAATATTTTGAATAAGAGTTTAAATGTATCAATAAACCACAAAAATAATCTTTTTGAACTGGAATTAGTATACCAACATATACCATTCGATAAGTAAAACAGAACCATTTTTCTCAGGTATCACCCAGTTTATTCATCACATTGTCAAACACAATTACACAGGTTTCTTTCAAACAACCTTTTGAAAGAGTACTTTCAGTAAGAAAACTGTCTTTACTGGTCATAAAAACCAACACAAAATGTCTTTAATGCTGGATAACTAGGTTCTAAAAAAGCATCGGACTACACAACCTACTGTACTTCAATATGAAACTCTTAGTTGACAGAGACTATAACCTTTTTACCTTTGTTAGATGGTTGGTCTTGATCTCACATGAAAGTGGCAGTGAGTGGAATTACATATTAAATTAAAACAAAGGATTGCATTGCTGGAAATCTGAAACAAACAAAAGCAGAAATTGCTGGAAAAACTCAGGTCTGGCAGCATCTGCAGCGAAAAAGCAGATGTTTTGAATCTGTGGCCCTTTCTCAGACTGTACCAAACAGATGTAAATTTCAACACCTGCTAGTTATGGGTCAACAGTACAACTCTGATTTGCCTATAAGCAGACAATTTCCAGTTCTCAAGATGATGTTTTTAGAAAGTTATATACTTAACTTTGACCAGAGAAAAAGTTCAATTTAGCTACATGATTTTTAAAATTTTGACTTCCCAATGATGGCGAGCTCTTTTTAATATCATTTTTCTGCTGCGAAGCAAGTAACAGTCATAAGAAAAACAAGATTCAGACAAATTTTGCTGATATTACCAAAAACAGGAGTGCTGGCTTGAGGGAAAATAAATTCTATTGTCCATGCAGCATTTGCGTTAATTACTCTCATGTCAAGCATAATATGCCTTCAATGCAGTGTGACACTCTCAAGCTGGTGATTTTTGTTACCCTGCTCATATTCTTGCCTTTATTACAGCTGTGAAGTAACTGGAAGCAGGTTATTACAGAAATCATTCAACAAGGGAAATAGTAAAAAGTCCAAAATATATTTCAAAAGAGCACTGCCAAAGCTCCATTGATAGTATCAGAATGTAACATAAGGATTACATTGCTGACTGGCAGAAAAGGGCAACTGCTTGGGCCGCTCTGCCAGATAAGCTGACAATAATTTGGTAGCTTCTAATTTTACATAATATCTGACATTAAGAATAACTCTCATAGCACCATCTGCTGGTGCAACATGGACTGCAGCAAACTCATTAATCCAGCAATAAGTTTATTGGAGATGAATAATATAAGGTACGTCTAATTTTCTTTCAAGTTAGGTTCAGGTTTGAGAGATTCTTTGAACTAGCATTGGAAGCAATATAGAAAAAGTTCACTTGACTTGATTCCTGATATGAAGTGAACAGTATCAGAGGACTGGAACATAGCAAATGTTGTCTCCTTGTTCAAGGAGGGGTGTAGGGACAATCCTGGTAATTATAGACCAGTGAGCCTTACTTAGTTGTGGATGAAGTATTGGAAAGGATTATAAGAGATAGGATTTATAATCATGTAGAAAGGATTAATTTGATTAGGAAGAGTCAACACTTATGAGATGGGTAGGTCGTGCCTTGAGAAGGTGCTCAACAGATGGAAGAAGGTAAAGTGGTTGATTTGGTGTATATGGATTTCAGTAAAGTGTTTGATAAAGTTCCCCATTGTAGGCAACTGCAGAAAATACAGAGGCATGGGATTGAGGATAATTTAGCAGTTTGGATCAGAAATTGCCTTGCTGAAAGACGACAGAGGGTGGTGGTTGATGGGAAATGTTCATCCTGGAGTTCAGTTACTAGTGGTGTACTGCAAGGATCTGTTTTGGGGGCCAATGCTGTTTGCAATTTTTATTAATGACCTGATGAGGGCATAGAAGGATGGGTTAGTAAACTTGTGGATGACACTAAGGTTGGTGGAGTTGTGGACCGTGCAAAGAATGTTGCAGGATACAGAGAGACATGGATAAGCTGTAGAGCTGGACCGAGAGGTGGCAAATAAAGTTTAATGCGGAAAAGTATGAGGTGATTCACTTTGGAAGGAGTAACAGGAATACAGAGTACTGGTAAGATTCTTGGTAGTGTAGATGAGCAGAGAAATCTCAGTGTCCATGTGCATGGATCCCTGAAAGTTGCCACCCAGATTGATAGGGTTGTTAAGAAGGCATGTTGTGTGTTAGCTTTTATTATTACAGGGACTGAGTTTCGGAGCCATGAGGTCATGTTGCAGCTGTACAAAACTCTGGTGTGGCTGTACTTGCAGTATTGCATAGAGTTCTGGTCACCACATTATAGGAATGGTGTGGAAGCATTGGAAAGGGTGTAGAGGAGGTTTACCAGGATGTTGTCTGGTATGCAGGGAAGGTCTTATGAGGAAAGACTGAGGGACTTGAGGCTGTTTTCGTTGGAGAAGAAGAGGTTGAGAGATGACTTAATTGAGACAAACAAGATGATCAGAGGGTTAGATAGGATGTCAGTGAATCTTTTTCCATGGATGGTGAAGGCTAGCAAGAGGAGACACAGCTTTAAATTGAGGGGTGATAAAGATAGGACAGATGTCAGAGGCAGTTTTCTTTTACTCAGAGAGTAGTAAGGGCGTGGAACACCCTGCCTTCAACAGTAGTAGACTCGCCAACTTTAAAGGCATTTAAATGATCACTGGATAAACATATTGATGATAATGGAATAGTGCAGGGTAGATGGGCTTCAGGTGGCGCAACATCAAGGGCCGGGGGCCTGTACTGTGCAGTAATGTTTTATGTTCTATGATTGACCAGGTTGTACCTGTATCCATTGGAGTTCAGAAGTAATGAGGGATAATCGTATTGAAACATAAAAGATCACATGATGGATGCTGTATGGATATTTCCTCTTGTGGGAGAGATTAAAAATTGGATATACAATTTAAAAGTCAGGAGCCTCCCATTTTAGATAGAAATTCAGAGAGCTTTCATATTGGTCTGTGGAAGTCTTTCCCTGACAGAATAGTAGAGGTAGGATCAGTGGATATTTTTAAGGCTTTGTCAGACACATTCAGGTCTGACATGAAAGGGTACAGGGGATAGGCAGGAAGGTAGATTACACAATAGCATTAGCCATGATCTTATTAAACAGCACAGCACGCTCATAGGCCAAATGGCTTCCTCTTACTCCTTATCACATACTTGTAAAGGGGGAGAGGGGGACAGCAGAAAACACACAACACTGATAGCCAGTGCACGAAAACAGTCAACTGCACATCCAAATCACACATCACCCTAAGAACCTTTGGTGTCATTAGGTCAAAACCCTAAAATTCCCTAATATCACTGTGGATGTACCTACATGCCAAGGACTGCAACATTTCAAGACGGCATTCACCAATACACTTTCAAGGCAATTATGGATCAGCAATAACAGGCTGTAACAGAAATGCTCACATACCTTGAACTAATGAAAATATTGTATTTATGGCAGAGACACAATTGAGGTAAATACACTCTGCTCTGAAAAATGTATTGCTGTACCAACCGAAAACACTGGGATGTTCTACCTATTATAACTTAAGTCCTGATGTCTTTAGCTCTGTTCAAAACAGTAAACTTCCAACTTATGAGAATCAGTAACACTAAAATGTATTAACTGAATGAAAAAAATAGATAAAGCAACAAAAAAAAAAGCTCTGTTCCTGGAGATAAGAACCTAATTTTCAAAAGACCTGAGGCACTGGTACCTCATAGGGTGGGCAGCTTTCTGCAAATCAGCAAGAGCATGATTAATCATAAAAATCATTGTGCAGAAAATGATGGAAGGATACATCCACAATTTTCAAAATACCTGGAGTACTTATGTGGTATTTTGTATGTGCATTTTGTAGTCTTTTATACCAACTGCTAATCCTGAGCAGATCTGGCATAACTTCAGGCATAGTTTACAATTTCAATTTGGCAATTTCTTTCTTAATAAAAGAAATCACAGCAACTTTGCCATTTCAAGCAATGTTAAAAGTATATTGAGGCTCAGACTGATGTCTTTTAGCTTACTGAAATATTTAAAACAGATTTTATTGTGCATTTTAACAAATCACAATATTTATACTGTGAACGTTAAGAAATTTGCTACACTTTTACACCTTATTGAACCAAACTTATTTAAACTCAACTTTTATAATCACAGAATTTCAGAATTAATATAGCGCAGATTCAACCCAACAAGTCTGCACCAACTCTATTAACTTTTGAATTTGTCCTACTTTATCCCTGAGAAGCGGCATATTGTTCCTTTTCAAATAGCAGCCTTTTAAATGCCTCAATTGAATCTGCCTCCAGCACAATCAAGGGAACCATTGTTGTGTAAGAAAGCCTTTTCTCCTATCTTTGGCCTCTTGTTCTTGATCAGTTGACAAATGGGAACAGTTCCTCCCATCTACTCTGTCCAAAACACCATAACCTTTAATACCTCTGTCAGATCTCCACTCAGCCTTCTCTTCTTGGAAAACAGTCCCAACTGCTCCAATCTAACTTCATAGCTGAAGTTCCTCATCCCTGGAACCATTCTCATGAATCTTTTCTGCACTCTTCAAAAACTTCAGATGTATCCTAAGGTGTCGTGCACAAATTACAGGCAACACACCTGTTGAGGTCAAACTAATACCCAAAATAAATTTTTAAAAGGCTCCTTCCTTACTCTTGAACTCTACGCCTCAACTAATGAAGTCTAGGAAACTATTTTTTTCTTAACCATACACTCAATCTGTCCTGCCAGTTTGAATAACTTTTAAACATACATAGCCAGGTCTCCATGCTCCTCCACCCCACTTTTGTCCTTCTCACAGTTCACATAACCTCCAAATTTTACATCGTCCATAAACTTCAAAATTGGAGCCTGTCCAGCAATGTTAAGGTCATTGATATATCAGAAAAATCAAGACGCCCAACACTGAATTCAGAGAAATGCCACGACAAGCCTTCCTCCAATCTGAAGAAAATGCAACCACCATTTTGGTGTTACCTGTCACTCGGCCAATGTCATATCCACATTATGAACAGTCCTTTTATGCCACAAGCTACAAATTTGCCTCACCAGTCTGTTACATGGCATTGTATCAAATACGTTTGGGATATCTAAGTATATCACCATCAACATCACTGCCCTCATCAATAGTCTTTGTTGCCTCTTCACAAATTGCAATGGTCCCTGGAACAAAACATGCCACCTTTCCTGGACACAAATTTCATCCACTTGACTTATCAATTTTGTCCCACATTACTGTTGAGAGAAGTTTTTCTATTTCCAAAGTTATACTGACTGACAGGAAATTAATCTGCTAGATGAAAGATAAGATTTTATACAGAAATACTAAAGCTATTTCAAGGTCAGAAGTAATACTTATATACTTAACAATTCCCATGGCTCATTAATACAGTTCAGAACCTGTAACTAATTTTTCACAGAAATGACTTAAATACAAGTTATGTTAAGCCATGTGTTTTTTCTTTGCAAAACTAAGCCTACATGAGATCAGTTTATGGGTTGCGGCAGGCAATTTATAACAATGGTTCTAGATAAGAAAACTTTACAGAAATCAAACAATGAAAAACATTACTGCCAGTAATTTCCTACATAGACACATATGGAAAGCAGAGTAGCATAAATCAGGCTGAAAGATGTGATGAGCTGTGGTGAGAGATCTGCTTTAGGGCTTTAACTTTTTACAATTTACATAAATGGTTGGATAAAGGGATGAAGGTATGGTAGCTAACTTTGCTGATAACTTAAGATTGATAGGAAAGTAAGCTGTGAAAAAGACATTAGGTGGCCACAAAGGTGCAATGATTGGATACTTCGCTATCCTAGGATCTGGCAAAATGACCATAAAGTTAAAAAGTGTGAAATTATCAATTTTGGCAGGAGAAATAAAAAAAGAAATTATTTGAAATGGAGAGATTACACAGCTCTGAGATGTCATGAATCACAAGACAAGTATGCAGGGGCAACAAATAATTACAAAAGCTAACAGAATGAAATTCTGTTTATAAATGTAACTTAATACAAAAGGGAGATTATGCTTCAGTTACACAAGACATATGTGAGACCACATTTGGATTATTATGTACAGCATTGGTCTATTTATTCAATGAAAATATAAATGCATTGGAGGCAGTTCAGAGAAGGGTAACTAGCCTAATATTGGGAATGATTGGATCAGCTTCAGAGGAAATGAGACAAAGTCAACCTGTATCTGCTGGAGTTTAGAACAGTAAAAGAAAAGTTGATTGAACATACAAGATCCTGAGGGCTAGTGACAGGGTTGATAAGGAAAGGATGTTTGATCTTGCAGGAGATTCTGAAACAGTTTAAAAGTAAGAGGTCACCTGTTTAAAGACAGTGATGAAGAGAATTTTTGTTCTCAAAGGATTAGGAATCTTTGCAATTGCTTTCGATAGAAAGACAATAGAAACAGTTTTTGAATATTAAAACAGAAATGGATAGATTCTTGATAAGCAAAGGAATGAAACATTATCAGGTATAGGTAGAAATGCAGACCAGGCAGACCAGCCATGCTCTTCTAGAATACATAAGTAAACTCTAGTTGCCGGATGGTCACTCATACTCTTAATTCGTATGTTTGCATATCTCTCAACTCACCTCCCATGCTCCCTCATTGCAATCTCTGCTCCCTAGCCACCCTGCAATACAACACAGGATAATCAATGCCCTTCCACCCAGTTGCAATTACCCTTCTATACTCCTTTTCTTTCCTTTATTCTTGTGTGGAATGTGGGCATTATTAGCAAGGCCAGAATTTGTTGTCCATCTCAAGATGCCCTGTATTGAGTACAGGAGTTGGGAGGTCATTTTGCGGCTGAACAGGACATTGGTTATGTTACTGTTGGAATATTGCGTGCAATTCTGGTCTCCTTCCTATCGGAAAGATGCTGTGAAACTTGAAAGGGTTCAGAAAAGATTTACAAGGATGTTGCCAGGGTTGGAGGATTTGGACTCTTCCACCCCAGGGAAAAGACCTTGTCTATTTACCCTATCCATGCCCCTCATGATTTTGTAAACCTCTAAGGTCACCCCTCAGCCTCCTACACTCCAGGGAAAACAGCCCTAGCCTATTCAACCTCTCCCAAATCACTCAAATCCTCCAACCCTGGCAACATCCTTTTAAATCTTTTCTGTACCCTTTCAAGTCTCAACATCTTTCCGATAGGGAGGAGACCAGAATTGCATGCAATATTCCAAAAGTGGCCTAGCCAATGTCCTGTACAGCTGCAACATGACCTCCCAACTCCTGTACTCAATACTCTGGCCAATAAAGGAAAGTATACCAAACGCCTTCTTCACTATCCTATCTATTTGTGCCTCTACTTTCAAGGAACGATGAACCTGCACTCCAAGGTCTCTTTGTTCAGCAATACTCCCTAGGTCCTTACCATTAAATGTATAACTCCTGCTAAGATCTACTTTCCCAAAATGCACCACCTTGCATTTAACAAAATTATACTCCAGCTGCCACTCCTCAGCCCACTGGTTCATCTGATCCAGATCCTGTTGAATTCAGAGGTAACCCTCTTCGCTGTCCACGACACCTCCAATTTTGGTGTCAACTGCAAATTTACTAATCACATCTCTTGGGCTCACATCGAAATTATTTATATAAATGACAAAAAGTAGTGGACCCAACACTAATCCTTGTAGCACTCCACTGGTCACAGGTCTCCAGTCTGAAAAACAACCCTCTGTCTTCTACCTTGGAACCAGTTCTGTATCCAAATGGCTAGTTCGCCTTGTATTCCATGAGATCTAACCTTGCTCACCAGTCTCTCATGGGGAACCTTGTCGAACGCCTTTTAAGTCCATATAGATCATGTCTACTGCTCTGCCCTCATCAGTCCTCTTTGTTGCTTCTTCAAAAAACTCAATCAAGTTGGTGAGACATGATTTCCCACGCATAAAGCCACGTTGACTATCCTTAATCAGTCCTTACCTCTCCAAATATACGTACATCCTGTCCCTCAGAATTCCATCTGACAGCCTGCCCACCACCAACATCAGGCTCACTGGTTTATAGTTCCCTGGCTTGTCCTTACCACTCTTCTTAAAGAGTGGCACTATGTTTGCCAAACTCCAGTCTTCAGCACATCATCATCTGTGATTATCGATGATACAAATGTCTCAACAAGAGGCCCAGCAATCACTTCTCTAGCTTCCCACAGAGTTCTAGTGCACACCTGATCAGGTCCTGGGGACTTATCCACTTTTATGCATTTCAAGACATCCAGCACTTCCTCCTATGTAATTTGGACATTTTTCAAGATGACACCATCTATTTCCCTACATTCTATATCTTCCATGTACTTTTCTATAGTAAACACTGATGCAAAATACTCGTTTAGTATCTCACCCATCTCCTGCGGCTCCACACAAAGGCCATGTAGCTGATCTTTGACAGGCCCTTTTCTCTCCTTAGTTACTCTTTTGCCCTTAATGTATTTGAACCCTTTGGATTCTCCTTAACTCTATTTGCCAAAGCTATCTCACGTCCCCTTTTTGTCCTCCTGATTTCCCTCTTAAATATACTCCTACTGCCTTTATACTCTAAGGATTCACTTGATCTATCCTGTCCATACCTGACATAAGCTTCCTCCTTTTTCTTAACCAAACCCTCAATTTCTTTCATCATCCAGCATTCTCTATACCTACCAGCCTTTCCTTGTACCCTTACAGGAATTTACTGTCTCTGCCCTCTCATTATCTCATTTCTGAAGGCTTCCCATTTTCCAGCCATCCCTTTACCTGCAAACATCTGTCCCCAACCAGCTTTTGAAAGCTCTTGCCTAATGTGATTTTAATTCGGAACTCTGGATTACTTGTCCAGTGACATGTCCATTAAGCCACAGCCTATCCACTTGCCAACCCATGCCCCACCGACCATCCTTTGCCTTAACTCACAACAGTCCATCATAGGCTGATCTCAGGAGTTATGTTCAGATGAAATAAAATGGGCTTCCAAAATGTCTATTTATTAATTCACTATTTATAGTCAAAAACTTAGGAGCTATTATAAAAACAAGCACTAATATACAGAAACCTAGTTCATAAACTTAACAATGACTGGGAGATTAAATCAAAATGTTAAATAACAGACACCCCAGGATGATAGGTAGATTCTGAAATCAGTCATGCAGCACAAATCCTACAATGATAACTCTCAGGTGTATGTCAATGGAATGAAAAAGCAAACAGCTTTTTTTTTGTTTTATCCCAGTTTTTTTCCTCAAAAGTTGAAGGCCAAGTCATTTAAATGCTTGACAGCTTCAATGAATGTGACATTCCCTTTAAAGTTTAACAATTTCAAATGAGCTTATCCACCTTTTTATGCACATTCATGAAAACCTTTAAAAAAAAACCACATAGGGCACTTGCAATCTCACAAGAAACCCTGCCTTGCCCAAAGGTCACCTGACGTCTCCCTAAGACATCCACAGGATTGTCCAAAAATGTCCTATACCTCTGCAAATAACTTCAGCAGCTTCAGACCTTCTTCTTGCAAAGTCATGTTTTAGACAAGCCATAAATGAAAATGAGCTCAGTTTGAAGGCAACTGAACTTGAATGTGTGCAGTTGCCTCCACGACACACATAGTACAACATGTTCCCTTTCAGCAACTGGTGAAATTGGTGGCTGCCAGAGTTGGGAGTGAAATGTCTAGAATCAGGGCTGAAGCACTAGCGATCCTCTCTTTTTTTTCTACAAATGTTGAGACTTTACTTGCAAAGTGAAACCATCTAAAATTAACAGAACAATGTATTTGTCCTTTACTAGTTTGATTATAACTATCATAGAAAACATACCAGATAAAAATAATGACATTGATAGAGAAATTAAACCTCTCAGAATAAAAAGCAGTTTTGAACAAAATGGATGGTTAGATTTGTAGTAAAATCAGTTTGGATGGCATATTACATCAAGGTAACAGTTAGATGTCGTGGACCTTCAGGCATACCTGTGTCCTTAAAATTTCTCCTTTGGTTAACTGCATGTCACCGGTAAGTTCCTTCACCAGAATACCTAATGGCTCCAGACGCTTGCTAAAGTAATTTGTCATCTCAGCAGCTAAGGCCTTCATCGGAGCTACATATACAATCTGCACAGAAATCAAATGCTGTTAATAAATGCATAACAAATTGAAGTATTTGAAGCAGAAACTATTATAAATGATACTTGATTGCCAAATAGGTTCAGTTCACTTAAGCTTAAAGCTTAAATGTGTGAAAAGTGATTATCCTTGTTAGCTCAAAATGTAACTGCTTACAACATATTTATTTAGTGCTAACCTTGAAAATTGCATCGTGTTCAAAACAAAATCAGATTAGTGCACATATTTTATTAATATTAACAGTCAAATACTAAGATTGTGACATATTTGGTCAGGTTTGTCAACGTATCTATTACAGAAACAAACCATATTTGAAAAAGAAACACACACGAAATCCATACCTTGAACTCATCCTTTCTGATCATTCCTTGTTGGATATGCTGGCGGATTTCATGCAGAACAGTAAGCATGGCAATGTTCGTTTTTCCAGCTCCAGTAGGTGCACAGATCAGCATATTCTCATTTGTGTTGTAAGCGGTCTCAAATACCAGTGACTGGATACGATTCAGTTGCTTCATCCCTTTAAAAACCAATTGTCCGATCTGAAAGGTCAATCATGAAAATTACAATAAAATAACCATAACTAAAGAGAAAAAATATCTGAAGTATTCCCATAATTCCTATCATGATACTTTGAATATGTTGTTGACAAACACTTAACAAGTAGAAAATTGAAACAAATAAAGTTGCTCCCTTTAACATTTTGGAGGAATAGGACCAATTTAAATAACACATATGAACTACAGCAAACTTTGTTTTAACTGGCATCTTAATCAGACAGCACTCTTGATAAACCAGCAAAAATTGTATATCTCAAATGCCACGATCTACCGTGACATCCTCTGTAAATGAAATATAATAGTGATGATGTGTATCCCCCTGCATCACGTTTGGTCAGGGTTTACTGCAATTATGCATACCTCTTGATTCTTCAGAGCATTTGATCAATCAGCATACTCTTGGTCCCATAGGTGCCGGTTAATAACAACTTTGTTATACAACGTGAATTATGTTAAACAAATGGAGTTATTTTGGATACTATTTACCATTCATTACCAAAGAGCTATTATAGTTCTACATTAAATCTGTGTTTTACAAATAGCTCACATTTCTTTCCCATTAGTTCCTTTATTGGTAATATTAATATATCTAATCAAATTGAACAAAGACATTATAATGATTTTTTTTTAAATCAAGAGATCAATAACAAATCAGAATATCATATTGGACATTTCTTTCGACACAGATAAGGTTAAAGAGAACTGAAAATCAGGAAAGAAAAGAGTATGACTAGATCTTGTTAGAAAATGAAGGGTGTGTTTATAGCACACATTGCTAATAGTGTAGGCAGACAGAAAGTGTAGGGATTATGATAGACAGCATGAGTTGCAAATTTCCAGTGCTTTATTGTTAGGATGATCTCCCATTTGCCTTGCACTAAATGTCAGTAGTAGTCCCTATTAGATTCATGAGATGCTCTGGCTATGTTCAGATAAGTATGCATGCAACTAAGACAGGACAGTCCAACAGTATAGAACAAACAAGGAAAGGCTAATCCTTTCACAATCAAAATCACACGAAAGGTCTGCATCGCAGGATGTGAAGGAATACTGCATAACAGGCATTTTTCATAGTGATGTGATGCCTGAATTTACAGCTACTTCTGTTCTGTGGTTATGAGTAGAAATCTGACAGGATAGATTGAAACAGCAAACTGTGAAAAGATTATTTGTGAGTAAGCAATATGTTCAAGGAGAGAAGTTTGAAGATATGGATGAAGCAGTAAGATTTCAGGAAACTCCTTTTAACAATATAGATGAAGAAAGGTGCATTGAAGAATTGGCAACTAAGGATACCAGATTTAGCAGCATTGACACCAGAAGCCAGTGAAGTAATGTCAGGTGTCTAAAACTGAGTAAAATTGCATTAATATAAAACAACTAGCTTCCTTGAATTCAAATTAAAATGACAACTTTAAACAAACTATACAAGAGGTGATTAATTTCAAGCTCAGTGCACAGAATGTAAAGTGCCAAACAAGATGCATTCTTGGTTAGGATAATTAACAATATTAAAGATGTCAACTTGAACATAAATTACTAATGAAGGAATGCATTGAAAGAGATCCTGATACCATTCTTTTGATCTTCATAGGTTATTTCGCTGCATTTCATAAATAATGTGAGTGACGTACAATAGGTAATGTTATACAAAACACAATATGACAAATTTATTCAGCTTCCATCTACAAAATCTGGACTTCTCTCACTTTTAAATTTTCAATATGACAATTGAATAGGCATTTAAATCATACACTTAATTCAAGGCAGAAATATGAACCTGCCAAAAAAGATGCCTTGCATATCAGATTACATGGTTTTACATTTTCTTAAAGAATACCTGCTCATGGAAAAAAAATCAAAAGTCCTATTCCTCAAACCTAAAACACTTCACAATTACCTTTAACTATATAACTTAGAAAGCTAATCATTATTCATTTTGACAAGATTTTATCAGTGTCACATAGGTACAAAACAGATGTAGATACATAATGACAAAAATGCTCACTATTCAGTCTTATAAATGAAACAATTTAAAAAAAAGCACATTTTATTTGCTCAAAAATGAATAGACAAAATTCTAATTAAACAACTTTAAATTGAGAGTTAACTGAAAATAAGAGCACATACAGTACAAAATTCTTGTAGTAGTAAGCAAGCTAAAAAATTAATACAAGTCAGCTTAGAAATATTGTGTGTGAAATGTGTCACACAGTAATGTATTTCATTTATTTACTGCAAGTTCAAGAAAGCTAGAAAATAAAACAAAAAAAAACTGTCTGTGGTAAGCAACTTGCATATCTATTTTCACTGCCAGAAAATACAAAAAAAAGTCTTATGAGTTTTGTATAGAGCATGGTAATATATGATAACCTCAGCTTTACTGGTCTCTGGTAGAGAAAGATCCTGCAGAGTCGGCATGCACCTTAAATCATCCAGTATTGTACAATTTTAACGGTGTTGCTCTCTAAGCTATTTTAAACAAAAGCAGACCACATAAACGATTAATCTACTTCATCCCTTGAGCACATTTCTTGCTGGCTGTAATGTAAAAACATTCTTGAAGGAGCAGGGAAATCCCTCAATAAGATTAGATTGCTGAACAATATAAAGTGAAAGGTATTACATTTTTGACAATTTATTGGAAATCATTTAAATTCTTAGTTTTAAACAAAAACTTAAAGGTCTGTCCAAGATGGTATTATGAATCAGCTTCAAGCAAAAACGTAGAAAATCTTTAATACAGTGGTCTAAAACAGGAATTGAAAAATATCTGTGTACCAGAAACTGATTAGAATGGGACCACAACAAAATGATTTATTTGGTAATTTTGAAAATTGTTTTTACATTTGAAAGTTTTTTAAAATTATTTGTTTGAGCTGTTATTTACTGTCTATCCCTATTTACACTTGACAAGATGGCAGACACCTGCCTCTTTGAACCACTAGTCAATGTCGTGTAGATACACCGATGGTGTGCTGAAGTAGTAGTTCCAAGCCTTTGACCAAACAACAGTTAAGAAACAGCGCTATTTCTCCAAATCAACATGGTAAATTACTCAGAGGGCAACATGAAAATGGTGTTGTTCCATGTACCGAATGCACTTCTAAATCTAGTGGTACTAGATATGGCAATTTCTTTCATGGAAATGGGAGTATCATTGGCAATATCAGCATTTCTTGCCTAACTTCAATTGCCTTTGAGAGGCTGATTGTGCACACCTTCTTCAACTCAGAGTCCCTCTAATATAGGAGTACTCACAGCACTATGTGGAAAGGAGTTCTTGATTTTTGATCCAGCTACAGTGAAGGAACTAGGGTATATCATATTTTCAAATCAAAACAATACATGGCTTGAGGGGGAATATGCAGTATCCCATAGATCTGCTACTCTTGCCCTTCTAGGTGGTACAGGTCAAACATTTTGAAGGTGCTGTCACAGAAGGCTTGATGAGTTGCTGCAGTGCATCAAGGAAGTTAAAGGTCTTATCAAGTTAAAAGAAAAAAACAAATATGACAAATATTAGTGCTAAATTGTAGGAATGCGAAAGCTGTACAAAAAAACCAAATCCAATTAATACCTAGAATTAAGAGACTTGTTTAATGGTGACATAGCATCAATGGCATGAACACCCATCTGGTTCTATAATGCCCTGTAGCAATGAAAATCTGAAACATTTACTTAGTCTGATTCCAGGTCCACAATATAGATGAACCTTAACTGTGGTCTGAAGTGCGAAGCCATTCAAAACAAGGGTGATTAGGAAGGAGCAACAAATGGTCAGCCCCGATCCCATTAATTAATCAATCAAAATGAATAATGAGTCTTGGTATGAGGTATGTATAATGACAGAGTTAGAGTAGGTGGTAGCACTGGTGCAAACTTATCATGGACTTTCTTTCTGCACTCTTGTGTATTACATTTTGCCTCAGTTGAGGCTGGTTGGTTCTTATGGCATGGCCTGCTTTACTGACCTGTAGGATAAAGTAGTGCTCTCCTCTCAACTATCCTATCTACCAACAGTTCCAGTCCCTGTAGACTAAGTACGAAATAACCTACTTTTCTGGAGCATATCCTCTATGATAGCAATGCAGTATGACAATAATGATCGGAAATT